>NC_064808.1:72426771-72616608 GCF_023721935.1 Panthera uncia
CCCCCCCCCCCCCCCCCCCCCCCCCCCCGCGCCTTGACAATACCATGGATTTAAAATGCTGGGAACACGACTCAGCCAAAGCGCTACTCTTCCCCCTCGCACGCCTCACCCCTCCCAACCACCACTATCAAAGGCATGTCACACTTCAGAAAACCCAACTGGAGAAGCCCAGCAGAAAATAAAGGTGATGTGCCAAGCCCTTGACACGTCAGATTCTTCAACTGCACTGAAAATGGTATCTGACACATTTCTAGAGCATGACATTTTTAAGTAAGACTGGATATGATTATGAGACTACCTGCCCATCTTCTAACGCTTCCCTTTGCTGCCCCATATCTAGTTCAATGACACAGTCTGTTGCTCTTCCTCTCCATTATCTTCCACTTCTTCTATTTATACAGCATAATCATTTACATTGGAATTTATCCTATATTTTATCGTTATTGGAGGGGGGCAGAAGATCACAGCGACAGAGTCTTGATTGCCTGGGTTGGAATCGCCACCTCACCGCCTACTCGCGGGTGATCATAACCTCTCCGTGCCTCAGTTGCTCGATGTGGAAAAATGGGGTTTCTATGGGGCACAAAGAAGATCATACGTGCAAAATACTACGGGGGGGTCCGAAATGTAGGAAACCCCTCCCTCCCTCCCTCCCTCCCTCAGTGAACGTTTGCCAGGGACCTCCTTATCCCCAAAGCCTCTGGCCAGTTACTCCGGTCACCCCCTCTTTCCTTTGTTAGCTCCACTCGTTACAAACATAATGGGTATGTCATTCGTTCATACAACTTTTTTAATAGAATTGTTAAGTATCTTAATTTCTGAGGATTATAGAAATAACATGAAATGGCAGCAGTTAACATTTACTTAGTGTTTCCTGCATGCTGGGCTCTCTGCTCAGCTGTTTACACATATCACCTCATTTAATCTGCCTAATTAATAGTTTCCAAAGGCCGGACATGGGCTCGTGCTAGCACAAGACTAAACTTGTCACCAGTCTCAGATAGAGACATCAGAAAACATTTTTTCTTAAAGATATGTTCATTTGAAGAAATTAATCCTTCCTCCCTTTTTTGGTCTTAAAATACTCTTTCTTTTATGGTGAGGGTAGATGACAGTTTCTTTTCTGGAGCATTTCTAGTTGGAAAAATAAAAAACTGGCAATGATGTGTTCGTCACTAGACTTCGTTTGGTTTTGGTCCATTAAATCCAACAGTCCTAAACTGTTCCTCACCACAAATCTGACGGGTAGATATTATTATTCCCATTTTACAAAATGAGAAGCCAAGGCCCAGAGAGTTTATGGGACTTGCCCAGGGTCACACAGCTAGCAAAAGGCAGAACTCAGCATCCTAGCTCTTAAGTTGTTGACAACATTTACTGAATACCTCCCACATGCGGGACACATATCTCATTTCATTCTAATAGCTGCCCTGTGAGGAGGTATGAGTCCCCAATTTATAGAATAATGGAACTTGAGGAGGTTAGGTATCTGCCAAGGCCCTAGAGTCTGAAACATCAAAGCAGGATTGGAGCACACTTCTCTGATTCTGATTCATTCTTTCTGCACCTACCGTGTGACGGGTACCCTGACGGAAGCTAAGTCTTTCACAAACAGCTAAAAACTGTGCTCTGACCTCAAGAGGCTCATAGTCTGAGCCAGGAGACATTCAACTTATCATGACGCCCTCTGATAAGCCCTGTACTGAGGTGTGTCTAAGGTACTTTGAGAGCATTAGGGAGGGAGAAGTTTGTTGTGACAGACATTTCTGGCAATATTGTAATATTTTGCCATATTGTATTTTAAAGCACACTTTATGAAACTCAGGATTTCAGGTATCTACTTTTTATGAACACTTGCCAGGAAATCTTTTCCATTAAGAGCATATTTCTTGTGTTAGATATAATAGGATGCTCTTGGTGAGGATTTTCTGAGATCCTATAGACTAACACATTTTATTTTTAAGATTGAAAAAATATTTATAATATATTTAATTTTTGTTAATTTAATAAGTCTTATTAATGTAATAAATTTAATTTAATATATATTTCATATATAATGTATTATATATAATAGGATGCCCTGGATGAGGATTTTCTGAGATCCTATAGGCTATAGGCTATAGATCCTATAGGCTAACACATGTGTTATTTTTAAGATTGAGAAATATTTTGGGGGCGCCCAGGTGGCTTAGTCAGTTGAGTGTCCGGCTCTTGATTTTGGCTTGGGTCATGATCTCACTGTTCGCGGGTTCAAGCCCCACGTCGGGCTCTGCGCTGAAAGTGTGGAGTCGACTTAAGAGTCTCTCTCTCTCTCCTTCTCTCTCTCCCTCTCTCTATGTCCCTCCCCTGCTCATGCTCAAAATGAGAAAGATCTCAAAATAAAAATTTAAAAAAAAGATGGAAGAATATTTTTAATAATACAAAAGACATAAAACACTTTCAATTCTGAAGCCTCTATTGTGTCCTGAAGTGCCAACATGTTTCTCCCTGTGCCTTTAACTGTATCAGTTTGGCACTTTTGCAAAAGACTGAAGAGCACTTGATTCTGTGCCCCTCCCCCAGTCCCACCGCCTCATTCAGATTTTTACTTAACAGTCTATAAATAGTAAAATAGGAGGAAGCACAAATAGCAACTGAAGGTTACATTACATTGGGGCAAGAAAAAAAAAGCATTCAGGCTGAATTCCACTTTAATCCCCACAGAGGTAGCAGGTGAGATGTCCTTAGGCCAAATTCTTCTCTCCCAACTGCACTGTGGAGGCTGAGTCAGACACACCCGGCACAAGGATCTCCCACTGACGTCAGTGCACATTTGGAGAACAGGCTATTAAAACCGCAGTCAGGAAGACAGCCTTACAGCAAAGTCGTGCCCTTGGACTTTGCCTTTGCAGGTTAATGTATCACCACATTTTCAAAAGTGTGGGCCGCCAGCTGGCTTCTGACATAGGGTATTGGGAATTGCCAAGTCCCAGCCTTTGGGGAGGATATTTCTCCTGGCCTATCAGGGCACATGGTCCACAATTTACGGTGTCCTTGAATCCTGTTCTTTCAAAGTAAATGATTATCCAACCCAACATTCAGAAGCTAGGCTTGCATCATCCTATAGCTCCATTTTTTAAATACATTTCCCAGGGGTTCATTCACCCTTTGGCAAATACTTATTGAAGGGCTTGCTATAAGAAAGGTTCAAATGCATGGAAAAGCAAACATAGACATACATGGTTCAATCCTGCATCAAGTTTAGAGTCTAGTTGAAAGCCAGGCAATCAATCAAATCAATCACACTAGTGAATCTGTAATACCAAATAGGAATTAATAGACTCAGGAGGAAAAGAAAGCTCTTTGCGAGTGAATAAGAAGGGAAGCTGACCTAGATTGAGGAGTTAGGTGTGAAGAGGGCAAGGAAGAGATCTCAGGCAGAGGCCAGGATGCAGGAGGGACAAAGAAAATGGAGAACAGAGACAGCTTGGTGAAAAGCCAAGAGCTAGGCAGAGCCAGTCCAGGTGGGGGGCTGCAGGGCAGAGTTAAGGATTTGATCCTCATCCTAAGAATAATAGGAGCTTCCAAAGAGTTCTAAGGTCAGGGTCATATTTGATGTGGTCAGACATGCCTTTTAGAAAGATGTCCCAACAGCTGTGTGAAGAAGACAAGGGAAGGAGGGTGTCAGATAGTACAGAGACCAGTTAGGAGACTACTGTCGTGGTCCCATCAAGACCTAATGGTACTGCCTGGGATGGTGGCAGTGGAGGGAGAGGAGAAAAGATACCTCAGGTAAATGTGACTGGATGTAAGCAGGAGAGAGAAGGAGATTTGGGGGATGGTGCCTGACTCGGCCTCCACAGTGTGGTTTGGAGACAAGAATTTGATATGTAAGATACATATATATTTTTGGAACATGTTCTCTGCTTACACAGAGTTGGACTACATCTAGTTGAAGATTTATGCAGGCATATTCTTGAAGTCACCCATTTAAATTAGAGTTACATGGGGGCACCTGGGTGGCTCAGTCGGTTAAGCGTCCGACTTCAGCTCAGGTCGTGACCTTGCAGTTCGTGAGTTCTAGCCCCACAGTGGGCTCTGTGCTGACAGCTCAGAGCCTGGAGCCTATTTTGGATTCTGTGTCTCCCTCTCTCTCTGCCCCTCCCACTTGTGCTCTCTCTTTTCTCTCTCTCTCTCTCAAAAATAAACTTTAAAAAAATTTGAAAACAATAAGTAAGTAAAATAAATTAGAGTTACATGTATCAACACGGATCAGTGTAAAAATATGTTGAACAAAACAAAAAACAACTTGCAGAATATGTGTAGAATTATATTATTTGCATAAAGTTTTAAGATATGTAAAACAATACTATGAATTATTTATGAATTCATACATACATGGTTTAAGAATATGCAAATCAATGATAAACACCAAATTTAGGAGAAGGATTGCCTTTGAAAGGGAGAGAAAGGACTGGCTTTGGGAAGGGGTCCTTGGGAGCCTTCCATTGTATCTATAAATGTTATATTTATTTTTTAAAACATCCGAGGCAAACAGAACAAAAATGCTAAGATTTGACAAGGCGCTTAAAATTAAGATGAAGGTTTCTAGATGCCGAAAATATTTCAAAATTTTTTAAAGCTCACAGGGCAGTGGGGAAATAATAAGTGATACAAGAGAGGCATTGATAAAAGATTATGGAAGGATTGGAGAGGAAAAGATTAACTCTAGCAGGAGAATTTATGTTGCTAACTTTATCATCAATAGAAATACGGGCAATGAATTCAGTAAACATTAAGTGCCATCGCGTTAGCTCTCAGAGACAAGGTGTGACTATGGCACTGTCTGAAACATCAAGGCAGACGCAGACTTCACAGACACAACGGAGTGATACCAGCCAATGCTATGTTAGGCTTGAATGAAAGGTTCTGAGATACCTATGTCTGCCTGGATACATGGCAAAAAGCTTCACAGAGCAGGAAATCTCTAAGAAATAGAAATGCATAGGAAGAGAGAAAAGGAAGGCCAAGAGAGGTGGCAGCTACAGAATATACAAAGGCGTTAAGTTGTGAACACGCAGCATGACTAAAAATGAGCCTTGAAAGGGTCCAGTTTATGAACGGCTCTGCATGAAGTGCTAAATGCCTGCCTCTTCCCAATAAATATTGGTGGGAGGGAAGGAGGCATAAATCTGTATCTCGATCTTTGGACAAAAGGCAACCAGTGGAAGTATTCCATCAAGGGAGTGGCAGGATATGATCGGGAGCGCTAAGAAGGGAAAGCTTGGCCGGAGTTGAGGAGAGCAGGGGTGGGGAAAGACAGGAGGCCCTCACATTGGTGCAGGGGGAGAGCTCCTGTGGACCTGAAGCAAGACTTGGCAATGGAGAGTGAGAGAGGTGAGAGAGAGAAGATTCTCCTTTGACAGCAATGTTGAAAGTCTAAGTCAGGAGAATCGAATAACTTACTAGTTGTGGGAGGTGACAGAAAGGAAGAGGTGCAACACCCTTTTTTTTTTTTTCCCCAGCTGGCTGGTTAAATCGACTTCCTAAAGATATGCTTTTCATAAGATAAAACTGCATCTACTTTAAGTATACGGTTTGATAAGTTTTGACAAATGTATACACCCACAACCAAATGTAACCACAAGCAAGACATAGAATATTTTCATCATCCAAAAAGTCTCATGCCCTCTGCGGTTGGTAAACAACTCCCCCACCCTCCCCCACCCAGGTAACCACTTACATACTTTCTGTCCCAATACATCAGCTTTTCTTTTTTCTAGAATTTCATATAAATCGAATCATACAGTGTGCGCTCTTTTCTGTCTGGCGGATTTCATTCGGCATAATGTTTTTGAAATTCACGCAGGATGTCGTCGATATTAGCAGACTGTGCCTTTGTTCTGCTGAGTATTATACTGTTGTGTGGATGGACCACACCTTATCTATTCAGTCACCTAGTGATGGATGTCTGGTTTGACTTCAGGTTGAATAAAATTGTTAGGAACATTTCTGTGAACGTCTTTGTGTGGGTTATGTTTTTATTTCTCATGGGGGACATAGCCAGGGGTTGATATTGCCAGACGATGTGGTAAATGCACACTTAACCTTGTGGGAAACTGCCAAACAGTTCTCCAAAGTTGTTATATCCTTTCATAAGCCCCACTAGCAACGTATATGTTCCATATCCTTGCCGACACTTGCACTGCCCACCTTTTTTATTTTAGACATTTTTGTGGGTATATAATGGTACCTGGTGGTTTTAATTTTCATTTAAGACCCGGTGATGGTAAGCATCTTTTCATATGCTTGTCCATTTGTATATATTCTTTTCTGTGTCTGTTCAACCTTTTGGTTATGAGTTCTTTTTTTTTTTTAACGTTTATTTATTTTTGAGACAGAGAGAAACAGAGCATGAACGGGGGAGGAGCAGAGAGAGAGGGAGACACAGAATCGGAAGCAGGCTCCAGGCTCTGGGCCATCAGCCCAGAGCCCGACGCAGGGCTCGAACTCACGGACCGTGAGATCGTGACCTGAGCTGAAGTCGGACGCTCAACCGACTGAGCCACCCAGGCGCCCCATGGTTATGAGTTCTTTACATATCTTGAGAGGCTGGAAAGATGGAGCAAGCATCAACTGAGATAGGGAGGAGTTGGGGGAAAAACAGTCTTGAAATGGTGGGGGAGGGAGGCAGGGCAAACACAGTTTTGAGCCCCTGTGGTTAAAGCACAGATAAAACATTTAGGTTGAAATGCGGGACGAATACTGGAAATAGCCTTCTGGAGCCCAAGAGAGAGTGACCCAGAAACATGTTGAGTTGCAGGAAGTGGAGGCCCATCGGACAGCGTCAAATGTCATGAAAAGGTTGAGTGAAGTAAAGACTGAAAAAGAAAATGGACATTTGGATTTCAGCCATGGTTTTTCGATTGTGGGTGAGAATCTGTTGGAAATCCATTTAGTGGAGCTTTACCAGCTTTTTAAAAAAAAAAAATGAGATAGAATGAAAAAGTACATTGCAGGGACTAAGGTTAAGTGTAGTTTCCTGAAACTTTTTTGTTATGTGTGTGCATTACATACTGGATTAGAGTGCAGAATATATTTTTTACCTTGGACTAGGACAAAAGGAGACCTTGGAAGAAGGAAGTAAGCTCCAGAGGTCCTTGCCAATGTTATCCTAATATCTGGTAGTAGCCAAGGATCTGGACTTGGTGGGATCTGGGTTCATCTGGTCTCTTCCTCTTTGTTAGATGTTGAATAAAGTACAGAAATTCTTCAATCCTCATTTTCTTAAATTAGATTAGGAATAATGATGATATTTACCCCAAAGTTGGTGACAAAGCTCATTTGTGCACACTGGCGCCCTCCACCTCTCCCTCGAGACAGAAATCTTGGCTGCGTGTCAGCCCCGGACCCCTCTGATGGGCTGCCTGGTGTGATACCAACATGCGCAGGCTTTTGCCTCATGAGGATTAAACGGGGTCATGCTTGTAAACCACTGTGCACAACGCCTGGGACAGGCAAGCTCTTTATCACCATCGGTTGCTGTCATTCGATTAAGGAAATGGAGACAATGCATGGGGGTTAAAAAGCTTGGTTGAAAAAAATCCAACGCAAATGTCTATTAACTAATGAGCCAAATGTGGTCCACCCATGCGATGGAATATCACTCAGTCACAAAAAAGCAGGGAGTGCTCACAGGAACCGGATGAACCCAGCGAAGTGAGAGAAGCTAGTCACAAGAAGCCACAGACGGAATAGGACATATTCAGAATAGGCAAATCCAGAGACGCAACACGTAGATTAGCGGCGGCCAGGGGTTGAAGGGAAAACGGAATAGGGAGTGACTGCTCCACGGATGTGAGGTTTCCTTTCTGGGTGATGAAAATGTTCTGGAACTAGACCAGTGGTGGTGGTTGCAGGACATTGTGAATGTTCAAAATGCCGTTAAAGTATACACTTTAAAATGGTTAATTTCAGGGGCGCCTGGGTGGCGCAGTCGGTTAAGCATCCGACTTCAGCCAGGTCACGATCTCGCGCTCCGTGAGTTCGAGCCCCGCGTCGGGCTCTGGGCTGATGGCTCGGAGCCTGGAGCCTGTTTCCGATTCTGTGTCTCCCTCTCTCTCTGCCCCTCCCCCGTTCATGCTCTGTCTCTCTCTGTCCCAAAAATAAATAAAAAAACGTTGAAAAAAAATTTAAAATGGTTAATTTCAGGGGCGCCTGGGTGGCTCAGTCAGTGTCCCACTCTTGATTTCAGCTCAGGTCATGATCCCAGGGTCAAGGGATCAAGCCCCACGTTAGTGTCGGCTCTGAGTGTGGAACCTGCTTAGGATTCTCTCTCTCTCTCTCTCTCTCTCTCTCTCCCCCCGTTCCTCTCCCCTACTCATGCCATAAATAAATAAATAAGGCTAATTTTATGTGTATTTTACCACAATTTTTTAAAAAAGCCTTGCTCAACTTAGGGATGCTTCACGGCCCTTTTGGCATCTCCCCAACCTGTTCCCAGAAAACATAGTTCGGTTGGGAGCATGAAAGAAAGCATAGCTCAAGAAGACAGTAGTGCTGAGAGAAGCTTTGGGCAGAGGAGGGGAGGGTAGAGGGGAACCAGGAACAGGGAAAGTGTTTGAGGAAAAGGGAAACAATTTCTCCAGTGCAGAAAATGTCTGTCTGTCTCCCCCAGTGGCACAAACTTCTGTGCAGCTCTGAAGGCTACTTAAGGGCCCAGGTTACCTGCTGAGCAGCCTTCAGTGACAACTAGGACAATCCCTCTGTCAGAAGGACCCTAAGAAGTGAGGTGGCCACGAGTGGATCCTTCCTGCCCTCATTAGATGTGGGGCATATACTGTTTGTGTTCCTAAGGGAGAGAAGAATAATTGGACAGATAATTAATAATAATCCCCCATGGCCGCGTCTCTGACAGGTGTTTGGCTATGGCCCCAGGAGCTTGGAAGCTAAATAAATCTTTATTATAAACTGATTTCTCAGTGAATGGGACTATTGGTATTAATAATTAGAGTCAATTTACCATTACGTACACTATTGAGTGGAACAACAATGTGTATAATCTGGAGCACAAGGTGATTTCTTTTAATGCTTTGCATTGTGTTACAGTATTTGATTCTCCTTCAATGTATTTACTTTCTTAATTATGTCTGACTTGAGACCATTTGAAAATCATTTTGCATTCCTAGAAGCGGGCCTTCTAGATGTCCTTCTCCTGGCTACTTTCCTCCCCTAAACGTGCTTGGTCCTCCCCATCCTAAGATGTTTTGACCTTAGGGTAAAAACCGGTTTTTAAGAATTGTCTAAACAAAATCACTAAGAGCAGGATATGTTAGAAGGATCATGGCAGAATTCATGATTCTCAGTCAGCCTTGCTATAAAACATGCTGGCAATATCTCCCAGTCAATAATATTTAAATCTCCTTGTTAGTCATTCATTCAGTAAACAATTTTTGAGGGCCATGTAGCAGGTGCGGAGATGCAGAAACAAACAAGATGTGATCATTGTTCTCAACGAACCACGTTATAGTAGAGGGAACAGACATAGAAACAAACATTTGCTCTCAAATTTAATAAATATAAGGAAAAAAAGCAATCAATTCAGCCTGGGGTCAAGGCCTTCAATAAAGAGGTACGTGAGAACTATCTCAGAGTATTGCCTTCTGTAGCCTTAAGATTTCACACCTATAGATCCACCCCAATCAGAGATTAAAACTCTCGTGTGCACCTCAGACTCTCTCTGTTTAAATTATTGTGGATATTTTCTTTCTTTCATTTATCGTCACTAGTTTTATTGCCTTATTGTGGGTGCTTTGACTGAACACATTCCAGCATCTTTCCATCAACCTAAATGAATAAGTTAAAAAGCGTACCTGCTTATGTAGTCCCAGCAAACGTCTGAGGCTTAGAGTTTACAAATGAGTGTTTTTGGTCATCTGCAAGAAGACTCAGGACCACACCCAGACTCCAGCTGTGGGCTCATGTGGACTTGGGACATTTGCCGCCCTCTGTCCATGCCCTACCTCGGGTAGTAGGGTCCAGACACTCAACGCCCAGGGCCTTCTAAGACATTGCTGGGATGGCAAGAGAGCATACATTTCATTGTTCCCAGGTGTCCAGGTACACATCATGGGGGGTTGGTGGTCCACACATTTTACTCATTCCCTCTGGCTGGGAAGAAGCCTCTTAAACACCATCCCCATGGAAGAATAAAGAAGGAAAAACCTGATTGAATCTGAGGGTTGGAATGGACCTTAAAGGTCCTCTCGACTCATCTCACTTACTTGGTCATTTGTTCACGCGTCAACAGTTACTGAGCGCCTACTGTATGCCAGGCACCGTGTATGGTACTGGGAACAAAATGTACTATGTAGTTCGCTGATCTATGGAATTTACAGTCCAGCGGGGGAGAAGGGCAGGAAGTCAGGAAACAGATAAACAAATGAGGTAATAACATATCAGTGTAGGAGGCGGGGGCGGGAAGTGGCAGGCACCTTAAAAAGAGTGGTAAAACCAACAAGGGCCAGGAGATTAGGGATTAGGAGATTAGATATCACCAGAGTAGGGCTGGGAACTTGGGCTAGAGATGTGGAGAGACTATGAAAATAAGAGTTCAGCTGTCCACAGTAGTCTATAAGCAGACTCAAAGAGGAGCCTGCGCCTGGAAAGAGGTATTACCTAGCTTTCATGGGTCACAGAATTTTGGAGGTCATCTAAATTTAGAGATTATCGGATGTTAGAGGCTAAATTGTAACTCCCCCCCGTCCAGGATCCGTACATTTAAGCCCTAACCCCCATCTGAACGGGATGGTATTTGGAGACAGGGCCTCTAAAGATGTGATTCAGTTAAAACGAGGTCATCAGGGTGGGTGGTGATCCGATCGGCCTGGTGTCCCTCTGGGGACTAGGACACTCAGAGACTGTGCACCTCAGGCTGTGTCTGTTTAAATTATCACTGACATCAGGGATATCACACAGGGACGCGGGGATGCCCACCCAGAAGAAGGGCCCTGTGAGGACACAGCAAGAGGGCGGCCTTCTGCGAGCCAAGGAGAGAGGTCTCAGGAGAAACCAACACCATGATCTTGGACTTCTACCCTGCAGAACTGTGAGATTAATCTCTTGTTTAAGCCACTCCGCCTCTGGTATCTTGTTATGGCAACCCAAGCTGACTGATACACCAGCCTAGCGTCATATCAGACACTTACTAATGAACGGAATCATGTTGAGGGGGGACCTGGGTGGCTCAGTTGGTTAAGAGTCTGACTCTTGACTTCAGCTCAGGTCATGAGTCATGATCTCACAGTTCCTGAGATTGAGTCGCACATAGCACTCTGCGCAAACAGCACAGGGCCTGCTTGGGATTCTGTGTCTCCCTCTCTCTCTGCCCCTCCCCCACTCATTCTCTTTCGAGAGACAGAGAGAGAGAGAGACAGAGAGAGAGAGAATTCCCAGAGAGAGAATCTTGGGTCCTGTGCCCCCCTCCAGACTAACTAAATAGCAACTTGTGTGGAGAAGGGAATAGAAATCTGGATTTGAAACAAGTGCCTCTCCAAATGATAGTAATAAATAGGACACGATTCTCATCCACACTGAAGTTGGAGAATTACTAGCACGTAGACCCACATGTTCATTGTATGGATGAGAAAACTGGAGTCCAAAGCAAACAAGGGAAAGCAACACGTGGCACAGGACCTGCAGGCCGGGTCTCCCAATACTGAGCTTGCTGTTCCGTCCGCCGCCCCGGCAGGGGCCTGGGGAACGTGCTGTTGGAAGTCAAATCTAGCCTCGGAACATAGACTTCCCAGCAATGTCCATTAGGCTCCAGTAATCTGCCTGTCTGGAACTCAGATCGAGCGGGTCTGGATGTGGTGTAAGGAGGGCAAGGAATTCCCTGCTCTCTCAGCCCTTTGCTGAGACAGCCTAGTCACATGACTCTTAAATATTCTGTAACGAGGTTCTGTTCTAGCCTCTAAAGTCTTCCTGCTGTGGGTGAAAGCTATTTCTTATTCTGCCTGGCAGAGGAAAACTATTGTTTATTTTTTTTTTAATTTTTTTAACGTTTATTTATTTTTGAGACAGAGAGAGACAGAGCATGAACAGGGGAGGTGCAGAGAGAGAGGGAGACACAGAATCTGAAACGGGCTCCAGGCTCTGAGCTGTCAGCACAGACCCCGACGCAGGGCTCGAACTCACGGACCGTGAGATCATGACCTGAGCCGAAGTCGGAAGCTTAACCGACTGAGCCACCCAGGCACCCCGGAAAACTATTGTATATAATAACCTCCATTTAATTAAAGATATGAGTGATACCTTCCCAATTTTTTTCCTTGAGCCAACAACCATCTTTTTGGGGACTTGAAGCAAAGCCCATTGCTTTACCCTCTCATCTATTGGTTTGTTTTTATAGTTTTCCAAATTCTTCCTATACTGTGGGTCCCCAAACTAGTTATAATAGAATGTGATACATTATTATTAAATAATTAGATGAACAAATAAAGGAAGGATTATCCCTTTTTTTCCCCTCTTCCTGTCTAGGTTATGAGTTTCTGTGGTCAAAAAAAATAATAATCTGTAAGAACAAAAAAGACCTCAAGCAGTTACTCACAGAAAATCTGTCATGCAGAATGTTAGCTTTTGAGAAATGCAGATACATTGCGTCAGTCTTAACACATAATTACCAGCTGTGCTGACCCGGCATCTCCTGGCCTTCTTCCGTTCTCCAGATGCCATGTTCAGTTTCTATCTTCTGATTGCCTTGTCTTTTACCTCAATCTTGTTTTCATCACCTTTCATTATAAAGCACTTTCTTTTTTCTTTTAAATAATGGAAATTGTTGTCATGGGAAAACCTCAGTTCTGCTCTTAGCTGTAGCAGGGGCTCATGGACAGGGAGGAAGGGATCTTTAGGGACAGGAATAGATCCCAGGCACATGATAGTAACTATGTAAATAAGCAAGGACCTGAATGAGATCAAGCTGGCTCTATATTTAATGATTTACCAAAATATAACTGGATCCTGTGACTCTCTTGCTCAAATACACACACACACACACACACACACACACACACACACGCATCGTTTAACATGGATCTTGGCATGGGTAAGTATTAAATACATGGTAGCAATCAAATATGAGAAGAAGGAAAGGGAGGTGAGGGGGAAGGAGAACACTTTCCAGGCAGCCAGCGCATGCTTTCAAGGATAATGGAAGAATTTAATGGACACGTCTGTGAGGGAGAAAATGCTTGATTAGGGGTATTTTCAGGGGCTCTAAGGTACGAGACTCGAGGCGTGAACTATCGAAATCCTAAGTCCTCAGGATCAAGAAAGCTGGTAGCTAATACCATCAGACAGTCCATCAAGCATCAGTTCTGTCCACCAAGAGCTGCCCGGCTGGATCTGTCGCCTGGTCGTAGAATCACAGAGTCGGAAGGGGCTCTCGAAACCACTGCACCCAGTATTCCACCCAGATGCAGTAACAGTACCACCTCATAAGATTGTCATGAGAATCAATGGGTTAATGCAAAACACTTGGAATAGTGTCTGATACATAATAAGGCCTTTGTGAGTGTCAGTTAAATACCATTTGTTGAGTGCTCTCTAAGTGTGGGCGCCAACCAAGATACTGCGCATACTTCTCAACATGTAACCCTCTGCTGGACCCTTACCCTATTTTATATGTGGGGGAGCTCAGCAAGATGAAGTGACTTGCCCAATGCATACCCTTAGTATGTGGTGTCGCTGGGATTCAAACTCGGTTTGATTTCAAAATCCGTGGTGCTCTTACTGCTAACTGTGACATTCCAGTGCCCACGACAAGGAGCGTCCCCAGGCCTGCACACTTTCACAGACAGAGAATTCATCCTTGTAAGAGTGGCCCATCTTAGGGGCGCCTGGGTGGCTCAGTCGATTGAGCGTCTGACTCTAGGTTTCGGCTCAGGTCGTGATCCCAGGGTCATGGGATGGAGTCTGCGTTGGGCTCCGTGCTCAGCACAGAGCCTACTTAAGATTCTCTCTCTCTCTCTCTCTCTCTCTCTCTCTCTCCCTCTCTGTCTCTCCATCTATCCCCTGCGGTGCTCGCATGTTCTCTCTCTCTCTCTCTCTCTCTCTCTCAAAAAACAAACAAAAAAGAGTGGCCCATTCATAAAAAGTCTTTATACTGAGCTGAGATTTACCTCAGATGGTTTGTTCTCTTTAGGCTACACAGACTGAGCATCCTGCTCTTCCATTCCACGGGCCATCAGATACTTGCAAACGCTATCAAGAGAGTTAACAGACCTGGAGCCTGGAAATCACTCTTCAGATCAGCGTTTGAGATTCCCCCACATTGTAACTGTGGTTTGGGTCAGACTGGAAGAGAAGGGTTTGAATGCCAGGCCACTGTGTACTTTAGTTTTTGCTTTCCACACACTCGGGGGCCCTTCTCCAGATGGTTAGACTGCAGCAGGGACCGGCGATTGTTGCTGTGATGTGATGGGGGCAGAGCGAGGGGAACTCCCGAGGACGTGGCTCCTGCCAGGTTTCACCTGCCAGAGCCATAAGCTTTCACTAAAACGAGCCCTAGGCTCCACAAAGGACGGCCTGCGCTATCCCACTGGTGTCCAGTAGGGGTCGACAGAGAAACCACTGGCAGGAGGTTTTCTCTCTGAGAACGTTCAGAGAGAAAATGAACCCGCGCTGGCTGCCAGTAGAATCCTGGTTACAAACCAGAGCTCTGGAGACTAACACATTGCATCCTGAACCCAGCTCTGGCACCTAAATAACCACTGACCTCAGGGATCTCTGCCTCCCCGCCTGCCCCCTTCCCCCCTCTGCATAAGGAGGATGGTAATAATGGTTCCTACTCCCTACAGTTGTTTTTAAGGATTTCCTGACATAACCACATCAGGTGTTTAGAAACGTGGGTGGCATTGCCCAAGTGCTCGATTAACATTACTTGTTGTTACTTGAAAGTTTCCTGTAGATGTAATTCACAGAGACACTTGGAGCAAATGTTACAAGCCCCATTTGATAGCTCAAAAACGGAGGTTTAGAAAATGAAGTGGCTTGGCCAAAGACACTGAACTACGAACTGAGGAGTGCCGTCATGGAGAAAGCTAGCAGACCCAAGAAATCAGCCCCACCAGGTTGAGGGCTGAGGTGTGGAGAAGACGGAAAGGGGGAGGGAGGAGGGAACAGGGAGGAACCTCATCCTGGCAAGCAACCGGGGAGCTCAGTGAACAAAAGGCCAAAGGAAAGCCTGACCCAAAGAAGGCATGTTCACTGGCCTACATGAAACCATAACAAAAGGGTCACCCGGAGGGTGTGCTGGGCAGATGACCAATGACTTGTTCCAGGAAGAAAGCCCCCCAAAGCCTCCACTCTCTTAACTCCCTCATCCTGGCGGGGGAAGTAGTCCTCGGCAATCCAGTCTGCATGCCCCAAATACCCCCACCCCAGCTGTAGGGCGGGCTGTACGAGAGTCCTCTGGTAAAGTACTGACGGGCATCTGAACACGCCATCCCCAAATAACACCACATTAGCATAAGGAGTAATTTGAACCGAATGTTCTCCCCCTATCTACAGAAAAGCAGATCAACATTTCCCTTTGTGAAGGCATTCTCCCTCCTGTCTCCCATACCAGGAGAACAATCCCGACTGGAGGCAGAAAGTCAGCACCAAGATGAGTCTACACAAACTTTACGAAACTAATCCTCATCAGGGCGCCTGGGTGGCTCAGTCACTTGAGCATACGACTTCGGCTCCGGTCATGATCTCACGATTCTTGGGTTCAGGCCCCACTTCGGGCTTTGCACTGACAGCACAGAGCCTGCTTCGGTTCCTCTGTCTCCTTCTGTCTCTGCCCCTCCCCCACTCGTGATGGCTCACTCTCAAAAATAAACATTAAAAAATTTTTTTACTAAAAATAGCAAATAAATAAAAGTAAAATAATCCTTATCTTCCATTATATTTAACCTTATATTTACTTTCCCTCAATTTACTGCCCCCAATAGTCCTTTTCCTTTGTCTTTTTTCTTCTTTTCAAATATATTATCTTTGGGGTGCCTGGGTGTCTCAGTCGGTTGAGCGTCCAACTTCGGCTCAGGCTATGATCTCACAGTTCGTGGGTTTGAGCCTCACGTCGGTCTCTGTGCTGACAGCTCAGAGCCTGGAGCCTGCTTCGATTCTGTGTCTCCCTCTCTCTCTGCCCCTCGCCTGCTCACACTCTGTCTGTCTCTCTCTCAAATATAAATAAACATAATAAAACAAAATTTTTAATATATTATCCTTGTTAAAGTGGCATATAAGCCCCCAGGTCTTTAATGCCTCTCTGGGTCTTTATTTCTTTTCTATGATGATCTAAGCACACATAAAAATTAAAATAAAATGTGGGGGCTCTTGAGTGGCTCAGTCAGTTAAGCATCTGACTCCTGATTTCGGCTCAGGTCATGATCTCACAGTTCGTGGGTTTGAGCCCCACATTGGGCTCTGTGTTGATAAAGCAGAGCCTGCTTCAGAGTCTCTCTCTCTCTCCCTCTCTCTCTGCCCCTCCCCTGCTTGAGCTGTCTCTCTCAAAATAAATAAACTTAAAAAAATTTTTAATAAATAAATAAATAATGAAAACATAAAATGTATTTGCATTGTCTCCTGTAATTTCTCTTCGGTCTATTTAATCTGCAGGCCCCCATAATATTACTTAAGAAAGTAGAAGAATGCATTTTTCCCCTCTCCTAAAATTGGAGGTATTTTACTCTGCAAACTGAGAAAATTTAAAAGCAGATACCTTGTGGAAGGCAACACACTGACTTCAAAATTATACTTTTGAACTGTAGATATACATAACTACTTTATTGGTGAAATGCCAGCACATAGCCTGGCACTTAAAAGAATATATATATTCATTTGTAAATTGACAAATAAATAACTGATCCCAAAATATTATCTGAAAACAGGTTCTCTGGTGTGAAAGAGAGTAAGTGCTCAACAGATGTGGAAATTAAACGCTCTTGTTATGGGAAGGGCCCCTCATGAAGGCAGAGAAGATCAGATAAAACCAGCTTCACAGTTTTGTTGAACCAGTTCAGTTAGAACTGCTCTTGGCTGTTTGTGTTAAGACTTGACTTCTGTGCTTTCCAACTGTGTAGGAAGAGAAAAGAGAATGATGAGAAGGAATGGTATACTTGATTGTTGTTATATAAAAGTAATGAAAATGTGTGCGTGTCCAAAGATTTGGGGAACTAATTAGCAAGGGATAGTTCTAACAGATCACATAGACTGAGGAGCCTTGCATATTGTAGGGCTCAATAAATGTCTGGCAAGTTAGCTGAACAGAATTGAATATGTACACGGAACTGAATTTTTTTTTTAAGTTTATTCACCTAGTTTTGAGAGAGAGACAGCACGAGTAGGGGAGGGACAGAGAGAAAGGGAGACAGAGAATCCCAAGCAGGCTCTGCAACTGTCACCAGAGAGCCTGATGATGCGGGGCTCAAACTCTTGAACCCCGAGTTCACGACCTGAGCCGAAACCAAGAGTGGGACGCTCAACTGACTGAGCCACCCAGGCGCCCCTATACATGGAACTGAATTTAAAAGAGAGTTCAGGCTGGTCTTGTCCACTTCTTGGGTTAGCGCATAATTTTGGTCAGTTGGAGAGTTTGTTTTTTCCTGAGCTCAGAAATAATTGATAAGCACTTGCATTGCCATGACCCGAGCCTCACCCTCCTCTTCTAATCCATTTCCTTTCTTTTCTTTCTTCTTTGTTTCCTCCCTGTTCCTTTTCCCTCTTATTCTTTTGAATCGATAATATTGCCTCCATGATTTTTCTGTTTGCACACACAACATCTTATTAACCGCAAGAAGCATTCATTCACTCACAATTGATTGTTTCTCAAAAGAACTGCCTTGGGTTGTGGTTCCGTTCTCACGGACACTCTGAAGTTCCTCATTTCCCTTTCATCAGAGACCCACTTCCCCACATTTCATTTGGGTCTTGAGAGTTGCTAGACTTGTAGGAATGATTTAAAATCAATTAGAAATCAGGCCATCTAACACGGCAGTATTTCCCTGATGTCTTCATCTCGTAACACCTCAGCTGCATCAAATTTTGTTGGATGGATAAAAATAATGAACACGTAAATGATTGATGAAAGGAATGAAATAAAAAAAAAGAAAACAGTGGGTTTTTTTTCTGGCTCTGCCTCAAATACAATTGTCCTTATTAATAAAACTTAAAGGCAGTGGAAACTCTACTCCAAAACATTTTGATATTTTCTCCACCTTAACATAAGTCCATTGGACACAAATTAATCTTTGCTTGATTAGTCAGAGTCCTATTTCTCTGTGCTACAATGTAGAAATATACTTGGGGATTTTTTTTTTTAATTTTTTTTTAACGTTTATTTATTTTTGAGACAGAGAGAGACAGAGCATGAACGGGGGAGGGTCAGAGAGAGAGGGAAGACACAGAATCCGAAGCAGGCTCCGAGATGTCAGCACAGAGCCCGACGCGGGGCTCAAACCCACGAACTGTGAGATCATGGCCTGAGCCGAAGTCGGACGCCTAACCGACTGAGCCACCCAGGCGCCCCTTTTGGAGCCCTTTATCGTCCGCATGCAGGCATTGAGTCTAGGTGTCGGCTAGACGTAGTAGATTCTATCTCCTCCTTCTGTTAGCAATTACAGCCGCCAGGACCAGCTCCCTAATGGAACAGGTTGCTTCTAATCTCCCACTGGCTAAGAAACCAGTCATTCAAGCAAGTTACAATTGTGTCCAATAGAAGAGTAAATCGATTCCGAGTGAAGAGTCATGAAACTCTATCGTAAAAAAAATACACGAGCTTAAGTTTGTTGATTTGAGTTCATCTGTTTTAGTTGCGCAGTATTTGATTTTGCTTCCGAGTTGCTGTTCTTGTGGTTGCTGTTGTTGTTGTTGCTGTTGCTGTTGTTGTGGGGGTGGCAAAGTTTTTGCCTTGATTCTGGGTCACCTACTTTGTTTCAGTTGGGCGAGGCTACCTAAGTGGTCCCTGACTCCTTTTCTATCCTAAGGGCTAGGCCCAGCTTCTCTTTCAAGGAGGCCCATTTGCTTAGTACAAGAATTAGATGATTAGAACATCAGACTACAAGAATTCCTGGACTGGGACTTAGAACTCCTGGCTTCAAATATGAAATCACCCAATTCTAGCACCCAGAACATAGTATATCTTCAAAAAATGTTAAAATTTAAAATAATAATAATAAAAAAAATGTAATGCTCAAATTCACTTCCCTTGAAAGCATTCTCGGAACTTATATGACACTGTGGCCTAAGACTTAACATTTCTTTTCCTCCCTCCTGGGTTAAAAATAAAATGGCTTCAAACACACATACAAATCAATCCTACCTAATTGAGGTCCCACCAAATTTGAATTCACGAAACGGGGACATGACTGAAATTTATTTCTGGAAAGTTACTTACTAGGGTAAACAAAGTCACAAGAAGAATATTGGAGATTGGAAAGTAAGCAATGTGCTGAAAGACCACAGTTTAGAAGCATCCACTCACTGCACACGTAATTGCTAAGCTAATTGCGGATCATGGTCAGCTCTCGGCCCACAACTGGCCCTCCCAAAGCATTCACTTGGCAACATCTGCACCTGGTCTGAGCTACTATCTGTATTAGGAGTATCAAAAGTGGGTTTCTTTGGAAACATTCCCTATATCAGACGTTTCTTCTCCCTAGTTAGTCTCAATAAACAAGGTTTGACAGAACAGCCTAGAGAAAGGAATTGAACCAGAGCAATGCCGAGTCTACATTTATTCTTTTTTTTTTTTCCCTTTCATTTTACAAAAGGAGAGGGATTCTAATCTTTTGATTTGCCTGATGTACTTTGACAGCATGGACTCCTCGCTGCTCTTACAAAGATGCTAAGTCCCAGGACGGTCCTCCATTCAAACCATTAGTCCTTTTCCCCTGCTCCTTCTAAGCCTGGCATCCTCCACAGATAATTATCCTTCTAGATAAAGCAGGCTATATTTTAAGAATTTCTTACGTAGTTCAATGGACATAATGGGTATACTGCCGGGGAGATGCATTTTAAAGTATTATTACCAGGAGAGAATTTCCCAAATCCCTAAGTTATAAGGATAGAGACAGCAATTTAGAAAGAGTAGAGCAGAAAGTCTTTATATGTGCATTTCATAAAATGGATTGTACTTCATGAATTTCAATGTGGCAGGATATTCACTCTGCTGTCCTGCCATTACCAAACAAGATGCTTGTTGTAAAAAAGAAATATGCATGACTGTTCAGGATGTTGTGTTATTAATGACTGTGTTCTGCACTCTGTAAAATACTTCATTGGAATGTTGTCACCTGCACGGAAAGATATGCACAAACTTTCTTACCTAAATTATCTTCCTGAAGACATTCAGAATATGCTAACTCCACAAATCCCCAAATAAAAAGCCAGTTTAACAAGCCCCCGTGTCCTTAAATTTAACGCAGGAATAAAATACCAGAATCCTGACATCTACGGATGATTCTTCTCCAGTGAGTTGCAAGATATTTCTTTTTATTAATTTGCTCCATGCAGTTAGTTTTAATAAGCAGAACTGTGTAAAAACCTTTTTTTTTTTTAAGTTTGCAACTAGGCAATTTGCTTATGAGGCATTGTTGGTGGGAAAAATGGTACGGTGCTAATCAGTCTGAGGATAATGTGTACGACCTCCGCAGAAGGGGCCAGGATTTCCTCTGCCGGGCACAGGAAAGGGGAATGTGTATTTGCGAAAAGAATATATGGGTCTTTTTTCTAACACTAACCGCTCCTTCTGTTGAGCTCTTGATTCCACCTTTTTTCACCTCTTTCAGGAATGTGTTTGTTTTAATATGTCAATCTCTTCTTTTTCCACTGGCTCCTCCTTCTGGGCGTATAATTCTACCCAAGTCTACCTCTGGTTGAAAATGTTTCTCTCGTTCCCGATGCTGGTCAAATTGCTCTATTAGCCTACAGGTGCATCCCTCACTTTTTTAACCTGCCACTCATTACTGAATGTCCAGAGCCCTGCCTTCACCTCTACCTCTCGTTAGAAATCACACTATGCAAAAAACACAAATGGCTGTGTGATCCCAAATCTAATGGTAATGTCCTAGCCTCTGTGGAGCATCGAAATCGCCGGTGTTTCCCTCACTGAGACTCTATTCCTATCCCGGCATTGCTCTTGGCACTCTGTATTCATGGTCCTCTGAACTCCTATCTCTGAGCTATCCTCTGTGCCTTTCCTCTTCGAGCCCCTCAACGGTGGGCACACGCCTGGATTAAATCTGTCTCTCAAAATCCACCTAGTCTCGTGGCTCCCAGAAATCCTTCCACCTGTGTGGCCATCCAGACTTTTCTCTGAGCTTTTCCCAAGAGCCTGTGTAGTGCTCCCAGCTGCTCGTCCCTCCAGGACCTGGGACTGATCAGGTCTAAAACTGGATTTGTGTGCTGTCCTCCAGAGCAGGTCTCGTTTCCAACTTCCCTCTCTCTTTCTCTCGAATGTACCTCAGAGACTAGATGAGACATGGTTTGACCTCATCTATTTTGCCCCTTCATCCATCTAGCCACCAATCCCTGCCACTTTGTGCCTTTGTGGGGTGCTTCTCAAGTCCTCTGCTCATCCCCGCTGTCACTGACAGCAGCAGTAAGTGTCGTGTTGATTTTGTTAAGCCAGAACTTAATCCATTTCCCTACATGGTTCCAGGTAAGAGGTAATGAAGAGAAGAATATGGTGGTCATAAGAGTGATTTCCAAATAACCAACATATTCACACCTCCAAATGTAGGGAGTGAATTAACTGGCCCCAACTGCTGCTCTCTGATATCCATCACCACATAGACACCTGGCCACAATTTCCATGAACTGTCCAGACAATGACTGAGCGTGACAGGAATACTGAGATAGGCTCATACCGAGGAGATGGGACATTCCTCAGATGGGCAACTTTGGCCTGAGGACTCCCCAGTGGCCTTGAAAAACTCCCTTAGAGCTGCAATGATCCACCCAACCTTCCTTTCTTCTCTCTCCCCTTTACCCAGGATGAGACCTGCACTGTGGTCTGATGGCTCTTTCAGCCTCCCTACTACCCTTGTTGTCTGTCCATTTTCCTTCACGGATGCTCCCCTTAAAAAGTCTCTTGTGAGGCACCTGGATGGCTCAGTCGGTTGAGCGTCCGACATTGGCTCAGGTCACGATCTCGCAGTTCGTGAGTTGGAGCCCCGCGTTGGGCTCTGTACTGACAGCTCAGAGCCTGGAGCCTTCTTCGGATTCTGTGTCTCCCTCTCTCTGCCCCTCCCCCACTGTTCTCTCTCTCTCTCTCTCTCTCTCTCTCAAAAATAAACATTAAAAAAAAATTCTTTTAAGTATTTTGTATAGCAAGTCCTATTTGGCTCCTGCTTTCCCAAGGACCTAGAGCAACACAAAGAATTTATGCAAGTTTGGGAAGATAGAGTGTATTACCAGCCATTACTCTCTGAAGGTCATCATGGTTAGAAGTGGCCATGATGCGACAGACAGAGATGCAGAGGGGCAGGTGCATTCCAGGTTGTCCCTGCTCTCCCTTACTTGACATTTAGCTCTCCTTGCCAACTGCTGGCCCTGATGACTAACAGTAGCCCATGCCCACTACCAGATGTTTGGCTGCATACTTAGAAAAACAGGAGATGCACAGAAGCGACGACTTTCCATAGGCTTTTCTACTACCTCTCCTTTGTGGTCCCACCGTGGAAGCTAGACATAGCTACCCTCCAGGTTCCCCAAGAAGCTCCAACTTTTCCACTCATACCAGTAACAGGAGGCCTAGTTAGAGACTCTTCTCTGACCTTCTAACTTTCCTTCCAGGGCCTTACTTCCATAGCTTCTCTCACAATAGTGTGAGGTGTATTACTATAGTGAACCCTCATTCCACAGTGGGTCTGCCTTCCTGATAGGACCCTAACTGACCCACCTACATGTGCCTTTATTATCAACACCCAAACCACCGAAATAATGGCCTAACTCTCTCATCTTGACCAGTTCTGCTAGACTAATCTTTATAACTATACTCAAAGGATGAAAGGCGACTCTCCATTACCTGCACAATAAAATCTAAAGCATGGACGGGATCCTCCACAAGCTAACTCTCCTGGTTTATGTTCCTCTTTCTCCCTACATGAATCTTTCTCTGCCAAATTAATCTACACACTTTCCCCTGATATTCCTTGTTCTTACCCATTCTACCTGTTCCTTGACTCCATGTCTCATCTTTCTCTTTCCCTGATCCACTTCTGATCCATTTATTCAAATGTGATACATTCTAGACAAGTCAGTTCAAACCTCACCTCCTCTGCAAAGACTTTTCTATCTCAGCTGGAAGTGATTGCTATTTTTACAGAGCAACTTCCTAAAGCAATTAGGCCTTCTCTTGACATTTCTCTTCTATCATATGTTCCAGAATGTGGATTCTGAAAACTCGTTCTCTATTTGACATAAGATGAAATGAAACTATAATATGCATTTCATTTTTAATAGGCCTTGGTAAAAAGGAAACAAGCATCATATGCTGTTGAAATTTATATGCAAACCAAATAACATATATTACTTATATGAATCTTTATAACTCCTATCTTATGAAATTAATTGGGCTCCCCTTTCTCTTGTTCAGTGCTGAGGATTCAGCTGAACAGCCATTGAAGTCAGCAGGGCTAGGGCCAAGGATTAGGGTAGCATGGTCAGGGTGATGGGGCCAGGTGTGGGAAGACATCCTGCATGGTCAGAAAACTGCTTACATATGGAAGGATGGAGAGAATAAGTAAATATATTAAGGATGGTGGGAGAGGAAAGACTGGAATAAGCCCATGATGATTAGATGGAATTGGAAATATTGGTGTGGATTCACATATTTATAAGTATAGGTGCAGATGTCTGTGTGTGTGTGTGTGTGTGTGTGTGAAACAGAGAGAGAAAGAGAGATGAATTTTTGAGTGTGGTGTGTTTATTAGAAATCAAAACATGTGGAAGGAAACAGATTGGGCACAAGGGGACATCGAACTGCAAGGCAGACCTAAGTCACTCTGGATCACACGTGGCCTGTCAGAGTTCCTCACTGCACCAAAATGACCAAGCTTTATACCCTTCCCTTGACCAGTCACTAGAAGTGGGCTGGCTGCCCCCAGAAAGGTGGGACATTAGGCAAGAAAGTTCTCAGCGAGTCTTTCCTTGAAGCGGAACCTGAGTGGTGCATTTTCGTGTCCATCACAATGCTTGCATGCACGCGCCCATGTGTGAGTTTGTGCGTGTACATATACAGTAGAACCTGGATTGCAAGTAACTTGTTCTGTGAGTGTTCCAAAGACAAGCAAGCATTTCTGATAAAGTTTAACTTGATAAATGACTGATGTCTTGCAATACAAGTCGTACGCAACGCCAAACATCACATGATCACAACTGAGCCAATGGTTCTTCTCTCTCTCTTTCTCACTGCAGGATTGTGACTGATCATCAATGCACTGTCACGTTTCCACAAAATCCTCAAAAGGAGGCAAAAGCAAGTGTCATTGGATAGGTTCCTTGTTAAAGTTGCACAAAAAGAAAGATTCCATTGAGCCAATAGATAGCAACGATTCCATTAGTGATAGGGAAAGTCGTTCCTACACAATAACCCTCCTCTCTCTTTTCTCCCTCACACCAGCCATGAAGGTTTTCAAAGGAAGTGCAGGTTACTTTGTTTATTTTTCTTTATATCTTACATTTTCTACATTATTTTTTACCATATTGCAGTATTAGAATCATTTTTATGCGAATATTTTTGGGTCGTGGAATGAATCATCTGAGTTTCCGTTATTTCATATGGGGAAATTCCCTTTGATATAAAAGTGCTTTGGATTACAAGCATGTCTCTGGAACGAATTATGCTTGCAAAGTAAGGTTTTACTGTAGATGTCTTCTACGTGTATCTGAGAAGGCCCAGAAGCAATAAAGCTCCAGTAGAATGATCATATTTAGTACCCAGATCTTGGTTACTAAATACCATTCTTTGCTCACCGGGCTCCTCAGAAAATGGCTGATTCCAGAGCTAATGTAGTAAAGGTACAAGATGCACCTGGGACAGTTTGTACCATAAAGCCAAGATTGATCCAAGAGTGGTGAGAACCTGTCAACAGAACATAGGCACCATCTTGAAGAGGCCTAATCTGGCCAAATATGCAGTATTTCGGCATAAAAATAAATAATGACAGCCAGAAATTATAAATCACTTAATAAAATAGGGATCCATGAGTCCATACTAACATAAAGAAACTGAGGGAAGGGGAAGGACCTGACTTAAAGTCAAATGACAACTAATAACAATTATAAAGGATTGACGGAATTAAAGAATCACCATTTGGCAATCATAATAGGAACAGTCAAGGCAAGGGTCAGCAATGAATGCTAAAATTATCAAATAAAACTTCATGGAGGAACTAGGTATTTAAGTAGCCTCAAAATATCACCCCACGGTCAACTATACTGCAATTTAAAAAACTATCTCCCTGGGCACCTGGGTGGCTCAGTCAGTTAAGCATCTGACTTTGGCTCAGGTCAAGATCTTGCAGTCTGTGGGTTTGAGCCCCGCATCGGGCTCTGTGCTGACAGCTCAGAGCCTGGAGCCTGCTTCGGATTCTGTGTCTCCCTCTCTCTCTGCCCCTCCCTTGCTCGTACTCTGTCTCTCTCTTTCTCAAAAATAAACATTAAAAATGTTTAGAAAAAAATTTAAAAAAAGTATCTCCCCATAAAATGCTTATTAAGTAAAGGATAAAATACTATTTATCTTTACAGTGGAGAAACTTGGTCAGGCACTATCTTACCACATGATAGAAGAATAGGGTAACTCTTTTATCATCTCTAGTAATGGGCTAATCAACATCATGTGCCTCTTGATCTGACGCACAGAGAAGAGCACAGCATTACTTCCGCAGTATTCCTGCTGCAAAGTGCATAAACTAAATGTAAACACGAAGAAGTATCAGACGAACCCCAAATGAAGGACAGAGTAACTGGCCTGTACTCTGAAAAAAACCCCATCATAGTCACAAAATACAAGGAGAGACAGAGGAAGCCAGTGGTATATTAGAGCCAGCTGGTATTGGCTCAGACCCACTCGAGAAAATCAATTGTGCGCATCTCTTCCTGACTCTACACTTCAGTGATAGTGACATGAAGTTGGTAACTTGAAATTGGCCAGAATGGGAATATTGACACCATAAAAACCAGCAGCCACTACAAATCAGGGCTTCTTTTTTTCTCCCAGTGAGCTGGTGTAGCAGCACAGCCCTGGGACGTGCCGGATTAAAGGAGACGAAGGAGATGTGACCGTGAAATACAGCACATGAACCTGGATTTGATCCCAACTGTAAAGGACATGATTGGGACTCTCGGAGAAATTTGAATGAGCCTTGGGAATTAGACGATAGTGCTGTGTCAGAGTTTATTTCCTGATTTTGATGGCTACACCCTGGTTTATAGTATAGCCTTGTCTTTAGGACATATACATTGAAGTATGGAGGAACAATGAAGCATCATGTCTGCTTATCCTCCAAGGTTCATAAAAAGCCTCTAACGCGAACTAAATGGAAAGAGGGAGAATCACAGGGCAAACATGGTAAAATGTTACTACCGTGTCAGGGCATTAGGGATTAGGGAATAGCGTGAAGGCTGTATGAGAGTTTTTGTACTATTCTTGCCACTTTTCTGTAAATTTGAAATTATTTCCAAAAAATTTCTTAAGGACTTGAATTTTAATCGAATGCTGTTCAGTCAGCATTTGGTTCCTCTCCTTTTCGTCTTGGGTTGGCTAGGGGTTCAATCCCTTTCACATTCAGCAAAGTTAGGGAAACACTAAAGGGGAAAACGGAGTTTAGTAAACCTTCACTTGCGATGCTGTGTAACTAAATGCAATCTCTACGGGGCTGTGCCCCTTCGTCCTGGGTCTGCGGAGAAGTGGGAAAGCTTCTGTTTCATTTCTCTCCTCAGAAACTCGCAGATTTGTGGATATGGGAAGACTTTTATTTTACTGCCATTATAAACAACAAGGACAAGGGCCACCTGGGAGGCTCGGTTGAGCTTCCCCACCCCTCGATTTTGGCTCACAGTTTGTGAGTTCAAGCCCTGCATCAGGGATGCTTGGGAGTTCAAGCCCTGCTTGGGATTCTCTCTCTTCCCCCTCTCTCTGCCCCTACCCTGCTCATACTCTCTCTTTCTCTCAAAATAAATAAATAAACTTAATTTAAAAAACTAAAAACAGGGGTGCCTGGGTGGCTCAGTCGGTTACGCGTCCGACTTCAGCTCAGGTCATGATCTTGTGGTCCATGAGTTCGAGCCCCGCGTCGGGCTCTGAGCTGATGGCTCAGAGCCTGGAGCCTGCTTCCGATTCTGTGTCTCGTTCTCTCTCTGCCCTTCCTTGACTCATGCTCTGTCTCTCTCTGTCTTTCTCAAAAATAAATAAATGTTAAAAAAAAAATTAAAAAAAATTAAAAAAATAAAAAAATAAAAACATAAGCAATAAGGATGAGAAGGTGGGTAAAAGAGGAGCTTTTTAAGGGAAACGCTTTTGTTTGTTGTGTTATGAGCAAAATACGTATTCAGATATTGGTAGTATCATGTTCTGAACCTTCACCAGTAGGTATTAACTGTTGTTTCTTAAAAGGCTAAGAATTTATTAGTGTAAAAAATTAAGCATGGAGCCTCTCGTAAATTCCTTTTAATTCAACGTAAAAATAGTGAACAAAGATCACATAGAGAGCAGTGGTTTTTATTTCAAAATCACCCCCCCAGGGGCGCCTGGGTGGCTCAGTCAGTTAAGCGGCCAACTTCAGCTCGGGTCATGATCTCACGGTCCGTGAGTTCGAGCCCCGTGTCAGGCTCTGTGCTGACAGCTCAGAGCCTGGAGCCTGTTTCGGATTCTGTGTCTCCCTCTCTCTGACCCTCCCCTGTTCATGCTTTGTCTCTCTCTGTCTCAAAGATAAATAAACGTTAAAAAAAAATTTTTTTTTTAAATCACCCCCCTTTTTCCTTCCATCCTTTCTCCGTGGCGCACGAGCACTGTGTGAGGTGTAGTCCTCTTGGGCAGGTGCAGTGCTCCCTGAGGTAGGGACCACAGCTTCCACTTCCTTTGTCCCCCATAACACGTGCCAGCGCCACCAGCCTTTGCCATGGGTGAGTGGGCTGCTTGATGAGACAACAAAGTGTTCTGCTAATGCTGCAAAAGACAGCGAGTCCTTCTCAAACGATAATCTGAATTGTCACCATAGTTGATCTGAGAGTCAGGATGGAACCAAGAGCCTGACAAAGAGCCTCCATCGCTTGAGTGGGAACAAAGGTCTTCACCCCTTCCATTGTCACAAAGCGATTTATAATGGAAGGCGGGATGCGAGGCACTGGCTGTGAACTCATTTAGCAACATTTTTTCTCTTGGCTGTTCAGATTTGCCAAATGCTCTCAACTTGACATTTTAATGTTTCTCTTTAGGGAAGATTAATAATGCCAATCAGGCATTTCTATGCCTATTTACCTGTTGTCAGTTAAGTTCCATCTCTATCCTAAGTTCCAAAAGCAGCAAAGACTCAGGAAGCTCGCAGTTGGTTACATGAGTAACTAACAGTAAGTGCCATTGGGCGAACACCACAGTCACCTACAGGGACAGGGCAGGGCCTGGCGGACTTGGATGCGTGCTCTCTGATTCCAGCCGTGCCTTTTCCCAGCTTGTGGGACCAAATATGGACAACCAAGGGGCCTTGGGCTTGACCATCCAGGGAAGGATTTCTAGCAAAAACAAATAAACTCCCACTAACATACTGTGTGGACTAGTCTAAACTCATAAATACATACATTAAATCAACTTACTTTTTTCCAGTCTATAAAATGCTTTCCTCCGCATTTTGGCAACTCCCTAGTGACATCGTAACAGATGCTTTTGCACATAAATGGGCCTTCACTTAAATGTTGCTCAGGGAGCAGGAAGAAGCATTTGGACTTCCCTTAGCCTCTCCCTCCTCCCCACCAAAATATTGTACGGACATTGACCAACAATTAAAACTTTTACTCGCAATATAATTTATATGCAGTGAAATCAACAATTAAAAATCTTAAATTATTTTAATTATATTAAACAAATACAACAACAAAAGGGATAATCCAGGCATATTGGATTTTATCTTCTAAAACACCATTATTTGGTAGTCTCAAAACTTCCCCTATTTCCCTAAAAATTTGTACATATTAACCGGTAACTTTTGGTAAATACAGTGTACAGTAAATGATTGTTTTATGTAAACAAAAACGCAGAAACTAGAATATAACCCTTTCAGTACGCCCTAGGGATTTAATTTTAAATGTTTAATCAGATGTTTTACACGTATTCTAAATGTGTCTAGCTTTTTAAAAATTCCTATATTAAAATGGTTCCTCTCTGCCACCTTTTCGTAGCTGGTAATGTTTAGTAGCCGTTTAAAGCAACTTTTAATTACATACTGCCAATCAAAATCTTGGCACCGTGGGCTGTGTTTTAGTCTCAGGGAAGACACCACTCTTTAATTACCGGTGCATTGTTTCTAATTCCACTTCCAAAGTATATCCTCATCTGGAGTGACAAGATGTAAAAAAAATTCTTACATTTCACATTTGGCAATTACAATCTAAACTGCACAGGACACAATGGTAATCAGACTATATTGTTTCAATCCTACACATAGCAGAAGTGGGAGATGGGGCTCCTAATGGAAAGAATTAATCACGGGCTTTTTTGATATTCATGGAAGGGGGAGACAGTGACATCCTTTTGAGGGAGCCCAGCTTCTGGCTGTGAAACCCATTCCCATGTGATTTCTTCCTAACAAGCCGAGGAGCTGCTTTAATCTTTAAACATGAAGCATCGTGCTTACAGTATCAAAGATAGACAAGTTCTCCCACTGAGGTTCAAAAGCAGATAATAAGAAGAACCCGGTTGCTAATGTCAGGCTGATGTCAGCTCTGAAATCACTTTTCACTTGATTGAGCCATTTTGTCCTCAGAATCGCTCTGTTCTGTTCCACTGAATTTTTTCCAGCCCTTAATAGTGAGCAGTACATCCAATGCTTCCCTGGGGGGCTTTCTGTCAGAAGTTAGAGCCCCTGCGCCACAGACATGTTATTTCATATCTAAACTCGCATAGCCCGGGGACAGCCGAGCAGATCCTCTCCACGCAGCCCCAGACTCACTCTTCCGGCTGCCTCCCAGGCGCCGACACCCCCCCAGTCTGCTGAGGAGACTATGTCCACTCCCACCAGGCAGACCCCCCAGATCGCCAGACTTTCCTTTTTGCCTGAAAGGCCCACCAAGATGCTGGATTTCACAAAGACTTTCATGGTTCGCTTGTACCATTTGAGGAGCCATCCTGGAAAAAGTCTCCTACTAAAAACAAAGGTAAGTGAAACAGAAAACGATGCTCAAAATGAAGTTCCATTGAGACTCTTCAATACAGGAACAAACTAAGGGTTGATGGAAGGAGGTGGGGTGGGGGGGATGGGCTAGTGGGGGATGGGCACGAAGGAGGACACTTGTGATGAACACTGGGTGTTGATGTAAGTGATGAATCACTGGGTTCTACTCCTAAAACCAATATTGCACCGTACGTTAACTAAAATTTAAATAAAACTTTGAAAAGAAAAAAAAGAATAAAACCTTTAAAATTTTGAGGAAAAAAAATGAAGTTCCAGGCGAAGCTGAGATAAAAGAAAGTCAAAGTAAATAGATGCCTCCACAGACCATTAGCATCCAACGTTTTTGCACACACACAACAGCAGACAGAGAGATTGCACAGCCTGCAGTGTGGGCATCATCCAAGTTTGGGGGAGTCCCCAAACTTCTACCGTCAGTCTCAAACTTACCTTAATTTCTTTAGCAATTAAGCAAACAAGTTGTCTGGGACTGTCTTTTGGAGCCCAGTTTTGGACCACAGTTGCATTCCTCAAGTGAGTCAGATCTGGCACAGCTGTGAACCCTCCTCTCTGCCCCTCATACCATTTTGCCTCCCTGTTTCTATTAGTTTCTTAGGGCTCTTATACCAAATTACCACAAATAAGTGGCTTACAGCAGCAGAAATTCATTCCCTCCCAGTTCTGGAGGCTAGACGTCCAAAATCAAGGTGTTGGTGGAGCCATGCTCCCTCCAAAGGCTCAGCAAGAATGTGTTCCTTGCCTTTCCAGCTTCTGGTGGCCGCTGGCATTCTTTGACTTGTATCTGCATCACTGTAAGCCCTGACTCTGTTGGCCACATTCCCTTCTCTTATCTGTGTCAAATTCCCCTCTTACAAGCACCCAAATTGCATTTAGTGCCCCCCAGATAATCCTGGATCTCCCCATTTCAGGAACCTTAATCTAACCACATCTGCAATTTTTAATTAAAAAAAATTTTTTTTTGCCATATAAGTAACATTCATAAAGTCCACTATTGAGACAATAACATCTTTTGGGGGGGGTGGGGGGATGGGGGGTATTACTCAGCCTACCACACTGTTACTGGTTGCTAAAACAACTTTTTTTGTCACTTGAAGGCAGGAACTGGCCAATAGAAGAAAGCTAAGTAGTATATCCCAGCTTGGGGCACCTCACAGAGCATCCCAGGCTCCTAGGGTCCTTTATGATTAAACTATCCAATAAGACAAGATACTCAGTTTCTAGTCAGGTCGAGAGCCTCCAAAGAATAGAAGTAAATTATAGAAAGTTTTTCAAGCTACCGTAAAACCTTCCTTAGGTGGATCCACAAAGAGCTATCTAAACTGGCCTGTGTTTGATTCAAACAAACATATTATGTAAACTAAAAAAGTCCCAGGCAGTGTCCACATCTGAAGATTCTAGGAAAACCATACCATATCATTTCATTATCTTTCAGGTAATGAAAGCAAATCCTTAATCATATAGGGATTCAACAACCTTTCAAGGGGTTGGACCAGAGGCTGGTGGCCTTCCAATGTTTAGATTTGGCCCATGAGTCTTGGACGGTCTCTAGCACAACCTTGACCTAAAATCCACTCTGACCTAATTCACCCAGCCTGCTGGCCTGTGCCAACCAAATATACTGGGTAATTATGCAGTATTGGGCTTTGTCTCAGTTGGGTACACACATTTAGCTTATTTAATCAAGAGCGGTAATGCAGCAAGGCAACTTGGAAAAGAAGAAACACCAGAGCTCAGCTCAAGTGCTGGATTTAATGGACAATGCATAAGTAATGAGAAAGGCAGTACATGAAAAATAAAAGCAAGGAACCAAAAAACCTTGCTGGTGAGACTTTGAAAACTTTCCTTACGAATGTCAAAGCCTGTTTGTTTTTCTTGCAGCCTAGCTCCACCATGAGCTGCTTGGCAGTAAAATCTACTCTGTATTAACTCTGAGTCCATTCATATTGCAAAATGGCCAATAATAATGATGTCCCTGAGCTGCTAATTGATTGTGAAATGCTTTAAGAGCTTTATGACAGCAGGAAGGTACAATTAGTTATTATTAGATCATGCAATTCATTAACTTAAAGGGCAAACAAAACTTCAATGGCAAGTGTTTCTACATATCTTCAATGGCAAGTGAGAAAACAGACTTGTCAGGCCACTATTGTCTGCTATTAGCAATGTCACTCCTCCCCAGAATGCAATTTGCATATTTTGTCACAATACGAGGTTTTCTTACAAATATTTTTTGGAGCAGAGATAGAAGCGTGTTAATCTAGACGGGATGCTTTATCCAAAATATAATTTGGCCATCATATCTAATAACCAGCACTCAGATGTAAATGATTTTTAATTGCGTTAAATATCTGATAGTTGAAAGCAAAAAAAGGAAGTCATGAGTTGGACACTGTTAAGAAGCCCATCGAAGAAACTCCACATCTATAAAGAAAAAAAGGTTCAAAGTCACAAGGTTACTTTAAAGAGAAATATTTAAATGGCACTTACATAATAAGTTTCCTGTATGAATTAATATTGATACTATCCCATTTTCTGTTCCCTAAAACATCTTACCAATGAAAGGCACAATATTTTCCTCTGAGAACCACTGGCCCATAGCTATAGACTAGCTACTGCTCTAAATAGGCTCACTAAAATTTAGGGAAACACAAATTTAAAAGGGCTCCAAAGAAACAAACCTAGAAATGTAAGCTTTTGGCTTGTGGTTCATTATCCCACCAATTAGATAGAAAGTTTGCTGAACGTGTTCGCATTACGTCTAGTGGGGGATCATCTGGATTCTTTGACTGCCAGTGACAGGCACCCAACCCCACCATCCAAAGCTAGGGGATGTACTGGATTACACGGTCATGGAAGGAGTAAAATGGAGCTGGTCTTAGGGACGCCCACAGTCAGGGACTCAAATGCTCTGGAGACTTCACTCTCTGTCTCTGCATTTTTCTGTGTTTTGACTTCATACATTTTATTGCAGGTGGAATTTCTCCACATGGCAAGGGAGACAGGAGACAAAGCACAGGCTGCTCTGGGCTTCCAGGCTTCTAGCTTAACGATCCTCGAGGAAGGAGAACTTCCCCCTTCCTGGAGGTAGTTGAAAACTTCCATGGAAGGGCGCTGGTTGGCTTAGCTTGAGCGACATGACTAGGCATGAACCAGTCTCTGAGAACAGGGGAACAGGCTATTATAACTGCTCCAGCCAGAGTCATGTGCTTATAACACTCCCATGATTAGTAGGGCAAGGTCTGCTTATTTCAACATAAGTAAACTAGTAAGTGAAAATAAGAGGGGATAGCATAATGATAGCCACAGCATCAGTCACTAAGGAAATCGTGGTGAGGTGAGTAGGCGAGTACCACGCACCCCCAGTTTGTACCCAACTGCATTCCCTGTGCACACATACGGAGTGGCCACTCCAGGCACACATCCCTATTTTGCAGTGGTCTCTGACATCAGACAGAACAGGGTTCAGTCAGGGAGAAGAAACATCTTCTTGGACAACAGCCCCCTCAGAATTCATATGTGAAAGTCCTAACCCCCAATACCTCAGGATGTACCTCTATTAGGAGATAGGGTCTTTAAAGAGGACATTAAGTTAAAATAAGGTCACTAGGATGGGCCCTAATCTAATCTGACTGGTGTTCTTGTTAAGAAGAGAAGGATTTAGACGCAGGCCAAAGAGAAAAGCCTGGAACAGGTTCTTCCTTCAAAGCTCTCAGTAGAAACCAACCTTGCTGACACCTTGATCTCAGTCCTTGAACTTCCAGATCCATGAGAAAATAAATCTCTTCCTTTTTTTTTTTTAAGTTTTATTTATTTATTTTGGCAGGGGAGGGGGAGAGAGAGAGAGAATCCTAAGCAGACTCCTCATTGTCAGTGAAGAGTCTGACTTGGGGCTCAATTTCATGGTTCAGGAGATTATGATCTGAGCTGAAATCAAGAGTGGGACGCTTAACCGAAAGAGCCACCCAGGTGCCCTGAAAATATATGTCTCTTATTAAGCTACCCCATGCATGGCACTTTATTATGGCAACCCTAGCAAACAAATAGATCTCCACGTTGTCACCCCTGTCACCAGCAAATGAGCCTCTCTGCCTCTTTCCAAGGAAGAAGAGCCCATGCAACAACGAGTTGTTGTACGGTAACCAGTAGGATATCAGGCACTGTGTGTAGGCACAGGAGCTACAAAGGAAAGTGACATCACGATGTGTGTTCTTTTCTTTCTTAATTCCCCACCTATCCAGGAATAGCAAATTCAAGGTATGTGTATATACATGTCATTATACCCCAACTCTCATGACCATGATCAAGATCCATAGTCAACCCTTGCACTCTACCCACTGAGCCCAGATTATTGCCTCGGAATCTTGCTTCACACAGTGCTCTAGGAAATCACTACAAATAAATCAAAATTGCCACTTGAGGTGAAACTTATTTACTCCAGGAGGAAGAAGCCGCTTATTGCCTACCCAGTATCTAACTATCTTCTTACTTAGTAGAGCAGCCATGTTTTTATTCAGTAAAGGGAACATTTTTCACCTTCTCCTCTAACACTAGTCAATAAAATATAATGAGAGATAGTGATTGGAAGACTCCTCAAAAAGACAATTGCCTGGGGTGTGCTATGTCGCCTTCCCCTTCATCCTTCCTGCTTTCTGGAATGAAACTGTGATGTCTAGAGCTTCAGCAGCCACTTTGGTTTATGAGACCACAATGAGAATGGAAGCTAACACCAAAGATGAAGGAAAAGAAGGAATCTGCTATCTTAATGATTGCGGATCCTCCATATCAATCTTAGATTATCTACATCCAGACTCTTATGTGTTTAAACCACTATTATTCTAGTTTTCTTATTGTATGCTACCAGACCTTGATTTAGAATGACGGTATTTTAGAGGTATTGTAGAATGGCTTACTCAACACCAGTGATCAACTTCTTATTTGTGTTTTTCTCTTACAAAGGCTTGAAACCTATGTATACAAATACCTATCTCCCTTCCTTGCAGCTAGGAAAGCCATATGAAATGTAAGGCAGTTCTGGCCATTGAAATCAAAGGAGAAGTCCACTGGTGATTTTTGAAAAAGACTACCTTTTTCTTCCTTCCTCTTTCTGCCTGGAAGGCAGATGTGTAGCTGAGTGGCTCCATCGCCATCTGGAGATCATGAAGCAACAAGGATGAGAATAAAAGGTGCTGACAAAGCTAGAGACGGAAGGGTAGAAATATGGGACGGGCCTGGGTCCCCTACGGCATTGCTCAACTACACTACCCCCCAGACTGCTTTCCTCTGAACTTTTTGTTATGTGAGAATAAATGAACACGGTTTGCTTAAGCCACTTTGGATGCGTCTTCTGTTATTTCTGGCTGAACCCATTCCCAGCTCTGTCTCTACACAAGCCCACTAGCATTTCGGCCCTCAGCTGAGGCAACACCCCCACTGGAATGACCCCAAGCCTGGTGAATATTTTGCTTCCTGGGACAGCCAAAACAAATTGCCACAAACTGGCTTAACACGACATAAATCTATTCTCTCATAGTTCAAGAGGCCTGAAGTCCAAAATCAAAGTGTCAGTAGAGTTGATTGATTGTCCATTGATTTTTCAAGAGGCCCTGAAGGAGAAACTATCCCCCAGGCACTTCGCCTAACTTCTGGTTACTCCCAGCAATCCGTGGTGTTCCTCAGCTACAGTTATATCACTCCAATCTCGGCCTGTGTCCACCCACCCTTCTTTCCTGTGTATGTATTTCTGTCCTTTGTCTTCTTAATAAGGACACCAGTCACTGGATTTAGGGCCTACCCTTTACATCTGCAAAGATCCTATTTCCAAATAAGGTTACATTCACAGGTACTGGAGGTTAGAGCTTGAAACCATTTTCAGAGGATACAATTCAACCCACCTACAGTGATGGACTCCCTCCTATTGCCCCCTTGGGGACCCATAGTATTACATTACCACATATGACACTCAACTCATTATTTCAGAAAGAGCCTCAAGCTGGGACTTCAGACCAAGTTCTAATTTCAGTCACCTCACTAATCATTTCTATGCCCTCGCCAAGTAATTTAGCTCTTCAGTGACTCGGTTTCTTTATCATAACACAGCAATAAAAACACCTGCTCTGTCGACAAGCTTGATGAGAAAAGCCACTGAGATAATGTAGATGACACAGCCTTGAAAACCACGAAGATTTTCAAGGAGTAAGGCCTTCTGGACTTCCTCTCCTTCTTCAAGAGCATCATGATCATTCATCTCTGGCTTTGCAATGCCTAAGGATGAAAAGGAAAAAAGGAATGAGCTTGGGGAGCTGGAATCAGTAAGTCGAGACATCTTCTGCTTGCAGGGGGTGTTCCCGAAAACAGAGCAGGTCAGGACAAAGGAAGAGAGTGGTTGGACCATAGCTGAGTCTGCAGGAAATAACCCCGAGATGGAAGGGTGGCAGGCCACCAGGCAGGCCACCAGGCACTGCACAAGCTCTTCCCAATTGAAGCTTCCATACTGCCCTGGACCTCACAGCCTTGTTATCATTCTTTAGGGATTCTAAAAACATTCACTCTTTAAAATGTAAGAAACATATAATAAGTAAGTTAATGAAAGCACATGTAGCCTCTACCCAGATTTAGCACGTTAATATTTCACCATCTTCAATCCATATTCACTTTAAGAAACAAAATATAAAAATGCAACTGAAGCCCCCTACACATAAAATCCCATTTTCCTCCCTCCTTTCCATTACTTTGAAGATTGTGTGTATCTTGCTTGCATGTTTTGATGTGTTTCTCCAAATGTCGATAGCTAGATTAAAAAATGCTCAATGTCAGGGCACCTGGCTGGCTCAGTCCATAGAGTATGCGACTCTTGATCTCAGGGTTGTGAGTTTGAGCCCCACACTGGGTGTAGAGATTACTTAAAAATACAAACTTAAGAAAAATGCTCAGTGTTGTTTCCTACACTGAAAACTTTTCATAAAAAAGCATCATTCTGTGCATATCCTCTTGGACTTGTTTTTTTTCACTCACCATGATTTTGAAGTCTATCCGTGTGGCTACATAGAAATCTATTCATTTCAACTGCTAAATATTATTGCATTACATGAATAAACCACAGTTTGTTTTTCCTACTCCCCTGCTGAGGAACAATTAAGCTGTTTCTAATTTTTTATATTATAACCAACGCACCAGTGAACAACCTTTTGTGTTCCTCCTCATGCCTATGTATGAGAGTTTCTCTAGATCTATCCATAACCCAAATTGCTGGGTTATAGGTATGTGCATCTTCAACCTCACAGACATTGAGTGTTAATGCCATTTGAATTAATCATTTTCTTCAAGAAGGTTTGAACTGTAGGGTCTTATTTAAGAAATCCTTCTCAACACTTATGGTTCTAGAAATAGTCACATATTTTTTTCACCTGTTTACATTGAGGCCTTTAATCCACCTGAAATTTATTTTTGTGCCTGGTGCGAAGTTAGTGTCTAATTTTGTGCTTTTCCATCTGAATGGCTGGTTGTCCAGAACCATTCCTGGAAGTGTCATTCTTTCTCCAGTGATACGTGCTTTAACCTGAGGGGTAACCGTTCTAAAGCAGGGGTGATGCTCACCTTGAGTTCTTTATTTGGTCCCACTTGTCTTCTTGAGAATTCATAGCACATTTTTATTTTTTTTAAGTTTATTCATTTTGAAAGAGAGAGAGAGAGAGAGAACACAAGCAGGGGAGGGCCAGAGAGAAGGAGACAGAGAATCCCAAGCAGGCTCCACGCTGCCAGCACGGAGCCCAATGCAGGGCTCGAACCCACGAGCCAAAACCAAGGGTCAGACGCCTAACCCACTGAACCACACAGGCATCCCCTCATACCACATTTTTAAATTAGTGTAGCTTTATAATAAGGCCTTTTTAATGTTTATTTATTTTTGAGGGAGAGATAAAGAGCCGGAGAGGGGCAGAGACAGAGGGGGATAGAGGATCCGAAGCAGGCTCTGTGCTGATAGCAGAGGGCCCGATGTGGGGCTCAAACCCACGAACCATGAGATCACGACCTGAGCCAAAGTTGGTTGCTCAACAGTCTGAGCCACCCAGGTGCCCCACTTTATAATAAGTCTTAATAGCTACATAGCAAGTTCCCTTCTAACGTCTTCCAAATTCCCTTGACTTTTCTGGGCCAAGTGACTTCTTAATAAAGAACTTTAACTCAGTAATTCAAGAGTAACTGACAACTTAAAGGAATAACATATTAGATGGAATAAGTTTAACTAAAAACCCATTAGTACTTCTTGTCACTGAGCAAAAAGCAGGCTTAGAAAGAGTCTCAGGGCACCTGGGTAGCTCAGTCTGTTAAGCATCCGACTTCGGCTCAGGTCACGATCTCACGGTTCATGGGTTCGAGCCCTGTGTTAGGCTCTGTGCTGACAGCTCAGAGCCTGGATCCTGCTTCAGATTCTGTGTCTCCCTCTCTCTCTGTCCCTCCCCTACAGTGTGCACTCGCTCTCTCTCGCTCTCTCTCTCTCAAAAATAAATAAATAAACATTGAAAAAAAAAATCCTCAATATAAGAGGCCTTCATATAGGAACCAGTGACGAGAGTCAGGCAGGTGAAGAGCTGAGATGGGGCAATGTGGAAAGCTGGTAGGGGGTTGGGTGGGGGAGGGGTGCAGATGACATCCAGCCTGCTCTGCTGGAGGTGCAGAGGGCCTGGGGGATGACACCCCTGTGGGGAGACAGCCTACACAGACAATCAGAGGCACCCTTGCTGACAGTCAGCACCCACACCCCAGTCGTGAGAGAGGCCTTCATGGACCTTCCAGCCCCATCCATCTGCCAGCTGAATGCAGCTGCAGGAGTGACCTCAAGCAGCGCCACATGTGGCTGAAGAATCACCCAGTCGACCCACAGAACAGAGGAAAATAATAAATCATTGTTATTTTAAAACACTAAGTTTGGGGTGTTTTGTTACCTGGCAGTAGATAACAGAAACCATCAGAGACATAACCACTTAAATATGATGGCTGCATTCCCCTAAGACTAGCAGGAAAGCCTGGTTAATCGCTAAACAGGACACACTTTGCAATGTGAAATAACAGAAAATTCTATATACTGATCCAGAATGGCGAGAAAATTCAGGAGGGCCCTGGGTTTTGACATGCAAATGAAGACAAGAGCACTCCCCATCAGAATCAGACAAACTAGAAGAGCATTCACAATCTACTTGAATTCCTAGTCAATGCCCTAGGGCAATCTGCTTTTTAAAGAGAAGAAGAAAGAAAGAATCTTTAAAAAACAAAAACAAAACACCCTTCAGTTCCACTTTTCAAACTTAGGCAGAATGACTTTCACTGCTTCACTCAAGTTTGTCAAAAAGTAATTTTCTACCTAATTTACTTTCACAGGACGAAGACCTTCTCAGAGGCCGGAGGAAAAATCCCTTTCCGACAAGGGTGAGAATGGAACTAGATTTCCTCCAAGGTTCCCTTCCTTCTGTCTCCTGGGCACGTGTCAGGGATCCCAAGGACAGGCCTTGCTTATCCCCGCAGGTGGCCCCGTGTGTGGGAAGCATGGAGAATCCCTCCGTGGTTCAGCCAGGAGCCTGCTTTTGATTCCCCGCCATCACTGATCTCTTAGCCCTAGAGTCATGGTCAATTGGAAACAGAAATCCTGGTTTCCTGGGAGCTGTGACACAGCTAAGAGTGTGAGAAAATCCAGTGTGGTTTCTTGTTTACACAGGGGTCAAATGGAGGTGGAACGAACTGAAAACCAATTTTGACTCCAGCTTTACTAAGTAATTTACAACAATGCCAACAGAGATAAAAATCTTCCCAGGAAAGGAAAGCAGGCAGGTAAATTACTGTGGCTTTCTAAGTGAACTGCAGGGTTTTTGCTTATCTTCTCTTTCTGCGTTCTTCTTGAAACAGCTGCTCCTTTGCTTCATTATTTCCGTATATAAATGGGAACACTTTTTATTAGCAAATGGCTCTGAAGGGTGATACCATTTCCCAGCCCAGACATCTCTGTGTGTGGTGTCCCCACACATACCAGCACGCCCCAACCTTTTCCTTTGTGCCCCAGATCCAATTGCAGGCTGTCATGAAACATTAGTGATTTTTAATTACAGAGTCTAATTACAGTGGTAGAAATTATCATGCAGAGAATAAGCTGGTGCCTGCATCAGCCCACTCAGACCTTTCCATCGTGATTCTACTCGCATTCTTGGACTCATAATTTATGTGCTGTGGGGAAACGTTGAGAAGGTGGCCAAATTCCCTTGCAACCTCCGAATTAAGATGCACGGAAGAGAAGCAGTTTCGACATAGCAGAGAAGGTAGGATCTTTGCCAGACCCTGCACTTACATGGCCCGTGGGGAGGCTTGCTAAGTCCCAAGTTCAGATTTGCCGGAGAGGAAAGTCGAGAGAACAGCAGGGGAGAGGGACGGGATGGGGCTCCTCTGCAGCACTTCTTGTGGACTGTGCTAGACACTTTGTACAGAATCTTCACCATTACTTTCCACGGCAGCGCTGGGAGTGGGGTGTTCCTAGCCCCGTGCTCTGAGTGGTTACCTCACTTCTACCAGGAACACCTTCCTCCTTAACCAACCCGAGTTCCCTTCACCTGGTTAACTTTTTTTTTAAGTTTGTTTGTTTGTTTTGAGAGAGAAAGAGCACGGATGGGGTGGGGCAGAGAGAGAGAGAGAGAGAATCCCAAACAGACTCCACGCGGTCAGTGCAGAGTCTGTTGTGGGGCTTGAACTCATGAACTGTGAGATCATGAACTGAGCCAAAATCAAGGGTCAGACACTTAACCGACGGAGCCCCCTAGGCGCCCCCCATCATCTGGTTACCTTTATCCTTAAGGACTGGCTCGGTCCTTACCACCTCTCCACCACCTCCTCTCGCCTGGGCCTCTGAACACTACAGCAGTCTGCGTTTAGCACTATTAAAACCCTTGTTTTACGCTCTGAGGAAATTCCTTGTTTATTTTTCTGCCAGCCGCTACTAGAGTCCTGCAGAGAGGAATTTGATCTTACCCATCTTTGTGTCCCTCAAATTTAGCACAATCCCTGGCGTATGGTCTGTGCTTGGTAAATGTTTCGGGAATGGACTGAGTGAATTGCCCATAGGTACACAGTTAGTAAGGGGTGAGGCTTCTAACACGCCAGTTCAGGTCTGTTTGATTCCAAAGCTCTATTCGAGGCTTTCTATCAAGGAGTAATAGTATGCAGAGCATTGTTTCAGCAAAAAAAAAAAAAGAGAGAGAAAGAGGAAAACTCATTATCCAACTTTAAATTGAGGTTAGAGGTCACGGAGAATCTTCTGGCATTCTTGGAGAATGGGCATTCAGTGATACGTTGCTGGTGAGAACAAGGATTTGGCGGTCTTGTGCAGGATGAATTGGCTGTTTGTGAAGACACCAGAGCAATTCTGTCCCCTTTCTAATCCTTCTGTGCCCCTGGGGGTCACTAGGACCGGGGGATGACAGCATCTCCTGCCGCTGATTTCAGAGGCACCCTGAAAAATATCCAACACAAGAATTTAATCTTGGATTAAAGATTAAATTCATTTGGATTAAATAAATGGAAGGAGCAAAATTGGTCTCCCCCCTCACCCCAGAGCTCGTATGTGGGAGTCCTAACCCCCAGAATCTCAGAATGTGACTGTATCCGGAGATTGAGTCTTTAAAGAGGTAATTAAGTTACAATGAGGTTGTTAGGGCGGGCCCTGATCCGACATGACTGGTGTCCTTATAAAAAGAAGAAATTAGGACACTGATACAGAGAGAATATGACGTTGAGGCACAGGGAGAAGGCAGCCATCTACACGTCTCAGAGAGAAGCCTCGGAAGAAACCACTCTCGCTGATGCCCGGATCCCAGAATTCCAGCCTCCAGAACAGAGAAAATAAATTTCTTCTATTTAAGCCATGCTGTCTGCGGTACTCTGTTATGGGAGTCTAGCAAACTGATGCATTCCCAAAAGTAAAAACTGAACAACTTTAATTTTCAAACACGGGCGAGGTATTCTGAGTGAGTGGCGGCCTCTAAGTGGTAGATGGCCATAATGAGTCTGGTTTCCTCTGTACCAAGAAAGCACAGGAAAAGGAACTTAGCCTGACCAAACTCTTTGTAACGATAGAATGTTCAATCATCATTGCATTTCAGTGGGCCATATTGCAATAAGAAATGTTTTGTTTCTTCAATACAGATTTTTTTTTAAATGTTTTATTTATTTTTGAGACAGAGAGAGACAGAGCATGAGCAGGGGAGGGGCAGAGAGAGAGAGGGAGACACAGAATCTGAAGCAGGCTCCAGGCTCTGAGCTGTCAGCACAGAGCACGATGCGGGGCTCGAACTCACGAACTGTGAGATCATGACCTGAACTGAAGTTGGACGCTTAACCGACTGAGCCACCCAGGCGCCCCTTCAATACGGATTTAGGTAGGTGTGTATGCGTTATTAGTGTGCAAGTGTGTCGTTAGTGTGCAAGTCCTCAGAGTTGTACGTAGGGTCTCTCAGAAGACTGAAGAGGCCCATATGCACCTCATCTCAGCTAAGAGAACTTGGGAGGGCCAGTTAAAGTCCATCCTGAACTATCCCGTTGAATTTGAGACCAGACCACACAACTCAGAGCTTGTGAAATGTACTGATGGGACTTCCACGTTGCAGCTTTTTCAGGGTCAGGGAACTGATCTGAGAGCTGGAAAACCCCTAAGGGTGATGGTTTTGTGACCTGGGAGTTTTGAAGAAGAGAGTGTGCTCCACCTCAGGATGGGGATGACAGCGGGGAACTGGGGCGTACTCCTGAGCATCCCCTTGTGATGGAGTGGACTTTGTTCATGCTTTTCCATTGCCTTTCAAGACAGTCACTTGGAAGTTTTTCTTTAAGATCTTTTCCCCTTCCGGGTGCCTGGGTGGCTCAGTTGGCTGAGCATCAGACTTCGACTTGGGTCGTGATGCCGTGGTTCATGAGTTCGAGCCCAGCTTGGGGCTCTATGCTCACAGCTCGGAGCCTGGAGCCTGCTTCAGATTCTGTCTCCCTCTCTCTCTGCCCCTCCCCCACTCATGCTCTGTGTCTCTCTCTCTCTCTCAAAAACAAATAAATATTTTTTAAAAAGATATTTTTCCCTTCATGCCCTATTTATTATAATTCCCTTTAGTTATACCAGCTCTTTGGTAATGTCTGACACACTCACTCATCGACCTTTGGGTGACGGTGCCGTGAGTAGCAAAGGGTTGGACAGTAGAGGGGATAGGTACACCACCCAATCGTACCCCTCTGTGGATGCCCACACAAAGGGGTGCGTCCTACTGGGAGGACTGTACTCCAGGGGGGCAGGTAGACAGCCCAGTGAGAGGTGACCCACACCAGGGCTGGGAAGCGGTGAGGAAGGATGGGTGACACAGAAATGAGGATCTGGGTGACTCCGGGGCATGACTGGAGGGAAGTGGCCTTCAGGACACGAGCCTGGCTTTAGGGTTACAAGTGTGAGTTGCAGGTCGGGGGGGGGAAAGGAATTGTCCTAAGTAGTCTTTTCAAAAGCGGGCTAAAAATTCCTCATGAAATGATAATTAACCTGAATTGCTTTTGTATGACTGTTACTTGTCATCTTGAATGGAAAGAGCTAGATTTAACGTGGATCATTTCTCCTGCATGCCGGGCAGTCTCGGCCTGGCGGTTCTCAGGACACAGCTCTGTTTAGGAGAGGACAGAGACCCACAGAGACGTGCTGTTCTCCACGACCGTGTGCGGACCCTTAGGCTATCATGGGCGGTCAGCGGGGTCCACTTGGAGCCCTCCACTGAAGTCTATCGAGTCTTGCTAACAACACGAGACCCAGGGACAGCATCTACTCCCCAGGCACCTTGGCAGTCTTCCCAGCCCCGGCCCCGACTGCTAGGGAATTCACAAAGATTTATTCTGGCTCACACTGTCCCCCGCTGCTTTCTTTTCTCTTTCTCCTGCCGTAAAATCTGCGTCATCTCATGTAATTCTGGCCCTCGATAAACCATATCTTTTCTGTCCTCTGTTTTCAGGGAAAAGAGTTAAATCACTGCTAAACAGGCTAAGATTGGGGATTTACTATTTTCATCATTTTTTTTCAGGGCACAAAGGAGGGCAGAAGTAAGAGGTTACTTTACAAAGCCTTGGCAGAGTGTGCTTTCGTGTCTGTTGCCTCATGGTCGTCTCACCACCCTCCATGATAGGAAGGTCAGGTATTACCTCCAATTACAATGAAGGAAACTGGGCTTTGGAGAAATTGACTGATTTCGTCCAGGCCATGTGGTTAGAAAGTGGTAAACTGGGCTTCAAAGCGTCACTGTGACACCACGGTCCACACTCTCTAATAGCCAATTGCGTTGGCATTTATTGAGCGCCTACTGTGTCCCAGGCTTCACGCTGAGGAATGAACTTTAATTCTCCACACTCCCTGCTGTTAAAAAATCTCCAATTCACCTCCACATGTCTACATTCAAGGTGACCAACACTCCGAGAGGGTGCCGCATAGGTCCCTGTTCAGAAGCTTCTCTTCTGATGGCTCAGGGCAAAGAAACAATGCCAATTATAGTTGTTCCTGGATTTTGGAAATCTGTTCCGGACTTAGGATGTTGAAGTTGACATGAAGTCAATCCCTCACTTTTAGAGTCTAGACCCGTGCTGACCAATAGAACTTTCTATGATGATATGGAAATGCCCTAAATCTGCCCTGTCCAATACATTAGCTGCTAGCCACATGTAGCTACTGAGCGCTTGAAATGTGGCTAGTGGGACAAAGCAACTAAATTTTAAATTTGTATTTAATATGCTTTTATTTAATATGTATTGCTTTATTTTATTTATTTACTTTATTTATTTTTGAGACAGAGAGAGACAGAGCATGAACGGGGGAGGGTCAGAGAGAGGGAGACACAGAATCTGAAGCAGGCTCCAGGCTCTGATCTGTCAGCACAGAGCCTGACGCGGCGCTCGAACTCACGTTCCGCGAGATCATGACCTGAGCCGAAGTAGGCCGCTTAACCGACTGAGCCACCCAGACGCCCCTTATGTGTTGCTTTAAAGTTACATTTAAATACCCACACATGACTAGCGGCTACCATATTGGATAGCACAGGAGTCTAGACAATCGCATCAGGCAGACTTGAATTCAAATCCCAAATGTGTGTGACCTAACTTCTCTGAGCACCAGTATCCTAAAATGGCCATAATAAGATCTACTTAACAGAGGTAGTGGATGTGAACTGTCCATGAGAAGGCCGAGGTGCTTTTTATGCATCACAGCGGTGTTCTGTTGTTAATGTCTCCAATCCCTGCCAGACTATAAACTTCATGAAGGCAGGGACTCTACCTTATTTACATGTGCATCCCTAGCAATAAGAACAGTATGCAAAGTAGGCGTTCAGTAAATATTTCTTGAGATGAATTGAATAAAAGTTGGCAAGATGCCCTGAAGCAAGGCCAATGAAAAGAGAGTGGTTCCCACTGCCCCTTTGTCACCTTAGGCACTTTTCCTGAATTGCCTAAATAACACCATCTGCCTGTATCAGAAGATAATACAAGAAACAAGAAAAATTTGTGTTAGTGCTACTATAAAAGATGTAGTTGAGGATGTTGTTCACTGTGTTAAACAGTGAGACTTTATGAAGATGTTCAGAATAAATTTCTTTCTCCGGGTAGACTATCACTACTTGAGCGGTAATATTCTGCTTTATCCCATGACCTTCTTATGAACATATAACGAGGAAGTTTTCACATCTGCATCGGCTACCAAAGGGTGTCTGAAACATCTGAAAAATGTAGGATAAACTTATTTTTAAACAGAATGTTAGTTACTTTTAAAAACAGTATGCTAACATGGCTTTGTGTCCAAATTAAACGCGCCATAGAATATCAGACCGTTCATGTGAAAAAAAATTATAATGACTACACTATTGTCCTGGTGTTTTGAAATGGTTTTTTGCCACCTCTGCTGTATATTTATTGTATTTTCTTTCCAGGCTAACAATTGGATCCACTGCTTAAAATTTAGAGGTACTTCACCTGCAAAGGTGTCTGGAGGTTGAACATGTTATGTGAAAATGTAACTGATGTACTGTATGAAAATAAGCTTACTCTGCATTTCTGGACTTTGAACATCCTGTGGAAAGCTGAGAACCAAATCTGATGTTCAGATTTACTCAAGGGTTGTTCTGTTGTAAAGAACAGGACCCACTCAAGCTAACTAAACTGAGAAAGAAAGTTTCTGCAAGGAAATATCATACTGACATTAAGAACTGTCTCTCTCTCAGGAGACAGAATCTGATTAGCTCTATCCAGCCAACATTTTGCCCACCCTGGTGCCCAGTTTAGTCTGCACTGGCTGCAGAACTGGGCCCGATACAGTTGACCACACAGCAGAGAGCAAGGGAAGAGGTGCCTGAGACTGGTTTATCGTTAAGTAATGTCTCCTACAGAGTAGTGTCTCTTTATATTCTAGGAATCCTTGTAAGCTATCTTAAACACTTTTATTTTTTTTTTAATTTTTTTTTAACGTTTATTTATTTTTGAGACAGAGAGAGACAGAGCATGAATGGGGGAGGGTCAGAGAGAGGGAGACACAGAATCCGAAACAGGCTCCAGGCTCTGAGCTGTCAGCACAGGGGCCCGATGCGGGGCTCGAACTCACAGACCGCGAGATCGTGACCTGAGCCGAAGTCGGCGCTCAACTGACTGAGCCACCCAGGCGCCCCTCTTAAACACTTTTAGGAAGGGATGGGAGAGAGAGTGGGTAGAGAGGCTGAGTATGTTGGGGAGCAAATATACAATGATCATTTATTTAACAAATGTTTACTGAGTGTCTACACTACAAAACGGGATAAGAAACAATTCTAATAAACCCAAAATTTAGTCTTGGTGCCTCCTTTGGCACAGGTCACAGGCTGCCCACATCTGCTGTTCAGATTTTATATTTTCAAGCCTGTAGGATAGAGGCCAGCCTTCAGAGCCATGACCCAGGTACCCAAAGAGCTTCTATCACCAAGAAAGATAAACTTCCATGTCCATCGAACTGTCTGAGGGTGGGAAAATGAACTTATCCAGTTGGAAGTAATTTTTAATAAGATCAGGACGAAAGAGGCTTCATGGTTAATTTTCAGTTAACCTCTTACTAAACAGAACACTTCGTTCCCCCATCGAAGCCCCTACTGTAAAAGATTTGCGTCAATGAGAGTAGACAAACAAAAACACAACAGTAACAAAAAAGAACCTCATGGAGCAAGATCGTTTGATAGTACATACAATCCGATTAATTGCTGCCTACGTGACCTACAGGCACCTGTTAAACTGTGTTACGACATCTCAAGATAGGGAAACACCAAACCGAGCCTACTGTTTTTATGCATCTGACTGAGGAACTTTGGGAAAATCTTACTGGGGACCACGGCATAGTAATTATAATGATGGTTAACACACCAGGCACTACAATGTTAGGTACTTAGTATATAATATCTTATGGAAATAAGACACATATAGACATATACATATATATACACACACATATACATATACACGTACACATACATATACATTTATGTCTTATATATAACTCTGAGAAGTAGGAGTTATTGTCACCCTCAGTTTACAGATGAGAAAACTGACTCTCAAAGACTGAATAAAACCTTTTGATTACCCAACCCAATCTGATTTTAAGGACTTTTTGTGGCCTAATAAGTCAATGTTTAAAAGGCAGAAAATAAAAGTGAAAAGTGTCCAGAGACCCCACCCAAATGATTCTGACCCAGAAATGGATTTTGGAGGGTCTGAATTAGTCATTCCTCTAAATGGGTTTTAATTTAAATCAGCAACAACCTCCACCCCCAAATCATGCAGAGAGGTGATGACCACTTATAAAAATCCGTAGGGAGTCTGACTCTTGAGTTCAGTTGTGGAAATAAGCCAAAGGCGTTTTAACTCAAACACACGTGTGGTGGGGGTAGCATAATCATACCGAGTCAAGATCAAAGCTGACAACAGGGAAGTCATCTACTAACGGAAATCATTCAAAGATCACAGCAGAATTGCTTGTTAAAAGCGATCATAAGCCATGGTGCAAATATTGATGTTTCATAACATTTTTATTATTGTCATTTTAAACGGATGGCTTAGCAGACTATTTATTGGTCTGTTCTGGGGTCTCCCGACTTACCTCTAATGAGTTGACCCTATAAAATTAGTGAAATCAGACCATGCTGTAAAGTGAAATCAGACCAGTCCTGTGAGGGCTTCCCCACAAAATCAACAAGCGAGAAACGCTGTGTCACTGGACAGGGACAGCGCCATGTGGAATGGCAGAAGGAATGAAGTCACCTTTGGCAAAAATATAAGATTAGGTAGTTTGGGGCAACAGAAGAAAAAGCATTTATGCTTTCAGCTTCATTCTCACCAACCTCCGTGAGTGACACTCTGTCCCCTGCATTGCCTTCTGCCTTCCCCGTTGAGCGTTTCCTTTCCTCGGCCCAACAGACCTTTTTCCCAGGCTCTTAAACAGAAGGAAACACCCCTCCATGCCTCTGTGCACTCACTCCTCAGCACGAATGCTTGCTTTTCTGCCTCTCTTTTCCTCACCACCGTGTTGGCAGAATTTAGAATTATCTCGCTTCACTGAGGTCTGGGTCATAGGGAGTGAGGTGATCAGAGGGCAGGAAGCAAACGTCCCCGGTGGGAGAGCGGGTGGGCAGGCCGCCCTGGCGCGTGGGCAGGACACTCAGCAGCCGGCCCGCTTGCGGCTCAGGTTCGTTCCTACCTACTCCACGTTCTTGTGTTGAATGCTCCCCAAAGCACAGTGCCCTGTATTTCTGAGCAGCTGGCCGGGTCCTAATCGGACCAGCTATGACAGCGTGTGGAAGTTTTCAAAAAAAAAAAAAGTGTGAAAGTGGTTTCAGACTAGAACCCTGAGAATACATGTGACTACATAAGAAGTTGGTTGTAGGGGTGCCTGGGTGGCTCAGCTGGTTAAGCATCCGGCTTCAGCTCAAGTCATGATCTCACCGTTGGTGAGTTCGAGCCCCAATCCGGCTGCTGCTGTTGGCACACAGCCCGCTTCAGATCCTCTGTTCCCCTCTGTCGCTGCCCCTCCCCCTGCTTGCACAAGCACGTACTCCTTCTCAAAAATAAACATTAAAGGGGCGTCTGGGTGGCTCAGTCGGTTACGCGTCCGACTTCAGCCCGGGTCATGATCTCGCGGTCTATGAGTTCGAGCCCCACGTCGGGCTCTGTGCTGACAGCTCAGAGCCTGGAGCCTGCTTCTGATTCCGTGTCTCCCTCTCTTTCTGCCCCTCCCCTGCTCATGCTCTGTCTCTCTCTGTCTCAGAAATAAATAAACATTAAAAAATTTAAAAATAAAAAATAAAAAAAAATAAAATAAACATTAAAAAAATTGCTTGCAGTGGTTGCCTCTGGGGAGAGGAACTGGAAGACTGGGGGGTGGAGGCAGAACTTGATTGTCACTGTCTTTAAATCCTCTTCCAGAGCTCGGATTTTGTATTGTGTGTTGGTCTTTTTCTTTTTTAATTAGGTTTTAAAGGACCTCGAGGGTCATTTAGTTGAAGCTAAGATGTCAGGCACGATTTTTTAAAAAGAGGATCCTTGACGACTGTTCACCTGCCTCTCCCCTAGACCTCTCTGAAGTCCTCTCGAATGGGGACAGTCCGGCCCAAGCCCCGCATTTGCCCACAGGACTGTCTCAAGAGTGGGGGAGTGGGGGCGCGGGGGGGTGGGCTGGGGTCAGTGTCCTTCATGCGGCTGCCAAATCATTGCTTGTGCATCTTCAAATAAAAACTCGCCCTTCAAAACTCTTGCACTCTTGCACATATTATTATGTGCCAATAGTATCAACATTTACTGAGATTTTACTAAATGTATAGCATTCTGAATGCTCTAAATACTCCAATTTATTCTTATTTATAGATGGGCAAGCTGAAACAAGTAAAGTTAAGTGACTGGCTGGCTACCGTGTGTTAATACTGGGGTTCAAACCCAGGTGTATCTAACGCCTGCACTCCTAATTCCATCATGATGCTCCCTTCCCTTCCTCGTGGGTTGTTTACTGCATCACCCCCACATTCACTGAAGAGTTTTCCGGGTGACATGGTGTTTGCCTCTTCTCCTGACCTCACCTTTATCCTGGAGTGAGGGACGGGAGTGTGGAAGGGCTGGGAGGGAAGGTTGGAGGGCCACTCTGGATGGAGGCAAGCAGAATTAAAACAATCAGGAAAAAAATCACCACTACGAATATCCAAGCACTGCCTCCTCATTGTCTATCATCACATCTTCCCCAACATGCGGACGCACACGCGCACGCACACACACACACACACACTCATAATCACAAACACCCACACTGAAGCCCTGACATCCACAGGTTCCACTGTTCAGACTTTTGTTTCTCTTCTTCCTAGGACTTTGTGCTTTGACTTTTTATTTCATCTTTTATCAGGAGCATCACGAAAAGACTCCCTGGAAAGGGGAACAGAAAGACATACCTGGTGGATTCCCGCTGAATGGACCAAAAGGAAGACCTCCTCACGTGGGGAGGCTGCGCGGGATTGGGAGCAGGTGCGGTCCAGGGCATGGAAACAAAGGCTGGCCAGCAAGAGGCTAAAACAGGAAAGAAGAAAAGAACCGGGGTCTGTGAAGTTCAACCGGACAGAAGGAGGAAAGGACATCTTTTTCTGTCTTCCAAATGTGCAAATTAATTCAAGACATAAGAAAGTTAATCATCTTCCTCCCCTTGCCCCCTCCCTAATCAACGAACTGAAAATAAATAACTGAAATACTGTCCTCTCAGCCTTTACACAGTGAAACAAAACCACAAGCAGAGGTTACGTCCTGGAAAAAAAAAAACAAAAAGCAAAAAAAATTCCACCGAGTTTATCTTTGGTTTTCAAACTCAGAAAGGGTCATCACAACCCTACTAAGGAACATGCACACCACAGAGAACTTAAATACAAGTATCTAGATAGGTATCTTTTTTTTTTTTTTAATTTTTTTTTCAATGTTTTTTATTTATTTTTGGGACAGAGAGAGACAGAGCATGAACGGGGGAGGGGCAGAGAGAGAGGGAGCCACAGAATCGGAAACAGGCTCCAGGCTCCGAGCCATCAGCCCAGAGCCTGACGCGGGGCTCGAACTCACGGACCGCAAGATCGTGACCTGGCTGAAGTCGGACGCTTAACCGACTGCGCCACCCAGGCGCCCCTAGATAGGTATCTTTATATCACTTAAGTTTCCTATAGCTTGTATCTAGGCAGAAGAGGCGTGTCAAGTTTCTGACAGGGGACTGGCATACAAGAGAAACTCTGAAGGATTTAAACAGCTTTCTGCGCAAGGCAAAACTCAAAACTGTCAAGAAGATTTACATTGTTTTTCTTTCTTACTTTCCCTCACCCTTCTTTTCATTTTTCTTTGCTTTTTTTCTTTCTTTTCTCCCCCAATGCACACCCTTCTCTTTCCTTTTTCTACTCTTCTCTTTTTTCTTTCTTTACAAAAAAACAAAAGACAGAACAGCCAATAACATTGCTTTCCCTCTATCACAGTGTGTGGGAATCAGAAAAAAATAAATGCCATACCTCATTAGGAGACCGTCAGCCCAGAAAGAGGGATCCAAATAAGAGACCTGGAAGCAGAATACCAGGAGCTGTCAGAGAGCCACTCACAATCACTGGGATGGGGAGGGCTGCATCCTTGGGGTCAGTTTTGTTTCATCGGCTGAGGGGATGGAAACAGATACTCACAGATCCTCAGAGTACGTTAACCGAGGTTAACACCATGAGCACATGGCCAAGCTTGCACCAGTTTTCAATAAATAGTATTTCATTTGGGTATCTGGACGGAACATATACGCAAGGTCTCCAACATGATGCCGCTGATTTGCATGCCAGTGTGACCCTTGTGTCAGAGACGACAGTGACAAAAAGAACCCGGATAATTTTTAGCAATATGATTTCTGTGGGTTTGAGCATCCGTGTGGAAACCTCAGGGGGACAGTAAAGAATACCGGATTGGGAGTCAGGTAAAGCCAACGATGTGTGCTGTGTGCCAAATCTATGGGGGCAAGTTTGCAGACCCTTGCCCTGGAAGCTGCAAACTCTGCTGGGGAGGTAGCATGTTAATAGATATAGATATAGATATAGATATAGATATAGATTATATATATTATGTTAATAGCATGTTAATATATATAGATATAGATATATATATATACACCTTTATAAATACACACAAACACACTTATAAGTGCAACAATAAGGTTAAGAAAATATGGAGAAGAAGTCACTCTGCTTCAATGAATAGAAACAGCTTCCTAACCATCTACGGCCCCCACTGTCTTCTGCCCTAAGCAGCTGCATTTCGTTCTCACCTCCAGCTCCCATGTGTGGGCATACACCCACCCAAATGCCAACATGACTTCTGCCAAGAGAGCTGCAGGTTCCTCACTTCTGAGGTCTCTAGCCTGTCCCTGACCCTGGCAGCTGATAGCCCCTTGGTCTCTTGTGGTTCCCCAGACTTTTCACTTTTAGCATACTTCGAACCAGAATGACCCATTCATTCCTTGGCCCCTGCCTGGACGTTAGGGATGGCTGACTTTCGGCTCTTCCTGTCCACTGATATCCCACTCTCACAGATTTTTGGCTCACCCCCACCTAGTGATCTGGCTAATGCCCAGACTTCAACACTTCCTACCTTCCCCTGCCCTCGGCCTGATGGAGTCCGAGTTATGGCTTGTCGGTGGAATGTCAAGATCCAACCTTCTTGCCCCAGTTAAGTGAGGTACATGATAATAATGGAAAAATAGGGAAATGACCCAACCAACCAATCCCTTTAAGATTTGGCATCCAGAAATAGGCTTCTGTGGCTTTAAGAGACCAACCAAGGAGTGACCACACCAGAGTGAGTCTCTGCCTTTCTCTAGTTACAAAATGAACTAACACCACAGAGGAAGTCAGCAAGTATTGCCTACCTTAAACTACACATTGAAAAAGTCCGAGAAGTACCACAGCTAAAGCCCTCTAAATGTTTAGGAGCTCGAGCAGGCTGGGTTTACTGAGGTCTGATTGTGTGGCTTGGGTCTGCATGAGGAAGGAACAGTGGAGCCAACAGGGGGGACAGTCCACGCTAGCTACCTTCCTTCTCTTTCTCCTGATAGGTACACTAGATATAAGAATGCGGGACCTACTCTGCAGGGGGATGCTGAGGAAATATTGTCAGTCTCCCCACTGGATTAGAAGCCACTAGGCTGGAGGCAGCAGCTTACATATCTCCATACCTCCATACTTAGGCCAATACCCGGTATGTAGTAATAGCTTGATTAATGTTCGATGAACAAATGATTAAGACTCTGTTTCACTCCATTCTGAATCTTCCAATTAAGTATTCCTTCAATTAATACTTATCAACTCGAATTCAAGTATCACTAACAGAGGTTAGGGGGCCTTTCTAAAATCGTGGCTTAGGAGACCCAAAATGTTTAACTAAAGCAGTGGTTCTCCTTCTGCTTAGGAAGCGTATATCATCGTTGGCCCAAAATAAATTAATTTGGATCCAATAGAGTCTGGATCTTAAGGTTTCCTTTCATAAGGTTGGTGTCACTGAGCTGTGACCCTCAGATAATAGTCTAGTATTCAAAGGTCGGAGCCTCAGGTTCAGCTAAGGTTAAGAGCAAACAATTGAATGGAATTGACTGAGAATTTTTCATGTGGACAAATTTCAAACAATGATGTAAAAATTATATTGTGTTTCCTGCTAACACGATGGGAATGTTAATGGGGAGATGCAGGACGCTCGCTCTCTCTCTTCTCTCTCTCTAAAGAGTAATTCCGAAGCACTTAATTGGATTCTTGAATAACAACGATGACTTGGATATGGCTTCTGGAAGCAGGGGCAGTGCCTGAGAACCACTTTATCTGAGACTGAAACGCGTCTACCTCTTTCATGAAACCCAGACGGTGTTACACACGTACAGGGGACCCACTGAATATTAGCGGAGCCAGGACCCGATCCCAGGGGGGAAAAGCTGTCATATTTTCCTCAAAATATCAGTCCATTCTCTCAGAGAGCATGCCCAGATCCAGGGAGTTAGTCAGATATTTCCTAACCCTCCAAGTGATCTCCCACACTGCAGTCTAGTCTGAAAGATCCCCTCTGCTTACCAAGACTTGGCTGCTTTCCTGGTGCTTCCTGACTCCAGGTAAAACTGTAAAGATGTCCAAGTTTCTCTTTGTGGCCCCTCCAACTCAACTTTCTAGCCCCTTCATGCCCCCTCCCTCTGTCCAACCACCCTTAAATAGGCCTTCAGATACAAGTTCTCAGGAAAGGCTTGGCATGCAAACTCAGGTGCCTGGATTTCCTATTCCAAACAGTGTTCGCTGTGGAATGAACGACTTTGTCCCTTCTAATTTAGGTGAAGAGATGTGTATGTTGATGTGGGCACATGCATGTGTCTACGTGCCTAAGGAAGTCCTTTCCCAGGACCTTTCAATTTCAACAAATGTATTTGGAAAGGCAGAGAGGTGAGGGGAAGTGACTCTCAATCTTGACTACAGATTAGCATCATCTGGGATGCTCCTGAAACTTACCAATGTCTTGCCCTTACTCAGTCCAGGCAATCAGAGTCTTGGCCAGGGTTTAAAACCACTGGCACGATGGAACACACTTGGGCGTGGCGGGTTGTAGGTTCAAATCCCAGCCATGATACTGATGAGGGGCATGATTTTTAATAAATCATTTAACTTGGGTATGTCTCAGTGCCTTCACCAGGAAAATGACTGTCTAGGGCAGTTAAATGACAAGCAGGGCACCAGACCCATAGTAGGGGTACAGTACCTTTGGTTCTTTCTTCCCCACTCTGCCAGGCGTTGAGCTAGATGCTAGAAATCACACATACAAAGAATCAATTACCATGACAGTATCCAGCCCTTCATAAAGATACCTCCCTTTGGATGAAAACATTTTTCCCCCTAGCAGTCCTGAAAACTTCTACCGGAGCAGTGACTTCTCACTTCTGGATGCACATGAAAGTCACTCTCAGAATTTTTTCTTTTTAATGCAGATGGATATTGGCTCCATTTCAAAGATTCTGACTTAATTGATCTGGGATAGGACCTGAGCATCAGGATTTTTAAAAAGCTTCTAAGATGAATCCAGGATTGAAAAGATACTGTCCTAGAACAAGGACAGATATATTATTCCAGAAAGAGTAATAAATAAAATGGTTCTGCCCTCCAGCTCTGCCACTTTCAGTATGACCTTGGACACATCATATAGATTCTCCAAAATTGAAAATGGAGATAATATTATTTGGCTTAAAGGGTAGTCATACAGATCAAAAAAGATAACGTTGGCGAAAGTGCTTTTGAAACCATCAGACCTTGTGCAATTTTAAGTTATCATTCCGGAGGCGACAAAGTCTTGGGTTAGCGTCATGGTTAACTACAAACCTTCCCAAGATTGTCCAGGCCCTGGGGCCAGATGGAGAGTTGGGATGGAGAGTCTGGGCATACAGAGGGACATGGTGTGGACTGTAATAAGACTTTGAGAAAGACGTTCTCCAAATGAGAAAAGATAATTTTTTTCTCTGGGTCAAAAATCCATCAGACTTCAAGGCAAATTGAAACAGCAAATTCCTCACCGTCCCAAACAACGATTTATCTGATATATAAACAGCTAGTGGGACTTTTTATTTTAGCAATACGGTTTCTGCTTCCCAAATTTGGCTTCCTCCAGCTCCTACAATGCTCCCCCACCAACAGGTCTTTGAGGTAGATTGGAATAGTTCATTATTCTAATCACGCAGGCCCTGGGTATTGAGTTTAATTTAGCTGCCTGTGCGGTAGGATGCTAGGATATTTTCAAATCTTTAGCCCCTGGCGCTGTAAATCAGCCTGAATGTCAGCCAAGAAAAGTGTTGAGATGTAAGCCAGCCCTGCGTTCACAAAAACCACCCATTACTTCTGTTATAAGGGAAAACAATAAATGTTGCATTTAAACACTACTTTGTGGAGGGTTTTCAACATCAAGAAAGTTGAAGTGAGGGACTGTCACTGCACGCTGTTCCAACATTTCCTTAGACAGTGGCACTCAGTCTTGGCCCCATCACTTGGGAATTGGTAGAAAGCAGAGTCTCAGGCCCCACCTCTCACACTTAGAGTCTCTGAATCTGCGTTTTTAACCTGTATCTCCCCACAGGTGATTCTTATGCCATGAAGCCCTGTCTGACAGAATTGTCTCATCAGATCCTCACAGACCACTGTGGCAGTTACTTCCCCATCTCACAGATGAATCAACTGAGACTCAGATGGGAGCAGCTAGGTCCAGGACTCAGTCAGGACCACACCGTTATTTATGGACAAACCGAGACTGTCCCAGATCTGCTGATTCCAACAGCAGAGCACTTTCCGGCTCATGACATAGACCTCCTTGTAGGGTTTGTTTGTTTGTTTGTTTGAACTGTCACTGAGGACATGGTGTCTATAATTTATTTTGCATCCTCTTTAGCATGAAGCAGCTTCGCAGGGATTATTCTTAACAGATAAACTGCAAGCGGAAGTAAAAGAGAAAAGTTGTGGGAGACACAGCATCCAGGAAATAAAGATGACAAAAAAAGTAAGATTTTCACCAAGAAGGACCTCTACAAGAAAGCTGGAGAAAGGCTTCAATCTATGGATTTCTGGTAACCCTGGAAACCTGCACCTCTATAGAGCAAGGATAAAAAACCTCAAAGGACTGGGATGAAGATTAGTAACATAATTAGATAGAAGGCAGACGGAACTCTTTGAGAAAGAAATCAATACGTACACAGATGCAGAATACCAATATAGGAAACACCCCTGCCCCCCTCACCCCTGCTGCTGGGGTGATGTTCTGCAGCAAAACACTGGCCAGGTCCTAGCTGGGCCAAACGCAGGGCAGGGGCTCTGACTGATGATATCACCCCCACCATCTTGCATTTTTGCCTTGCCTGATCCAAACTCTAAGCACCCACGATCCAGGCAGTGCCAGAGGCTGAAGGAGTAGCACTACACAGAGGAAAAGCACTGGAACAGGTATGGGAAGATGAACTAGCTGTGTGACCTTAGATAAGTCACTTAATGTCTCCAAATCATTTCTACATCCTTAAAATGGAGGATAACAACCCTGTCTTGTCCGCCATAGATTCTTTGAATGTTAACTATGTTAGCTTCTTTGAGTATTAGCTATGTTAATCCATGCAAAAGTGCTTGGGAATTCATGATTTTATCATCACGGAGTCTGATAATATGTATAGCATATAATTACTACTTTTTTCTTGGCCATGCAGGCACAGACACTTGAAATTCACACTGGTGCTGAAAAATGGCCCTGCGCTATGCAGAAGCCATTAGTTTCTGGGCTGCTTGAATTGTGTGTCAAACTAGGTGCTAACACTAGAGGGTGTAATAAACACAGGTTGTTTAGAAGGGACAGGGAATAATCCAGAAAAGCCCCCTAAGGCAGCCCCACTGGCAAGTCACATTGCCTCATATTCCACTATTCTGGCTATATTTGCTTCCCTGAAGCATTGTCCTTGGGGAGCTTTGAAATGCAAATATTCCCAGAAAAGGTTAACATATTAACTACTCTCTGGCACTTTAGTCTGAATTAGTCTATCCACAGATTCCTCAGATAATGTTCTTAAATTTCCCAATGAAGGGAATTGAATGGTGATTTCGATAGTGGAGAAAAGAGAGAATTTTGGAGGCTGAGACCCTGCCTTGAGACCCACTACCTGAATAGGGATGCGAGGAGCCACTGGGTGCCTCACGGGAGGTAAAAGCCCCAAACCAGTGAGGTGAACACTAAATAAAAGTGTGTAGAGAGTGCTGAGCCAAATTCACTCTACTTTTTCTCAAGGTCTAAAAGGAGAATTGGATCCTGTGGTCCCCTGTCTGATCTGCCTCCCTCTTTGGGCCAATTATTTGCCTTTTCCTCTTTGTGGCAGAGTTTAGCTTGCTATTGCTTCAGAAAGTGGGAAAACAAAGCTAATTTAACAATCCCGACTGTTGCTCATTGCAAATCATTATTTATCGCAGACGAGCAATTATCTGTAAGACTTGCCAAGTGTACCTTGTTTTTATCAAAAAGTTCTTTAAAGTGGGTTAGAAGGCTTTGGTCCAATATAAGTTACCTTCAAAAAAAAAAAAAATAAGCATCCAGGGTTCTAAATGATCCTCAAAGGCTGTAGGCATGGGAAGTGTTCTAAAACCCTTTAGGGGTGTAACATGCTACCTCAGTTTTCCCAGGGTGATCAGTGTCTGGCGAGCTAAAGATCAGACTACAGAGGACAGCACTGATCCAAGCAAACACAAAATGAATAGCTCACACTTCCCTGATGGACCCTAATGGGTTCTGTCCCCCAAGCCTGCACACTTGTGAACCTTTAAATCAGCCAGCCAGCTCCTCCATGTCCCAGCCAGTCACTGGTCATGAACACAAATGATCCAGGGTATCCATGGCAATCACCCTTGACCCCACCGTTGCTCCAAATTCCTTTGCTCCTCCAGTTCTGGTGGGTTCTAACCTCACCGGTCTTCCCTCCCAATTTTGGCCTTAGAGTAACTCACTTGACCTCTGAATTGAGATCCCAAATTTGATGCTCAGAACTCTGTACTCATTGTAATATATTGGATTTACTCATCACCCAATATTCTGATTCTTCTCCCCGAGAGAGAGGATTATAAAAGCTTGCCCTGTGGAACCCCAGAGTAGCTATAGGCTCACTTGGCCCATAAAAAGTGGGCAGAAAGGACACTAGGAACATTCCCTCTGTCTCAGTGACAGGAAACATTCAAGGGAGAGGCAATTCCATCAGCCTGGTCTCAAGATGCAGATGTGAGAGTGGCAGCTGATCCATGTAGGATACAGAAGTGAGAAATAAACATTTGTTATCATAAACATTGAGATTTGGGAGTCTTATTTGTTACTGTAGCACAACTGATTCACATCCCCTTGGATTCCCACCACTTACGGCAACTTTAGACAGATTGCCAGACAGACTGCCAGACTTGGCTCTCGCCCCAGTCCACCATGATATTCAGAAAGGGAGGATAGACCCATCAGCCAGGGAAAAGCAACCTACTCATGTGTTCTATGACGGTTCAGCACCTGGGCAGCGGTATGTAATGTTCTGAGTCCCTAGATTTCATCTGTTTCTCTGGGTTTAAGTCCCTTAACAAAGTCTCATCCCAGAATCTAGAACCCTACATGATACTAAGGTCCCCTGTGGGTGAGCTAAGGTAGAATGTCATGGCATGGGTCTCGTTCAGGCTTTATAAGAGGGAATCATCCATCTGGCCTTGCCCAGACCATCTACTTGTCTAGAAAATTACCAAACTCTATCCGATGCTACAGAGATGAATTTTCTAAGAACCCAGTAGTAATCATTAGAGGTGCTCCTTTCTATGTCAAGTTTTCTTCACGTATAGATTTTCCTTTCTTCTCTTTATCACGTTCTCAACCATAAAAATAAGGTGGCAAGGTCAAAAGACCATAGCTCTAGGATCTGACAAACATATGTCTTGATTATGCCATGTTCCCCCAGTGTAACCTTGAGAACATCTGTACCTTCCTGGGGCTCCCGTTCCTTGCCTGTAAATCTGGGGTAACCGTTCAGAGACTTGCTGGATGGTGGTTCTGACACCGAGTAAGAAGGCATTCCCAAAATAGGGGCTGCTCACTGTATCACATTTTCCAAGCCCTGCATTTCCTCCTTACTGGCAACAGATAAATTCGAAAAAGCTATCTTTAAGGAGGCCTTTCCTTCATTAAGGTAATGTGTTAAAATTGTGTATTTCAGTATTTTCTCTCCTACCCTCATCCCACACCTCAGGAGGATAGAGGCCGTAATAGACTCAAGTAGCTACCAGATGGCTCAGAGTGTAATAAATGTTCAGTACGGGCTGTGAAATAAAATAATGAATGAATGGACCCAGAATGGTGAGCCTTACAAAATAATATGCAACTACTTATTCCTTCCACTTCTTCACCCTTAGTTCTCCTTCTGTTCGTATGTCAATCCTGTGTTCACTTGTGTCAGTCATCAAATGAAGGAAATGTGAATGTGTGTGCATGTGTGTGTACGTGTGTTATGCCCTGAGCTCTTCAGGAGAGTCTTGTGTCAAAAAGAAAAAAAGGAAGAAAAAAGGTATGTCCAAAAATGTATTCTGTTAAAGTAAAATTGGAGAGGAGAGCCCCTGCACCCACGTGGCAAGTCACAGCCTACCCCACTTCGACTCCGCCATGTCCCCCGGGTCCTGCAAAGAACACATCGATTCTGCTGTGTCGGCTGATCTTCATTGTGTTCAGGGTGTACACAATTTATTAGCAGGACTTACAGCCATCCAGTGATCTAAATTATACATGAAATCATAATAAAAGTTTTAAAAGGTAACCAACACCCCTGCCTGCAATTTTGTAGATTGTGAAAAATACCAAGCGTTTGGTTTTGTTCTTAAATAGATCTCAGATCTTCCCTGGCCTCGGTGTCTGCCCGGCATCCAACCAAACCCTGCTTTGGTACGTGTGTTCAGCTGGAGTGGGACTCTTCCGCGCTCTCTTCCGAAGCGCGGCATGGGTTCCAGAGGCTTCCAGGGGATCTGGGTCCATCTGGGTGGGAAAAAAGTCTTTATCACAGTCAGCCAAGCCCTCGTTTTGAAGTGCTTTGGAAAAGCGTGTTGGAAATACACGGCGGTTCTCTCCCCAAGAGCGCATTCAGAAAGTAAAGTGCAGTGCTTTGCAAATCGTATTCCTTGACCCCATGCCTCAAAATCCCTGGGATGGGTGGATTTCAATGCTGATTTCTGGGCCCTACCCCAGATGGGCTGGATCAGAATTTTAAGAGAAGGAAGTACAGGGATCACTATTTTTAATAAGCATCCTAGGGAAATCTTCAGCACATGCAGTTGTGAAAATCATTAGTATATCTGTTTGGAGCCTGGGTTCCAGAGTCAGATGGGACCTAGTTTGAATTCGTACTAGCTGTGTGACCTTAGGCAAGTTACTTAACCTCCTTAGACCCCAGTGCCCAAACACCTGAAAAAGTGCCCCACAGTGTGTTGGAAAGATAAAATGAAATGCAATTGTGCATATTGTACTTCTCCAACTCCATGTGGATAGAAACATCATCTGGGGATCTTTAGAAAGTGCAAATTCTGATCCAGGGAATGTGGGTCGGAGCCTGAGATTCTGACTTTTTCTAATAAGCCCCCTGGTAAAGCCAACGCTGCCGGTCCCCCCGGCCACACTTGGAGAGACTGCCCGACAGGGTACATTCTGAATAAATGTTAACTGTTCCATTTCAATTGCCCCCTTATTCATTGTTTCGCTTTCCAGGGTTTCAGTTATCTGTGGTCAGCTGCGGTCTGGAAGCAGGTGATTCTTCTGACCTATGGTCAGAAAGTCAATGGTAGCCGAATGCCACGTCACAGTGCCTATGTCATTCGCCTCGCTTCATCTCATCACGTGGGCTTGTTATTATTTCACGTCATCGCGAGAAGGGTGAGTACAGTACCATAAGATACTTTGAGAAAGAGAGGCCACATCATATAACTTTTATTACAGTATACTGTTAGAATTTTTCTGTTGTGCTTACTTACTGTTGTTAATCTCTTACTGTGCCTAATTTATCAATTACACTTTATCATAGGTATGTAGGTACAGGAAAAATATAGCACATGTAAGTTTCAGTACTATCTGTGGCTTTAGGCATCCACTGGGGATCTTGAAACATATCCCCTGTGGCTAAGAGAGGCAAGGGCCACCGTACGAGAACTCGCTGGGCAAGGGTGAAAAGATGGAGCAGTGTCATTGTGTTTTAAACCCTGATCATCCATTATAATCACCTGTGGTGTTTTGAAAAGATCCCTGGGCTCCCATCTCCAAAGATTCTAATTCAGTATTTTTATGGTGGAACCTAGGAATCTATGTTTTCAAAGTGCGACAAATGAAGGGTGCCTGGGTGGGGGGGGGGGGGGGGGGGGCAGGCGGTTGAGCGTCCGACTTTGGCTCAGGTCATGATCTCGCGGTCTGTGAGTTCAAGCCCTGCATCGGGCTCTGTGCTGACAGCTCAGAGCCTGAAGCCTGCTTCAGATTCTGTGTCTCCCTCTCTCTCTGTTCCTTGCTGCTCATGCTCTGTGTCTCTCAAAAATAAATAAACATTAAAAAAATTTTTATAAAGTGCAGCAAGTGAGCCAGGATAGAGAAATCTTGATTCTGAAGTTGTAAGTATCTTTGATGAAATTTATTTTGCATCCACTGAGAGAATGTCAAAATGTCCCCCTAGTACAAAACTCTTATTCACTCTTACTACAGATTGAATGTTTGTGTCTTCCCCGACATTTATAGATTGAAATTCTAATTCCCAAGGGGATTGTATTTAGAATTGGGCCTTCGGGAAGTGATTGGGTCATAAGGGTGGAGCCCTCATCAATGGGATTACTGTCCCTTACAAAAGAGGCCCCAGAGAGTCGCTTTGCCCCTTCGACCATGTAAGCATACAGCAAGAAGACAACCCAGAAAGAGGGTCTCTACCAGACACCGTAGCTGCTGGTGCCTTTGTCTGGACTTCCCAGCCTCCAGAACTGTGAGAAATAAGTTTCAGTTGTTTATGAGCCACGCTGTCTGTGGTATTTTGTTATAGCAGCCAAACATACCGACACTATGATGCCAGTCTAAAGTGTACTGCCCGAGTCATGGCCATTAGTAGGGAAAAGAGGGAACAGTGGTCATAGCCCCTAGACTGTTCTAGCAATTCATTATAGGGCCGGTCTCAGTTCCTTTCTGTCCCTTAAGGTACAAAGGAAGAGAGGGCTGCAGGAGGCAAACACCACAGGGCGGCCAACTCCATCACTTAATAGCTATGGCATCTTAGACACGTGCTTTAACTCCATGCTCCTCAAATACCTCATCTATAAGCTATGGAGATAACATCTAGTCTACCCACCTCATAAGCTCGTTATGAGATTCAAAGGAATACTCTAAAGCCTTGCTACTCAAAGTGTGGTCCATGGACCAGCAGTATCAGCATCACCCAAAAGGTTGCTTAAAATGTTGACCCTCTGAGCTACCGAATAAGCATCTGCATTTTAACAAGATACACCTACCCACCCAGTGATTCCAATGCAAAGTTTACAAAAGCCTGCATTATGCTGGGAAAAAAAAAATTGGAGGGAGATATTATAAGAAGAAATAGCCCTACATTCTCATTGAAAGGAACAAGCCTTATATTATACATGAACAATGAGAGATGAGGACGAAGCCACCCAAATCAAGTGCTCGCTAGTGTCCATACGTTTCCAGAAAACGACAGCAGCAACAGCACCATTAGCTGACATTCTTTCCAGCTCTGATTATAATAGTCAGCGCTTTCCACATGTTTTCGCGATGGAGGAGCAAATAATGATAATAGTTACACATTGCGGTGGGATAAAAGGATGGGATTGTTCAAGCCCAGATCAATTGTCTTGGGCACAGCTTCTGAAAGTTAAATGGGCAGGCAATCACTAGGTGTCTTGCAAGAATGCAGATTTTGAGATGACGCTTGAAGCGTTGCGTTTTGAACAAGCTCCCAGATGATGCCCGTGCGTGGACAGTACTTCAGGGAGTAAGCTGTGAGGACCCAGGCCCCCCAGGCCCCATACCGACGGCCCTGAGGGCCAGGGAAAAAGAAATATCTGCGTACACCTTAACATATCTGGGGTACAACGGATAGGAAGCTGTATCCTCACATTAATTTGAGGGTCGCTCCTGCTCCTGGGGACATCTTTAGTCCTAATGCACACAAGGTGAGGGTGGCTGGCTGGGAAGACACCTGCCCAGTGCACAAGTATAAGCACCACTTTGTGGTGAGATGTATGTCGGTCAACAGCGCTGACAGGGAGGGAAATAGCCAGTGATTACATGGCGGTGCCATCTGGGAAACCCGTCAAGGTAAACCTTTCTGGTTCCCCAGGACCTTGCACTTGGGTTCCTTTGCATATGTCTCCTTGGAGCAAGACCATAAGTGCACAGTTTCCAGAAGCCGCGCAAGGTTCTCTCCCTGGCACCTGCTTTACGCGTAGATGTTTAACAACCGTGGCAGCTCACCCTTCCGCGAACTCCCTAGGGAACTGGTTTCATGACACTTGGCCTTGGTAAAGTGTTCCTACTTCCCAGGTTCCTGGGGGTATATGGGCCGGGTAGTGTGGTACCACCTCCTTCTACCTGGATTCATAATACTTTAGCAAGAAATTGACCTCCAAGAAGACAATGTCCCGAGTAAACACTACTAAGAAAGCCTCAGCAAGCTCAATATTCAAACATTCATCACATAACTAAATTCTTATTGGAGAAATCAAAAACCACCAGGGAAAATGAATACATGTGACTGCATAATATATTGTTAACTTCTTTTTGTCAAAAACACCTAAAATAAGGATGAAAGGCAAATAAGAAACAGGAAAAAAGGTTGGCAATTTAAAAAAGATTTAATACACAAAAAAACAAATCAATAAGGGAAAGACTCCTCGTGGAAGCCCAGGTGAAGGACATCACCTAGGAATTCACACAAACAACGCATGTACAAATGCTCGATAAATCTATACCTAAAATATGCAAATAATCCCAAAATGCAGGCAGAAAGAAAATATTTTCCCTATGAGATTACTAAAGATGAAAAGTATTGACAAAACCCTTTTTAATGAGCATCGAGCCAATGGCACTGTCAGGTCCCGATGGGAACATAAATTGGTCAAATATGTCAAATAACGACAAAATGTGTCAAATGTGTCTTTAATATTCATACCTTTTTAAAAAAAAATTTTTTTAACGTTTTATTTATTTTTGAGTCAGAGAGACAGAGCATGAGCAGGGGAGGGTCAGAGAGAGAGGGAGACACAGAATCCGAAACAGGCTCCTGGCTCTGAGCTGTCAGCCCAGAGCCTGATGCGGGGCTCGAACTCACGGACCGCGAGATCATGACCTGAGCCGAAGTCGGACGCCCAACAAACTGAGCCACCCAGGCGCCCCATCATACTTTGTTTAAGAGAGAGAGAGGGCACACGTGAGAAAGGGGCAGAGAGAGAGAGAGAGAGGGAGAGAGAGAGAGAGAGAAGCAGAGCTCACCCGAAGTGGGGCTCGTGTTCACGAACTGTGAGATCATGACCTGAGCCGAGGTCCGATGCTTAACCGACTGAGCCACCCAGGGACCCTAATATTCATACCCTTTGAGTCGGTAATTCAACTCCTAGAAATCTACCCTAAGGAGATACTTGCACTACAAGATGAATATTCATTCATTTAACAAATATGTATTGAGCTCCTATAGTTGTCAAGCATTAGATGAGGAGTTAGAGTTATAACCAAAAAGAAAACAGACAAAATGCCTGCCTTCAAGGAGCATATGTTATAGTCAGGGGAGACAAACAACAAATAAATTGTGTATGTGTTTGATGTACGTGTGTGTGTGTGTAGGGGGGGCGGGGGGGGGTGGTGATAATGGTAAGAAAAATAAAGCAGGGCAAAAAAAGAAAAAAAAGGTAAGGGCAACAGACGGTGGAAAGTATTGCTCCCAACAGGGTGATTAGAAAGGCCTGTCCGACAAGAAGACACTGAACAGACCCTTGAAGGAATTAGAGAAGCAGCGTGTAGGGATACCTGGGGAAAGATGATTCCAGGCAGAGGGAAGGGTAGCAGCAAAGGCAGGCCAGTGAGGAGGCCAGTGAGATGGGAGCAGAGTGGGGGAGGGGTAAAGATGTGGAACCTGACAGGACAATGCTCTGAAATCACTCAGGGCCTTGTCAGCCACAGTAAGGCCATTGGGGTTTTACCATCAACGAAATAGGCAGAATCAGAGGGCTTTGAGCAGAGCGATGATGGTCAACGACATGAGTTTGTAAAGACTCTCTCTTGCTGCTGGGTGGAAAATAGGGTGCAGGTGACCAAGAGCGTGAGCACGAAGACCACTTGGTTGTAATTGCAATAAACCAGCTGAAATATGATGGGGGAGGGGACAGTGGAGGCAGCTGAAGGTGGCTGAATTCTAGATATGTTTTGGAGGTAGAGCCACCAGGATTTCCTGACAAAGCAGATGTGAGTTAGAAGAGAAAGGAGTCAAGGGTGACTCAAGGTTTTGGCTGAAAATATGATATTTATCAAGATGGGAAAGCCTTTAGGAGGAGAAATTAGGTGAAATGAAGTCAGAGAAACAAAGGGCTTTCAACTCATCAAGTGTGTGGTATGTATTAGACTTTGCAGTAAAGACGTCAGGGAGGTAGTTGGATTAGGAATCTGGTGCTCAGGGACAGGTCCGGGCATATAGATAGCATTTAGTCCTGAGGCCAGATGAGATCACCTGAGGAATGAATGTAGACAGAGAAGAGGTCTGAGATGTGAACACTGGGTTGCTCCAAAATTTAGAGATCAGGAAGGCCAGGGGAAACAAGCAGTGTGAAGAGCAGTAGCCAATGAAACAGGAGCAAAACACTCCTACTAGAAGTGGTTTTCTGGAAGTCCAGTGAAGAATTCCAGGAGAGAAAGGAATGGTCAGTAGGTGAAATGTTGCGAGAGAGATATAAATGGAGGACCAACCATTGGGTCACCAACTGGGAACCTTGACAAGAACTCTTTGTGGAGGAAAACCCGATTGGAGTGGATTCAAGAGAAAGTGAGTAGAAAGTGAGGCTGGCAAGTATAAACAGTGCTCTCAAGAATTCCTAGGTGTCTAGGTAAAGAAGAAAACAGGCTGTAGCTAGAGGTGGGGTGACATCAGGGAAGAATTTTTTTAAAAGATGGAGCTATTATCTGAATCTTGCTCCTAAAGAAATGATATGACAGAGAAGAAAAATGACAAAGGAATTCAGAGAGATAAGATGGGATCCAATTAACAAAGGTGAGCCTCTCTTGGATAGAACTAGACACAAAAAATGGTTACACAATTATTTATAATGGTAAAAAAAAGGAAATTAAGGAATAGTTTATCAATAAGAACTGGATAAGTGATTTAAGGGATCTAAGTACAATAAAATAAAACACAATCTTTAATATTGATAGTGAGGATTCTGTATTTATCTACATGATAACATATCCAAAAAAAAAAAAAAAAAAAAACAGTATAGTAGGATCCGGACTAAAAATGATTAAAAATGCTTTATCTAGATGATAAGATTTAAAGGTTGTTTTCACTTTATTCTTTAGATATTCTGTGTTGATAACATTTTTTTTTTTACAAAGAACACATATAATTTACTCAAAGGTATTTTCTCTACTTAGAGCTGCTAAAACAGAAAATGCCCTGCCCTGAAGCCCTCTTAGAGGCTTTGAATGGTGATTTACCATTTAATGTCAGGCCCTTTCAAGACTTCTTTTCCCACTTAACTCCTTCCCCACAAACATCAATTCAAATCTGTCATTTATTAGCTACTTGCTTTTGAGCAATATTTTTTAATCTTAATAAGCTTATTTCTTTATTTGTAAAATAATGACTTCAAAAATTGCTGGCTTTTTTTAACGTTTATTTTTGAGAAAGAGTGTGTGCACAAGTGGTGGGGGCGGGGGGGGGGGTGGCAGGCAGAGAGAGAGGGAGACAGAATCCAAAGCAGGCTCCGTGCTGTCAGCACAAAGCCAGATCTGGGGCTCAAACCTACCGAACTGTGAGGTCATGACCTGAGCTGAAGCCAGACGTTCACAGACTGAGCCACCCAGGCACATCTCCTCGGAAGTCTGTTGTGAGGATCAAAGAAGATAATGTAGGTAAAACGCCTAGTATGGTGCCTGCATATGGGCATATGGGCATATGGATAGTACATTAGGCTATTATTATCTGGTGTGGTCCGGTTTGCTTCCCTAGGGCAGTCCAACTACGCTATACGCACTTAGAGAAGAAGATGATGAAGGGGACCCACTCTTATCAATAACACTGGCACTGCCTTTGCTTCTTCCTATTTCTGGTGACCCTGCTCTCTTCTCTGTCTAATGCAAGGGGACTTGTGAAAGGAAGAAAAAAAATTCCCAGTTTCCCATTGTCCGTGATCATTTCAAAATTTGACAAATCCGCCCTCTAGTGGCAGACATTATAATTTCTACCACTTACCCCCCAAATTGGAGTTGAACTATCTGAGGTGCTGCCTCTGTCCTGCCACCACCATGTAAATGTGAGAAGGTGCCTAAAACTGGCTCATTGCTCCCTTCCTTGGGTTAAGGCTTTGAAAGACCTTAAAATGCAAACCTGTGCCTACGCCTTCAAGGAGTGGTCTGCCTGTGAATCTTTGAGCTTGGATTAGACAGCCAGAGGAATGAAACCTAGTAATATAAGGGTCGAGAAAGTCTATGGGAAGTTAGCCGTTCAGGTGAACCCTAAAGGGGGCTTCTGGCTATTCAAAGGACGGAAAGCAGGAGGCATGATTCCCCCAAATGCTTCCTCTGTTCCCTCAAAAATTGTAATTGTCTATCTAGGAGTAATACCTCAAAACAGGAGTTAACGTAATAATACTGGAAATTAGGTCTTAAAGGAAAGGAATGCAAAACTTATCTAGCCTGGAAGGTGACTGTCTTTACTATGTTAGTGTGCACTCATGCCGGCATAAAGGACCTATGCTACTCATCCCATTGACAAGATGTGTAATACCAGGCAAACTATTTAGTCTTTTTGAGCATGAGCTTTCTCATCTGTAGAATGGGGACAATGGTGATCACCGTGCTCTCGGTGAAATACTTGGCAAACCATAGATCATGTAATGGTTTTGTTTGTTCCTTTAAGTCTTCCTGAATGTGGTATGTTTGTGACCAGTGTTGAAGATGGGGGCATGTACCAGAGAGGGGGTATGCACACCTCTTCTGACCTGGGTCAGGTGGCTTGACGACATCAGGGGATAGATTATGAAGTCTTTAGGCTCTTGGAAAAACTAAGGAGAGGGAGTATAAGATGAATAGATCTCTATTAGAAGATTCGGGTGCAATTCCAGTAGTAGAATCCCAATAGTAAGTCTTAGGAGCAAAGATGGGAGGGAAGAGAAAGAAAAGGAGAAAAAAGAACACAGAAGCTTGAAATCTAGGAAAAGCTACTGGAGATGAGATTCAACTCACAGAAATAGGATAAGGGCTTTGTCTACAGAAGAGTCAACAAAATCCCAAATGTGAAAGCCACAGACATGGTCTGAGAGAGACAGAAACTGCTGGAAGGGGCTCGGGGAGCTCCAGAGAAGGTGGTTCTGTAATAAGTGGTGTCAAACTCATTCTTAACTGATCTGACGGAATATTGGGTCATCAAATGCCATTCACTTACAAATAAGTCAAGGAAAAAGTGGTATGCCAGAAATGGTCTCATGGTCAAAGTTTTATCACATGAGAAATATAGAGGGAAATATAGCAATTCATTGCTAACCAATGAATTAAAGCTCAGTTATTTCTGAAGCTAGATCATATTATAACAATCAGAACACAGAGCTGAAAACAGTCTCATATCTAATGTTTGTGGGTGCAGACTTTCTTTCACTTATTTATTAGAAATATATTTAGGACCACCAGTGGTTTGAACCCTGTGCTCTACCCAGCCCCATACAAGTGCAAAATAAATTAGACGTGGCAGTTTCCTCCAAGATGTTTGCAGTCCACCAGAGGATATGGCACAGTTATAAAATAATTATAAAACTAGGTAGAAGGGTTGTTAACGTCGAGCAGAGAAAGTTTGGGATACAGTCGGATCATAGCTGGCTAGAAGAGAAACACAGGAAGTACAGAGCATTGTTTACACAACTACTCAGTAAATACATACTGAGTGATTAGAGTGGAATGGAAAACAATGGCATTAACAGAGAGGAATGGGAATATGGATTTGGTGTTGGAAACATCTGGGTGAAAACCTCAGTCCTGTGACTTGAGCCACGTCCTCCGGGCAACATAAGGGCTCAATAAAATGGTAGCTATTATGATGTTGTAGCCTAGGGGTGCCTGGATGGTTCAGTCGGTTGAGCTTCCAACTCTTGATTGCTCAGGTCATGATCCCAGGGTAGTGGGATCGAGCCCGGGATCAGGCCCTGTGCTGAGCATGCAGCCTGCTTAAGATGCTCTTCCTCTCCCTCTGACCCACTCCCGCACTCGTACACTCTCTCTCTCCCTCCGTAAAATTAAAAAATAATAATAATAAAAAGAAATACTAAAAAATAAAAGACTATCTTAGCCTTGAAAGATGGGCAGATTATAGATGAGTGGAAAAGAAGGGAAGGGCATTTGTGTCCCATGACTTATCAAACATACACTTGTCTTGATACTCGGAGGAATCATCCTTGCCGTCAAGATGTTCATATTATAAGCTAGCAACACAGAGGCATGGTAGGAAGAGGAGAGCAGCCCCGGAAGTCATACAACATTGGTCCCACACTACTAGGGAACAAGGAATCCCGCACACTTTGCACCTCTCTGATGTTGTGATTTTATCCTGTGAAACCCTGAGTGATGAGCCAATGAAGAGAGTTGTTTCATGTATTTCACACCCTTGCACTAGCTTCAGGAGGAAGCATTCTCTGTTGTATTGTACCCCCCAAGCATATCTGTGTTGAAGTCCTAACCCCTGGCACCTCAGAATGTGACCTTGTTGGGAATAGGGTCATTGCAGACATAACTGGTTAAAATGAGGACACACTAGGGGTAGAGTAGCCCCTAATCCAATATGGTGTCTTTGAGTGGTGTCCTTATGAAAAGGGGAAATTTGGACATAGACACACACACAGGGAGAACACCATGTGAAGCTGAAGGCAGAGATCAGGGTGATGCTTCTACAAGTCAAGAAACTGCCAGAGGCTAGCAGAGAGGCATGGAATAGCTCCTTCCATTCAGAGGGAAGATGGCCCTGCTGACACCTTGATCTCAGACATCTAACCTCCAGAACCGCGAGGCAAGGAATTTCTGTTGTTTAAGCCACTCAGTTTGTGGTTCTGTGTTATGGCAGCCCTAGCAAACTAATACTGAAAGGTGCTAAGAATTTGAGAAAGGGGGGCGCCTGGGTGGCTCAGCCGGTTAAGCATCCGACTTCTGCTCAAGTCATGATCTCACTGTTCGTGGGTTCGAGCCCCTCGTTGGGCTCTGTGCTGACGGCTCTGAGCCTGGACGCTGCTTCGGATTCTGTGTCTCCCTCTCTCTCTGCCCCTCCCCCACTCGCCCTCTGTCTCTCTCTCTCCTTCAAAAAAGAAATAAACATTTTAAAAAGATGACTCTGACTCTGAACAGCAACAGTAACAGTACTACCAAGATAAGATCTGGAAACATGAGACCGGCACTGAGGAGTCTGCCATAATCCAGTGTCAGTTAGGAAATGACCATCAACGGATCTGTTGATTCCAAAATATACAGTATAGCATCAAGCTTAGGTGTTTCACTTTGGACTAAAAAGTCCTAACTTGGAAGTCTGTTGTGCTCACTTCCTAGGATGTGACCTCTCTGAGTCTCGGCTTCCTCGTTTGTAAAATGGGGACCTCAAGGTGACCCATTTCCTAAATAAGTAAGTATCAGAGCTAGGGTAAGAACTCCAAACTCAGTATACTCACTCGACCACCCACCTGCCTGTACCAGCAAGTGGCCAAGGTCTACATCAGTAAAGGAAAACACTACCCACGTTTTAGATAGTATCATGATCTACCTCGATCACTTATTCATATTGGGACCCATTTGCTTCCGCTTCTCTCTTCCTACTTGGACATAATAAATTGCTCTGTCCTCACTTCACCTCACGTGGGGCCCTGTGTAAGGCAGCACTTCTCAAATTTCAATGTGCGTACGATTGCCTGCAGATCTAGTTCAAGTGCAGGGTCTGAGTCAGTAGATCTGGGATGGATCCTGAAATGGATGCGTTTCTAACAAGGTGATGCCAATGCTTCTGATCTTTGGACCACAACTTGGGAAGCATGGGTGTAGATTACCATTACGTTCACAGGTAAATGAAAATGATTTTGGATGAAGGGAACTCTGAGCAAACAGTGGTGATTCGTGTGTATAAAGCTAGATCAGTTAAAGCAGGTCAGGGGCGAGTGACTCAGTTGGTCAAGAGTTCGACTCTTGATTTCGGCTCAGGTCGTGACCTCACGGTTCATGAGATCCAGCCCTGAGTTGGGCTCTGCGCTGCCAGCATGGAGCCTGCTTGGGATTCTTTCTCTCACTCTCCCTGTGCCCCTCCCCCCTCTCAAAACAAATAAATCAACGTTAAAAAAAAAAAAAGTAAAGCAGGTCGAATGGCAGTAACAAAGAAACCTGTGAAAGTTGCCTGCCCCAAGCCTGTACTGGTGGCCAAGCTGCAGTATGATGTTTTTAGAGTTATGTTTTTGCTTTTATGTAGGATGTTTACAGCTTAAATTTTAAAAATGTAATTTTCACAACTTCTCCGCAAGATAGCGTGGGTGCTAACATTCCTGGCACACAGAGTGCCTAATAGACGTTGGGTATTTCTATCTCTATTTTATATAGAGAGGCTGAGCCTCAGAGAGTTAACTGTCCAGCAGATGTTCAAACCCACATCAGCTGCTTCCAGCTGCAAAACTCTTCCCACGCCATCTCCTCAACTGCTATGTACTCGTCTGGGTTGTACATAATCTCCTTCCCACTCACCCCACAACTTTTCACTTAGACTTCCCTCACTTTTTAGGTGTGTAACTCACAGTCTACCCACTAATGGCTTAATAAACATTAGTATATTAATAAATACTGTATCAGCGATGTGCTAAAAAAGACTGGAAATACGAAACGCGACCAACCAACTTCCCCAAACTCTCCTCTCCTTTCTCACTCTCCTCAAATAAATGGCCCAATTCCTCACCACCCCAGAACTACCCACACACCTTTAAAAAAAATATTTATAGCTTTTAAAAGCCTTTCTCAGCCCATCTTTCCTCTCCCGCCGGGCACTCTCAATCTCACGGCTGGTAGCAGTTCTAAATTATCCTCTTGAGATACTATCACTCGTTAAACTCTCACGGTGTTTATGCCAGAGAGAGAGAGAGAGAGGGCAGTTGGCAGATGGTAGGATGGTTCATGATTTCTGTTCTTGCAGAGATTCTCTTTCTTCCGGAGTCGACACGCGACAATTATTGAAAGTGTCCCTGCTCCCCACTCCCCACCACTGTAATTGACATTACACTCACACTGGATGTGGGCAAAGGTTCCTGTGCATTCAGAACAGTAAAGCTCCTGCCATCTGAGAAATGTCTTAAAGGGCTCCAACCCTGGAGGGCTCCAGCTGCGTTTTAAGGAGGGGCAGCATCACACGGCAACTCACTAGACTAACTCAAGTCATCACTGCCTACGGCCACTCTTCCTCTTCATCACCGCACACTAACATTCATTCCTGATGGCCGAACAATACTCGAGAAGCTAAATACACATGCCTCTACCCCACAAAATACAAAAGGACCTAATTAAAAATTAAGCCCAAAACACCAATAGACACTTAAATGCGGTTGGGGTTTGTGTGTGTGTGTGCGTGTGTGTTTCTGTTTTTGTTTTTGCCTCCTGTCGTCTGAAATAAATGTATTAAAATAGAAGCCAAAAAACTTAACGTTTATCGCATACTTTGTGCCAGGCATTGTCTCAAGAGCTTTAAACCTCACAACAATACTACATCCTTTTTAAAGCCGAGCACATTGACTTTTGAGGAGGTTCGGGAACTAGCTCAAGGTCAAAGAGTTGTTAAACCAGAAATTTAAATCTAGGCATTGGGACTCGAGGTCCAAGATCTTAACTATTATTCTATACTATTTCCTGGGATGCCCAGATGTTGTTTGTCCACGAGAACTTAAAAGTAAATCTACAGGGGCACCTGGGTGGCTCAGTCAGTTAAGTGTCCGACTCTTGATCTCAGCTCAGGTCTTGATCTCAGGGTCGTGAGTTCAGCCCGCATTGGGCTCCACACTGGGTGTGAAGCCTACTTTTAAAAAATAAAATCAGGGGCTCCTGAGTGGCTCAGTAAGTTAAGTGCCCAACTTCAGCTCAGGTCATGATCTCACAGCTCGGGGGTTCAAGCCCTGCATCAGCCTCTGCATGGACAGCTCAGAGCTTGGACACTACTTTGGATTCTGTCTCCCTGTCTCTGCCCCTCCCCGGCTTTGTTCGCTGTCTTTCAAAAAGAAATAAACTATAAATAAATAAATAAATAAATAAATCTACAGGCTCTTTCAATTTGCATAAAAGGGGGTGGATTTGATAGCTCCTATCAGTAAACTAGAGAATGAACTGTGTCCAGGGACTTGAACATTCAGGATTCTCTGTGTTTGAGATGAATGTCAGTCTCGTTCTTTCAACTACTGCATGTTAGGAACCTCGCTGGAGAAGCTCCAGTTTCATATTATTTTTGTTTTTTTAATTTTTTTATGTTTTATTTTTTATATTTGAGAGAGAGACCGAGAGACAGAGAGCGAGTAGGGAAGGGGCAGAGAGACAGAGACAGAATCGGAAGCAGGCTCCCGGCTCTGAGCTGTCAGCACAGAGCCCAACACGGGGCTTGAACTCACAAACCGTGAGATCATGACCTGAGCCGAAGTCGGACGCTTAATCGACTGAGCCACCCAGGCGCCTCTTTGGAGTGTGCAAAATGCTCTCATGATTCCTGCCTTTTGAGTCTCACAACCAGCCTACAAAGAGGGCACGCCGAGTATTACTTAAAAAAAAAATGGTGATGAATGGCATTAATTCTTTATCACTCTCTCCATTGAGAGATAGGGTTCACTTCTCTTCTCTTGAATCTGGGCTTGCCCTGTGATATTTAATAAAATACGGCTGAACTTGCAATAACTACTTATCAGTTTTGTCTTTAAAAGGCCCTGCACGCTCCACTTTCTTTCTCTGGGAATACTCACACTTACGATGCTCCCTTTTAAACTCTGCTAGTAAGAAGTCAACCCACAGAGAATGGCCACAAAGAGTCATACCATTCACCGGATCCAGCTGACCCTTCCACTGACAGCCAGAGTCAACTGCCAGCCATAAAGAGTGAGCCATTGTGGGCATTCTAGGGTGGTTTGGCTGGCAACAACAGAGAACCAAAACAGAAACTAGGGCTCATTGGCTTCGTGTCCTACAGTTAGAAAGTCTCAGAGTTGTAATGCTAAACCAGATGCTCTGACTCTAAGCCCACTGGGCTTTCTTTGATTCCTAACTGCCTTCTATTGAAAACAGAACAAGCCTTAATTTAAAATCTCCGATTGCAGAATTTCTGCCCAGGATGCAGGTTGGGGAAGTGAAGCATATAATTCACTCAGCAAGCATTTAAGAAGATGTATGTGGCCAGCAACTGAACAAAATGCACTACTGGTTCTTGAGGAACTCAGTCTAATCAATAGAGAGGCCTATTGACAGCTCATTTCAATAAGAACTGGTAAGTGCTATGATGGGAAATGTACAGAGTACTTTTGAAAAACATGGTGGGCACTAAACCTACATGAACAGCATGAAATAATGGGCACATCTTTTGTTGGGTGTAAGAGGGTATCTCTGAGTCTATGTTGAGGATGTTGAAGAATATGTTTAGAATGAAGCAATTATTCATCAAGATAACTATGACAGGAAATGGAAAGGGAGGAAAAATTCTAGTATTTAGGATAAGGACAAGAATTCTAGTCCTGGTTTCACCCTCCACGCACATGTGCTTTTGGCCAAGTCACTGAATTTCCCCTTCACTTAGCTTCCTTATTTGCAAAGCTGAGGTGGGATCACACTATTTATTCTTTGTGTCCTTGGACAGTTTGTTTCTCTAACTCCCTTTAAGTTTTGATGTTCCTCAGAGTTCGGTCCTTAGTTCATTGTTCCTCTCACTCTGCAAACCCTCGCCAAGTGATCTCATCCTCTGGTTATCACTCTGCTCTGGTTGTCACTCATATGGAAATGAACCCCAAGTCTATATGCTAGCCCAGCTCTTTGGGCTATCTACCTCTGTAGTCATCCACTACTGCACATCACTAAATGTTCCACAGGCAAGTAAAGTTCAATGTGTCCAGAGCTGAGCTTGTCTCCTTGCCCACTTGAACTGACTCCCACTTCTGATTTCTCCCTTGGTTGGTGGCACCACCTATGAGATTAATTTCACTCTCAACTTTCCCCCCAACCTCACCCATAGTCCTTTGTCAGTAATACTAATTTTGCCTCCGAAATATTTCTACAATTCATTCCTTCGCCTAGATATCCCATAAAAAGCTCAAATTCAAAATATTCAAAACTGAACTCATTGATTCCCCCTCAAATCTGCTTCTTTTCCTGAGTTCTAGCAGGATGTTATCCTTATCCACTCACTGTATGTTGCCAAACATACATAGAACTTAGGCATCATGGTTGATTTCTCCCTCCCTTTGCTTTCCATAACCAGGTAACCACCAATTTCTGATGTTTGGCCTCGTTTGCTTCTTAAATCTATTCATTTCTCTCCATTCTCATTATGATCATCTTTCAGTTCCTGTAGTAGTGTCCTAAATTGATAGTGTTCAGCCTTCAGTCCCTTTGGCCTCTTCTGCACAATGATGCTGAATCTGCTCATGGCAGCAACTTCCCTCTTCCCCACTCTCCATTTTCTAATTGTTTGATTTTTCGTGTTTTAACTGCAGGCTACAAAATCTAGGAGAGGGGCCATAATCCGTTTACCCTGGTCTCCCCTGCACCTACCACACTGTACCTGGCACATAATAGTTGCTCAATAAATACGAACCTGGACGCATCCCTTTTCTGATTACAGGTTATTTATAGTGAGTAAATTTGTAACATGTTCTACATGTATCGGACCTTTGGAGGCACAGAGTGTCATGATACGGTTCAGTGTTGTACAAACTGGAGGCCTTGAAGGAACGCTGTGAGACACTGCGGCATAATGTACCGAATGAATTGTGTAGGCAGTGCACAAAAGGATATATATCCCAAGGCATCTTCATAACAGGGCTTAAAACTAAAGTCACCCTCAACGCTCTGGGCAAATATTTTCCCCTTTCTGGACCTCTGCCTCCTGATCTATAACATGAGCGCATTGAGAGAAAGGCAGCAAACTTCAAATCCGCGGCAGGTATGAGAAATAATGGGCCAAAGCGTAGGGTTTGACGCGGGCGCGTGCGCGTGCGCGGGCTTTTCCGGCGCGGCAGTCCCGGCTGTCCTCGGGGGAGGCGGGACTAGGCCGATTCCCGCGGCTTGGCCCAGCCATTGGCGGGCTGTTTGAATGACGGAAGTGACGGGAGGTCGGCGATGGCTGCCCCGCAGGCGCACAAACGGCTGTTGGGAAGCTGGTGGGCCCCTGGCGCCGGGGCCTTTTCTGTCTGAGCTGTGATTCCTGACCCCGGGTTTCTGGTTCACGGGTGAGTGACGGACGCGCCTGCTTCCCGCGGCCCGGCCGTGCAGAACTCCTTAAGCCCCGGAACTCGAGGTGTGCTCCTCCGGAAGGGGATGCCTTGAAGGCCCCGGGCCCTGCCTGGGGTCGGGCTGGCGGCGGTAAGGAGTGGGGGGACTGGAGGTGCGTCCGGACGCAGACCCGCTGCTTGCTGCGAGAGGCTGCTCCCGGACCTTAGGCGCGTGTGGCCTTGCGCCCCCTCCCGGGGTGCTGTCGCGCGAGGTCCTTGGGCTTGCGAATCGAGGGCAGCCGGGAAGGCCTCCGCGGTTGCTGCTGTAAACGAAACGCTTTTCGGTGCGTCCTGCCCTCCCTTCCCGCGTGTCAACCGCGGACTTGGCCTGAAACCCTGTACCCGTTTAAGAGCGCTGCCTGGAATTGTTTCTTGCAGACAGCGTGCTCTGTTTTGGTGTCTCTCACCTTTAATTTCTCAGGTAGTAAGTCCGGCCGCAAGCTGAGCTTTTAAAACAGTGGGGGAACGTTTGAGTCTTTAATACTAAAACAGTATTGGCAGTTTCATATTCATTAAGTCACGTAATCATCAGAACAACCTTTTGGGGTAGATGCTGTGATTTCCGATATAGTTTAAGAAAACGAGACCAAAGTAACGTAAGTGACTTGGCCAGTGTCTTCTTGCGGTAAATGGCCATGATGAGTCTTGAACGCAAATCTTCTAGGGCTAGTATTTTGTGACTACAGTATGTGCCATTTAATCATCGGGACAAATTCTTAAAAGATAAATTAGTATCATCTCTGTTATTGGATGGTATTAATAGGCAGAATTTAAAAATCCATATTGATAGGAATAAATGACTTAATGAATAAGAGAAGAAGCAGGGGAAACTTCCGTACAGTAGGATTACGATTGGTAAGTGTAGGAGGAAGAATGGAAATAGAAAATGCTTTTTGGCAAACGCCACAGTTAATGTTTCAAACAGCCATCAGTGGTTACTCAGGAGCAAACGTATAGTAAGGAACATGATACTTACATATATAGCCTCAACTGTGTCTCCACCAGATACTTAACAAAGGAGAAGTGGAGAGACCTGGTAGACACCACCCAACCAAGTGATCAAAATTAACATCAGCAGCTGGCAGTAAGACATGTTAACACAATTTAATACACTGAGAAAGGTCGCATCATCACTTCTGCGGTGTTCTTGCCAAAAATGCATACTCTCAGTGCAACTACAAGGAAAGATTAAGTGACTCCATATCGAGGGACGTTCTACAAAATAACTGACCAGTAGTTTAAAAAAAAAAAATCAAGAGGTTGAAAAGAAAGAAACAGACTGAGAAACTGTTCCAGATTAGAGGAGTCAAAGGAGGCATTACGATTTCAGCAGTGGTGAAAATGTAGTTCACCGACCTTCAGCTCCCGTATTCTGAATCCATTTGCATGGCTGCTTCTGGCCAGTGACTGAACATGGCATGGACATTAAGGCAGGCCTATTCCTGAGACACAGGGACTTTCGCTTAAGAACTCCTCAGAGGTCCTACTGAATCAGTCTCTTTAGACTGCATGGCGGTCATCTGCCCAAATTTCTCTCTCTCCATTAATTGTCGGATTTGCATGGAAGTCTGTCTGAAGTGCTCCCAGCTTTTACTGGCTCCCTCCCATTTTACCAAACACAGGCATCTCCTAACAAAATCTTTGTGGGTTTAATCCTGTCTTGTCCTCTGCTTCTTGGAGGATCCAGAGATATACAACTGTTGAAAGCAATGGGTTGTCCTGGAATTGGGTCCTGGTTCAGAAAAGGGACATTAGTGGAGTACTCGACAAAATTTGAATAAGGTCTGTAGATTAGTTAAAAGGATTGTGCGAATGTTAATTTCTTGGTTTTGGTCGTTGTGCTGTGATTGACACTTAGAGGAGCTGGGGAAAGAGTACAGTATATGGGAATTCTAAGTCTGAAATTACCTACAAATAAGTTAAAAAATTAAGAAAATTATATGCAAGAGAAAAGTCACTCTAACACATCTAAGGAGGTAAAAATAACCTATGTTTTCCTATGCTCCTGAAGCAAATAAGATGAGAAATACTCAAAGCAATCTGAAAAAATAGTGTCACCCCCCCCATCTTTTGAGGTTTAACTTAGAATGAAGTATAACCATCCAAATGTAACGTGTGAGGAATTTTTACATATGTATACACCTGTGTCATCATTATACAGATCAAAATACAGATCATTTCTAGCACCCTTGCAGGCTCCTTTGTGTCCCATCCTAGTCATTAACCTACAGAAAGATGACCCGTATTTTAACCTCTCTAATCATAGATTGGTCTTGCTTGTTTTTGAGCTTCATATAAATGGAATTTTGTAGTGTGTTCTCTTTTTTGTCTTTTTTTCCTTGATACTTTGTGAGATTTATCAGGTTTGTATATGAATTTTCAGAAACCTTCAGAAAAATTGTGAGGACTGAATTTAATCTTGCTCATTTTTTCTTTGTTTAGTACTTCCTTGTTCATCAGTCTCCACTCACAAAAAATACTAGTTTAAGCCAAAATTTCCTCATTCCACATGTTTTAGCATGTCAGAAAGTTAGGAGCCATATGGAATAAGGAAACCAGATTCTTCCTTTGAATCTGCCAACAGATCCTGTCGCTTAGGTCAAGTCCTTTAACCCAAAAGGCTTTTTGATTCTTCATTTGTAAAATGAGGAAGACAGGGTTGCCTGGGTGGCTTAGTTGTTTAAGCATCTTTAAGCAGTCGACTCTTAGGGTGCCTCAGTTGGTTACGCCTCTGACTCCAGCTCAGGTCATGATCTCACGGTTCATGAGTTCGAACCCCGCATCGGGCTCTGTGCTGACAACTCAGCCTGAAGCCTGCTTCAGATTCTGTGTCTCCCTCTCTCTCTGCCCCTCCCTGACTTGCACTCTGTGTCTCTCTCTCTCTCCCTCTCTCTCAAAAATAAACAAACATTTAAGCTGCCGACTCTTGATTTCAGCTCAGGTCATGATCTTGTGAGATCAAGACCCCCTGCATCAGGCTCTGCGCTGACATCACAGAGCCTGCTTGGGATTCTCTCACCCTCTCTCTCTCTCTGCCCCTCCCCCACTTGCAAAAAAAAAAAAAATGAGGGAGACAGCACTTCACCTACTGTTATCAAGGCCCTGTGAATATCAGATAAATGGGATGCATTGGAAAACATTTTCAAATGCAAGCCGTTATTTCTTTTTGGACTCAGAGTCCTATTAGATAACTTTAAATCCTCCTAGCCCAAGACAGTATCCATCCATAGCATGTGCAATACTGCCTGGTAGTTATTTGTTAAATTAGTTTGAATATTAAAATAAAACGATAACCTCCGTCCTTCAGTTGTTAAGAATCTAGCTAGAAAGGGCACACTGTAATAGATGAAAAACTAGAGGAAGGAAATACCAAGACAACATTAGATTGGTCCCCATGTGAGTGTAAAGGTAATATTCATCATAGGTGAGCAAGTCAGGAATGGGGTGGTGGGTGGGTAAGGCAAAAATTGATAGAGTCTCATGAAGAAGTGGGTCATAAGCTAACTTCCGAAAGCTCTGAGTATCCATGTTATAACCTAGGGTGGAGAGTGACAACACCTGGTCAACGGCATTAGAAGAGTAGATCTGAGAACCTAAACACCTGACTCATCCAAACAACAGAATTATTCTCAGAAAATTTTTAAATGGTTGTTGATTTTTAAAAAAATCACACCATAGTAATTATTAAAGAATTGTTGAAGGTTGATGTGATTCCATATGATACAGTGACACTTGGCGATCAAGTTATACACAGCAGACTGAGAGTTGAATCTAGGGAGCAGGAGCCTTTTACAATTACAGCAGTCTTGCTGGTTATGAACAAGTTATCAGCGTTCTCGAGTGTAACATTGTAATTGTGAAAACATTTATGCTAACACATTTTTATAAGTCTTTGTGCTTTTTTTACTTTTAAGCTAGGGAAACTCTGTAAATCTTGATCAGAAGTCAGGTTCCAGATACTCTAGATAAACACACTGCTGTAATGGGGGGAAAACGTTTCCAAGTAAATGCTACTTGTAAATATAAATCGACTTAGTTTATCTAAATTTTTTTTTCATATGTATATAGTCCTTTAAATATGAACTGTTAAATACATTTTAAAAATTGTTCTAATCTTTGCTACCCTATTTTAATAGACATTTTTTTTTCTTTTCTTTTTTTAAATTCAGAATCTCTAAAGTACCCAGAAATGAAAAGAAAGGTAGGGAATGCTGGCAAGCTGAGATTGAGTCCTAATGAGGAAGCTTACGTTTTAAAGGAAGATTATGAAAGAAGACGAAAACTAAGACTGCTGCAGGTAAGATTCATTTAGAACAATGTTTCAAATTCTTTGTCTTCCCCAAATTATTAGTGGGTTTATAGTAGAGAGTTCTAAATGTTGCATTTAAAGCCCTTTTCTGGGGCACCTGGGTGGCTCAGTCAATTGAGCATCTGATTTTGGCTCGGGTCATGATCTCACAGTTTGTGGGTTTGAGCCCCATGTTGGACTCTGTTGACAGGTCAGAGCCTGGAGCCTGCTTCGGATTCTGTGTCTCCCTTTTTCTCTGCCCCTCCCCTGCTTGTGCTCTGTCTCCATCTCTCTCTCAAAAATGAATAAACATTAAAAACATTTTAAAAAATAAAGCCCTTTTCTGGCTGTACAAGAGCCCTGGTTCTTGTGTATTAACTAGTTTTGGAAAATTCGAAAATAGGCTGAAATAGTAAACAGATGAAGAAGAGTTTGAGGTTAGGGATTATTACTTGATAATTATTTAAAAATCGTTCTTTAAACATTTTTTAAATTATGTGTTATTGATGAGGATTCGAGTGGGAAGATTAGAATGGCTTTGAAGACTTACTGGAAAGATTATTAGCTGCTGCAACAGACTGATTAAGAAGTTGTAGATTTTCCTTTTCTAGAGGTCTTCTCAGAGTAAGATATTTAAGTCCTTGTGAAGCGTGTTGTAGGTGCCATTCTGTCTAGAATTGGGGATGATGTACCACAAACATGGACTTCTCATCAGCTCTATCTGTATTCACCTGGGCTAGAAATTTTGTTGATCATCCTTACCTTTTTAACCTCTTATAGGTTATTAAAATGACCATGGTAATCCTGTTAGTGCTTAGATTGGAGAGGAGAAGATAGTAGCTAATGAGTTAGGACTTTAGAAGTCGTCTTGAGGGTTTAACTTCTTACATCACTTGGATTTTCTGCTTTCCATAGGCCTTACCTAATATATGGATATTCGGGAAAATTGATATACCTGAGGAGAATTCATTTAAGTTCCTATTTCCAAGTAGCTTTTCAGAAAACTTGAAGTAAGCCTCTTTTCATATCATCTGTTAAATATGCATTCTTTAGGTTCGAGAACAAGAAAGGGATATCGCCTTTCAGATAAGAGAAGATATAAAACACAGGAGAAGTCAGCAATTAGCCCGTTTGGCAGAGGAACTAAGGACAGAATGGAAAGAATCACAAACTCAGAAAATAAAGAACTTGGAAAAACTGTATTTGGCAAGTTTAAGAAATATGGGAGAGGGACACCAACAAGCCAAAGAAAATGTAAGTGAACACTTACTGACCGCCTGTCTGGTAGTGGCAGTGGTTAGAAGTAAGTTACAGTTATTCAGTGTTGTCTGGTATAAATGTTTGCACGTGTAGAATTTATTTGGGGCAGCCTAAACTTATGTTTTCTACAGTCTTTTTTTTTTTCTTTATTTAAAGTGGTTGACATACAATATTTTATTAGTTTCAAGTGTACAACATTGTGGTTCAACAATTACCTTATGCGGTGCTTACCCTGCTAAGGGTAGTTACCGTCTGTCGCCGTACAGAGTTATCGCGATAGTGTTGATTATATTCTCTATGATGTATTTTTTCATTCCTCTGACTTATTCTATAGTGACAAGTTTGTACCTCTTAATCCCCTTCACCTATTTCACCCATCCCCCACCCACTCATCTCTGGCAACCACCAGTTTGTTCTCTATATTGATTAGTCGGTTTCTTATTTTTTTGTTTGTTCATTTGTTTTGTTTTTTTAGATTTCACATACAAGTGAAATCATAAGGTATTTGTCTTTCTCTGTCTGAATTATTTTGCTTAGCACATTACCCGTAGGCTTTCCATGCTGTTGGAAATGGCAAGATCTCATTTTTTTTTTTTTTTTTATGACTGATATTCCATTGTATATATACGTGCACTATAGTTTCTTTATCCACTTATCTGTCAGTGGACACTTAGGCTACTTCTGTATCTTGGCTATTATAATAAATCTGCAGTAAACATAGGGGGACTTATATCTTTTCAAATTGGTGTTTTCATTTTCTTTGGGTAAATACCCAGCAGTAGAATTACTGGTACTTTTTATTTTTAATTTTTTGAAGAACCTCCATACTGTTTCCACAGTGACTGCACCAATTTGCATTTCCACCAACAGTGCACAAGGATTCTCTTTTCTCTTATATCCTCACCAACACTTGTTTTGTTTCTTTTCGATACTCGCCATTCTGACAGGTGTGAGGTGATACCTCATTGTGCTTTTGATTTGCATTTCTTTAATTAGTGATGTGGAGCATCTTTTCGTGTGTCTGTTGGCCAGCCATGTGTCTCCTTTGGAAAACTGTCTAAGTCCTCTGCATATTTTTAAATTGGATTATTTGATTTTTGTTGTTTTAGGTCGTATGAGTACCTTATATAGTTGAGATTAATGCCTTATCTGATATATCGTTTATCGGTATCTTCTCCCATTCAGTAGATTACCTTTTCGTTTTTTGATGGTTTCCTTCACTGTGAAAAAGCTTTTTAGTTTGATGTAGTCCAGTTGCTTATTTTTGCTTTTGTTTTCCTTGCCTAAGGAAACATATCCAGCAAAATAACGCTGAGGCGGATTTCCAAGAGATTACTACTTATGTTTTCTTTTAGGAATTTAATGGTTTCAGGTCTTACATTTAGGTCTTTAATCCATTTGGGGTAATTTTTGTATCTGGTGCAAGAAAGTGGTCCCGTTTTAATCTTTTGCATGTGGCAGTCCAATTTCCAACACTTTTGAAGAGACTGTCTTTTCTCCATTGTATATTCTTGTTTACTTTGTCACAGATTAATTGACCATATAAACATGGGTTTATTTCTGTGTTCTGTATTCTGTTCCATTGATCTGTGTGTGTGTGTTTGTGTCACTACCATACTGTATTGATTACTACAGTTTTGTAATACAGTTTGAAATCAGCAAGTGTGATGCCTCCAGGTTTCTTCTTCTTTCTTAAGATTGCTTTGGCTATTTGGAGTCTTTGTGATTCTGTACAAATTTTAGAATTATTTGTTCTAGTTCTGTGGAAAATATTGTTGGTATTTTGATAGGGATTGCGTTGACTCTGTAGATTGCTTTGGGTAGTTTGGACATTTTAACAATATTAATTTTTCCAGTTCTTGAACATTGTATACCTTTCCATTTATTTGTGTCATCTTCAGTTTCTTTCATTGGTGTTTTATAATTTTCAGAGTATAATTCTCTTCACGCCTTGGTTACATTTATTCCTGGGTATTTTATTCTTTGTGATATAATTGTAAATGGGATTGTTTTCCTAATTTCTTTTTGTCCTACTTTGTTATTAAGGTATAGAAATGCAACAGAATTGTGTACATTAATTGTGTATTCTGCAGCTTTACTGAATTCATTTATTTTAATAGTTTTTTGGTGGAGTCTTTAGGGTTTTCTATATGTAAAATCACGTCATCTGCAAATACTGACAGTTTACCTGTTCCTTTCCGGTTTGGATGCCTTTTATCTCTTGTGTGATTTCTGTGGCTAGGAATTCCAGTACTGTGTTGAATAATAGAGTAGCCATCCTTGTTTCTGATCTTAGAGGAAGAGCTTTCAACTTTTCACCATGGAATATGATGTTAGTTGTGGGTTTCTCATAAATCACCTTTTGTTATGTTGAGATATATTCCCTGTGAACCCATTTTGTTGAGAGTTTTTGTCATGAATAGATGTTGAATTTTGTCAAATGCTTTTCCTACCTCTGTTGAAATTGATCATATGGTCTTTATTCTTCATTTTGTTAATGTGCTGTATTATAGTAATTGAGTTTTTGCATCTATGTTGATGAGGGATTTTGGCCTATGATTTTTCTTTTCCTGTAGCTTCTATCTGGTTGTGGTACAGGGTTATGCTGGCCTTATAGAATGCATTTGGAAGCATTCCTCCCTCTTCTATTTTATGGAATAGTTTGAGAATGGTAAGTATTAATTCTTTTTTAAATGTTTGGTAGAAATTCACCAGAAGCCATCTAGTCCTGGACTTCTATTTTGGGGGAGGTTTTTTTTTATTATTATTAATTCAACTTTAATGTTAGTAATCAGTCTGCTCATGTTTTCTGTTTCTTCCTGATTCAGTCTTGGAAGATTGTTTCTGGGAATTTATCCAATTTTTTCTAAGTTGTCCATTTTGTTGGTGTATAATTTTTCATTTTGTTAGTAGTCTTTTCTAATTCTTTGTTTTTCTGTGGTGTAAGTTGTCTTTCAGATTTTATTTACTTAAATGCTCTTTCTTTTTTCTTGATGAGTCTGGCTAAATGTTTCTCAATTCTATTTATCTTTTCAAAGAACCAGCTTAGTTTCATTGATCTTTTTTTTAAATCTCTATTTCATTTATTTCCACTCTGATCTCTATGTCCTTATTTTTACTAACATTTGGCTTTGCTGCTTCTTGTTTTTTAGTTCCTTTAGGTATAAGATTGGTTATTTATTTGATATTTTTCTTGTTTCTTGAGAGGGGCTTGTATTGCTTTTAACTTCCGTCTTAGAACTGCTTTTGCTGCATCTCAGAGAATTTGTGTTTCCATTTTCATTTTTCTCTATTTTTTTATTTCCTCTTTGACTTTTTCATTGACCCATCTGTTGTTTATCTTTAGTGTGGTTGGTTTTTTTTGTTTTTTTTTCTTACCCCCAGTTTTTTTCTTGTAATTGATTTCTAGTTCCATACTGTTGTGGTCAGAAAGGTGCTTGATATGATTTCACTTCTTAAATTTAATGAGACATGTTTTGTGGCCTAACATGTAATCTATCCTGGTGGATGTTCCATATGAACTTGAAAAGAATGTGTATTCTGCATTGTTGTTTTTTGTTTTTTGTTTTTTGTTTTTTTTAGATAGAATGTTTTCTCTCTATATTTTAAGTCCATCTGTCTGGATGATCTGTGTATGTAAGTGGCTGTTAATATTTACTTTATATATTTAGATGTTCCTATGTTGGGTGCATATATATTTACAGTTGTTATAGCCTCTTTTCATTATGTAATGCCTTTCTTTGTTTCTTGGTATAGTCTTTGTTTTAAAGTCTGTTTGTCTGATAAAAGTATTGTTACCTGGCTTTTTTTCCCTTTTTTCTTCCATTTGTATAGACTATCTTCTTCCAGGCTTAACTTTCAGTCTGTATGTGTCTTTAGATCTGAAGTGGGTCTCTTGTAGGCAGCATGTAAATGGGTCATAGTTTTTATCCATTCACCCCATGTCTTTTTTTTTATTATGTTTATTTATTTTGAGAGAGCGTGAGCGGGGGAGGGGCAGAGAGAAAGGGAGACCATCTGAAGCAGGCTCCAGGCTCTGAGCTGTCATCACAGAGGGGCTCCAACCCGTAAGTTTTGAGGTCATGACCTGAGCCAAAGTCAGATGCTCAACTGACTGAGCCAGGCGCCCCAGCACCCCATGTCTTTTTGATTGGAACATTTAGTTCATTTACATTTAAAATAATCATTGACAGGTATGTACTTATTGCCGTTTTGTTATTTTCTGGTTGTTTTTTGTAGTTTTTCCTGTGTTCCTTTCTTCCTCTCTTGCTCTCTTTGTGTTTTGATGACTTTCTTTAGTGTTATGCTTGGATTTGTTTCTATTTTGTGTGTCTATTATAGGTTTTTGGGTTTTAGTTATGAGGTTCATATATAGTATTCTGTATATATAGCAGTCTATATTAAGTTGATGGTTGCTTAAGTTCAGACATTCTAAAAACACTAAATTTGTACTCCCCCTTTTACATTTTATGTGTGGTATAATATTTTACATTGTTTTATTTCATGTGTCCCTTAACTAATTATTGTAGATATAATTGATTTTATTACGTTTACCCCGTAACCTTCATACTAGCTTTATAAGTGATCAACCAGTGGAATTTTTTCCTTTCATAGTTTTCTTGCTTCTAGTTATGCCTTTTTCTTTTCCACTTAAAGAAATCTCTCTAACATTTCTTGTAAGGCTGGTTTCAAGGTGATAATTTAATTGTTGATGTTTTAATTGTGTATCTTGGTGTGAGCCTCCTTGGTTTCATGTTGTTAGGTCCTCTGTGTGCTTCCTGGACCTGGAAGTCTGTTTACCTCCCTAGGTTAGGAAAGTTTTCAGCTATTGTTTTTTTTTTTTTTTTTTTTTTTTTTTTTTTTTTTTTTTTTTTTTTTTGGACAGAGAGAGACAGAGCATGAAGGGGGGAGGGGCAGAGAGAGAGGGAGACACAGAATCGGAAACAGGCTCCAGGCTCCGAGCCATCAGCCCAGAGCCTGACGCGGGGCTCGAACTCACAGACCGCGAGATCGTGACCTGGCTGAAGTCGGACGCTTAACCGACTGCGCCACCCAGGCGCCCCTTTCAGCTATTGTTTGTTCAAATGTGTTTTTCTGTTCCCCTTTATTCTCCTCTGGGACCCCTGTAATGTGAATGCTATTATGCTTGAAGGTATCTTGGGTCCCTTAACCTATCCTCATTATTTTTACTATTATTCATTTTTATTTTTGCTGTTTAGCTTGGGTGCTTTCCGCTACCCTTTTTTCCAGCTAACTGATTAATTCTTCTGCATCCTTTAATTTGCTGTTGATTCCCTCTAGTGTATTTTTCTTTTTCTTTTTAAGTTTATTTATTTATTTTTAGAGAGAGAATATGAGTGCAGGAGAAGGGCAGAGAGAGGGAGAGACAGAATCCTAATCAGGCTCTGCGCTGTCAGCAAGGAGCCATGCACAGGGCTTAAACTCCCAAACTGTGAGATCATGACCTGAACCGAAATCATCTTCACCAACTGAGACACCCAGGTGCCCTGTGGTTGGTTCTTTTTTATATTTTCTATCTCTTTTTTAAGTTCTCACTGAATTCATGTACTCTTAAATTTGGTGAGCTTCCTCCTCACCATTACTTTGAACCCTTTACCAGCTATATTGCCTGTCTCCATTTTGTTTAGTTGTTTTTTTTTCTTTCTGTGGTTTTGCCTTGTTCCTTTTATTTAGAACATATTTCTCCATCTCCTTCTTTTGTCTGACTTTCTGTGTTTGTTTCTGGGAATTAGGTGGAACAATTCCCTCTCCTGGTCTTGAGGGAGTGGCCTTATGTAGAAATGTCCCCAGAGTAGACTGAGTGTGCCCAGCAGCTATTGCTGGCCAGCTGGAGCTGGTGTGGTCATAGCCCAGAGGCCTGATGCGCTGTACTGCAGGGCCGCCCTGGCACGAAGACTGAACTGGAGCAGGCTGGGGTTCCTGGGGTGCTCCATGGTGGGGCTGCCCTAGCAGATCTGCCTCAATTTTTTATATATTAGTATAATTTAATAATCCTGCTAGATGCATTTCCTAATAAGAATCACTTATTAGGAAAGTAAAATCTGTCTTTAACATATGATGTTTAAATTGGAAGTATTCTCTTGCAGTACTTATTTATCTGGGTAAATAAAATAACCTTCTGAATCAGAAGTTGTTTGTTGCAAGCATTTTGGACAGATTTCATTTGGCTGAATGCAGATTTCCCATTTATGATTCTTCATACCTCTAGAACATGTATAGTGGAATATGTATACACTTGGATTTCATTCACAAACAGTAACAGTTCTTTGATGACTTTCAGAAAGACAAAGTAGAACGTAGTATTTAAGACTATTCCCAAGCCATGTGTTGTTTATTGTGATTTATGGTTGGAAAATACTAGATTGTGGTCCCAGATACAGTTACACAAAATAACCAACCTGGTTCCAAAGAAGGAAGGTCTTTGATATCAAACAATTAGTGAAGAAAATAAACATCCTTGAAGTATGTGACAATGATATGTGGTCCTTGATCCCTGAGATTAGTCTGTTTTTAGTAATAGCCTTAGGATTGTGACATCTGATTTTTGTAGTTTTATTTATGCCACCGTTAACTTTGTGCTTTAAGTGCAGTGTTTCCTAAACCTCAGTCATTTGAATACCTTTGTGATTTTTGCCCTGGCTGGAGAACCACCCATATTATTTGTTTGGCATGTTAATCTTGTTTAACATAACATTTTAAGTAATATATATTTTTAGGAACCTGATTTGAATGCTCTGGCACGGCGGGCAGCAGAAAGAAAAAGAAAAGCAGAAATGAGACATAAAGAGGCTCTGAAATTACAGAAAAATCAAAAAGAAGAACTAATGAAACAAAAAACCTGGTAAAATAATAATGATTTTTACCGTATTTTCCACTGAAACCGATAGGGCTAGAAGTAGAGAATACATCGGATACTATTTAAACAGATATTAAATATAAGTCATGTGGTATATCAATTGATTTGTTAAACTTGGTTTAAAAATAATGTCTTGGGGGGCTCCTGAGTGGCTGAGTCGGTTAAGCGTCCAGCTTGTGATCTTAGCTCAGGTCTTGATCTCAGGGTTGTGAGTTCAAGCCCCATGTTGGGCTCCATGCTGGGTGTGAAGTCTACTTAAAAATAAAATGAAATAAAAATAATGCGGTGGGGGTTTGGTTTGCCTAGGTGAGCAAATTAACAAATGAGCTTTCTCTTCTAGTATGACTTTAGCAATTCCTTAGTTTCTGGAAGAATGTATGGCTAGTTCAGAATGAATGTCCCCCCAAATCTGTCTGCCTCCGATATAAAAAAAGAAAAATCAGTGCAGTTAAGAGCATGGAAAGAGACTCAGACTATTGACAAATCATTTAATGTGTATTTTTGCATGTTTTAAAAGTGATGGAGCCTCTTACTAGTCAACAGTGCTCATTTTATACAGTGGCCCACCTTTATCAACATTTCTAGTTTTTTTACTCTAAATCATTGTAAATTAAGAAGCATTAGTTTGTTGGGTCAGTTTCAGCATAGGGCTTTATGTCTTTAGCTACACTACACCTCTTTTACTTGTAAACATGTTCTTACACGTCCGTTGTGTAGAGACTTTTTATTAAACGGCATATTGAGCCTGTGGGATCCAACTGGAGGATTTCTTGAGATCCTCTGCCTTTTATATTTTAGACCTTAAAGGTTGTGCTATAATATTACCTGGGAGATTAATTTAGGACATCTCTTGTTTTTTTCAAGGCATGTAACAGCTCGAAAGGAAGCATTACTTGTGGAAAAAGAGAGATCTGCCAAAATTACAAGTCTGCCACCACCACCTCCAACTCTTTTTGAGGTGAATTACTTTGAGTGTTGAGAAGAACTGGCTTATAATAATTCTTTATTATTAGAATTCAATGCAGGTCAAAATATCATTTGTTAATTTTTAAATTTGCAGGTAACACACATCTAGAGTATTTAAAAATAATCCTAGATACTTTTTTACCCCTTCTTTAGTATATATCTCTGATGTATAAGGAATTTTTTTTTTAAGCACAGTACTAATATTCGTGATATCTAATACCCAGTCTGTATTCAGTTTTCAGCAGTTGTCTGTATTTTTTTTTAGTTGTTTCAAAAGCTATGTTTTTGATTTTTAAAAAACTATAAATGGTTTGGTCTTTTTTAAAAATGCCCTTTATTTGTTGGGGGGAAAAAACTGGATTATTTACCCTGTCAACTTTTTACATTCAAGATTTGGGCATTGTAAATGGTTAGCCTTTTAGAGGTAAAGAAGTTCGGTTTAGATAAATTAATAAATTTACACGAGATTACATAAAGTGCATGAGAGATGCCTATTTCTCTGTGGGAGTAATATGTGTGCTTTTGTGATTTGGAACTTATTTTAGAAAAGACAAAGTAGAAATTAATTTTAAAAGGTATTGGTTCTTTTGTTTTACAATAGTTTGTTGTAGTTATTGAAATGGCTGTTTGGATGATTATCACAACTACATAGTTATTTTTATCTAAAAAGTAGAAATTAAAAAACCATTACATACAGGCCTATCTAATTTCATTGCATATACAAGTATATCTTATGTAGGTAAGATCAGCAGAGGTACCAGATGTTGGCCTCTTAAGGCTTTGATTTTGTCAGCCTTCCTGCTTTTATGTGGAGCCATCTGCCATGTGACATTTGATCCAAAAGATTCAAATGGGAGCATTTCGGATTTCGCTCACTCCCTCAAGTACCGTCTCCCTCAGTACCTCCTTAAAACACAAGCAGTATTTTATCCATGATGCCTTTTGATTACTTTTATTGTAATTCCTGATGTTCTAACAAGTCAGGGTCAAATACTTACAAAAAGCAAACAAAGCATTATCTGTGTAAGTGATTTGGCAAATAGGGATTGTATGCAAATGTGTAGTTGTACTTTTCCCCCCAACTTTTTATTATGAAAATTTTCAAAATACAGAGAAGTTAAAAGGCAAGTACAGTACAATGAATAGCTGTTTACACCTATATGTGTGTATAGATTTCAAAGAGTTGTGTGTATAAATGCATACATTTGAATATAAATTGTAGCATATTTTATGCTTCTTATAAGAATAAGGACATTCTCTTATGCAATGACAGTATCACACTGAGGAAATTAATATTGATTTTTTATACCATTTAGTATATAGTCCATAATTAAGATTCTCCAGTTGTCCCTAAATTGTTTTACTTTACAACTTCGTTTTTATGTTTGTATTTATATTTACATTTATATTTATATATGTATAAAATCTACTGTCAAGTTAGCTTACAGTGTATACGGTGTGCTCTTGGTTTGTAGAAACAACTTCTTTCTTTTTTAAATAGGATTCCAGTCGGGCTTCACCCATTGCTTCTGCGTGTTTTGTCTTAGTCTCTCTCAATCTAGAACATTCTCTCACTCAACCCTACTCAATTTTTGTATTTCAGACTTTCTGAGGAGACTAGTTTCTTATATTCTGTTTGTCTCACTTGGTTATGGTGGTGAATACAAGACATCTCTATTAAAAAGGTATATTTTGCTCTGTTCAGTTATCAAGTAATCTGGGAGGTGATACTTTGGCACCAGACAGGTGTCTATCATCCATCTACGTTTATTCACTGTCTTACTTCTGTTTGAAAAAGGACAGCTTTCTCATCACTGGGCGTGCACCACCATAACCAAGTGCTCAAACTTAGAATCCGTAATAAGAGAGCAACTTGCCATTATGTACCTTCTGATGTGATGCAGTAAACTACACAGCATCACCAATTTAGTATTCTTGCCTAAGTACACTCTAGTTTCTCAACCTATATTCCCCATTAATAGAAATACAGTGAATGATTCTCATGTAAGAAAAATGAATAAGAATAACTGGTTAGATACAAAATTACCTTTTTTTATTGGGTTCAGCTTTAATTGAAAATACTGTTAACCTAATAATCCATTGTCTACGTTCCTTTTTCAGAACATTGAATTAAAGAAAACTTCTCATGTGAAAACCAGTAGTTCTACCTATCATCACCTCCACACTTTTGTGAATAGAGAGATGGACACAAACCAGGTGATTGGCTTATTGTTGTTCATGATCCTCACTTCATTTCTGTTCACTGAAGTGAGTTATATGTGTAATTTGGCACTATACACATGAGCATAAACTATAGGAAAACAACTACCAATGTCATCACCAAAGAGTAATGTGATCATACATTAATGAATTCATTGTAGCCTTTGTATATAAGTATATACACATACTTTTCTTTTTTTTTTTTTTTAATTTTTTTTATATGTAATTTATTGTCAAATTGGTTTCCATACAACACCCAGTGCTCATCCCAACAGGTGCCCTCCTCAATGCCCATCACCCACTTTCCCCTCCCTCCCACCCCCTATCAACCCTCAGTTTGTTCTCAGTATTTAAGAGTCTCTTATGGTTTGCCTTCTTCCCTCTCTGTAACTTTTTTCCTCCCCCTTCCCCTCTCCCCTCATCTTCTGTTAAGTTTCTCAGGATCCACATAAGAGTGAAAACATATGGTATCTGCTACTCTCTGTATGACTTATTTCACTTAGCATAACACTCTCCAGTTCCACCCACTTTGCTACAAAAGGCCATATTTCGTTCTTTCTCATTGCCAAGTAGTATTCCATTGTATATATAAACCACAACTTCTTTATCCATTCATCAGTTGATGAACATTTAGGCTCTTTCCATAATTTGGCTATTGTTGAAAGTGCTGCTATAAACATTGGGGTACAAGTGCCCCTCTGCATCAGCACTCCTGTATCCCTTGGGTAAATTCCTAGCAGTGCTATTGCTGGGTCATAGGGTAAATCTATTTTTAATTTTTTGAGGAACGGGACCCCCACTGTTTTCCAGAGCAGCTGCACCAGTTTGCATTCCCATATACACATACTTTTCAAAACATAATTTTTATAGGCATCATAGAGTTTATTTAACCATTGTTCTTTTGTTCATTTCTTTTTGCTTCTGTAAATAATGCAAACATAATAATCTTGTAAATTTTTGTGTATAATTCTGAGGTATATTTAGAATAGACTCATGGAAGAGAAATTATTGGATCCAAATTATAACATTTGATACAGATACTTGATATGGATCATTAAATTGCCTTTTAAAAAGTATCAGCAACATATGAAAATGGGCATTTTATCATACCCTTATCTATTCCCTTGTATGGATTATTATTGTTTAGAAATTATTGCCAGTCTCAAGAGTGATAAATGGTAATCCTTGTTATTATAATTGCTATTTCTTTATAATTGGATTTTAATTTCTTTTCATGTTGGATATATTTGGCTACTAAGAAAACAAACTTTCCCAGTATAGCTTTCTTTTGAAGTTTAGAGTGCAGCAAATACACATTTTGGTTAACTACTTATTGGCAGATGTTAAAATCAATATTCAGTTCAAACCTGAGATAGATGAATATTCTCATCATAGAATTAACTTCTAAGAAAAAGAATAAATCTTGATTTGTTTAAAATAATATTGTTATTACGGCTTTAATAGTATTATAACATAGGGACAGTAACTTCAGTCTGTGGCTAACTTGCTTTTGTGGTTACTATACCACATTTTGCAGTATTAAGTAGATGTTGATGAAGAAAAACATTTTTTTTACCTAGCTGTAGTATAGGGTACCGCTGATGGAGTTACAGTAAGTTATTAAACTTTCCTCTTTGATAGTAAATAAAAGACCTCTCTCCTCTTTAATTTCTGGGTTGAAGATTGGATCAGTACTTGTAGTTTTATAAAAACAGTCCCATAAACTAAAGCATTCTGATATTTGTTTTATTTGCTACTTTATACCATTACTTAGGAAAAAAAAATCTTCCTTTAAACCTTGGGTTTAGGGGCGCCTGGGTGGCGCAGTCGGTTAAGCGTCCGACTTCAGCCAGGTCACGATCTTGCGGTCCGTGAGTTTGAGCCCCGCGTCAGGCTCTGGGCTGATGGCTCGGAGCCTGGAGCCTGTTTCCGATTCTGTGTCTCCCTCTCTCTCTGCCCCTCCCCCGTTCATGCTCTGTCTCTCTCTGTCCCAAAAATAAATAAAAAACGTTGAAAAAAAATAAAATAAAATAAACCTTGGGTTTAAAATGTGACAGTGGAGCAGCATATTTGGTTTTCAGGATAAAAAAATTACCTCTGAATTTTCATCTGCATCTTGTTCCTTTTTTTTTTTTTAATTTTTTTTTTTTAATGTTTGTTTATTTTTGAGAGAGATGGAGCGTGAGCAGTGGAGGGGCAGAGAGAGGAGACAGAATCTGAAGCAGGCTCCAGGCTCTGAGCTGTCAGCACAGAGCCCAATGTGGGGCTCAAACTCACAGACTGTGAGATCATGACCTGAGCCGAAGTTGGATGCTTAACCAACTGAGCCACCCAGGCGCCCCTTGTTCCTTTTTTTTTTTTTTTTTTTTTAATGTTTTTTAGTTTTGAGAGAAACAGAGCATGAGCTGGAGAGGGGCAGAGAGAGGGGGAGACACAGAGACACAGAATCAGAAACAGGTTCTAGGCTCTGAGCTGTTAGCACAGAGCCCTACATGAGGCTCAAACTCACAAACTGTGAGATCATGCCCTGAGCTAAAGTTGGACGCTTAACTGACTGAGCCACCCAGGCGCCCCTGCATCTTGTTTCTTCAGCAGCTTTCTGTAAATAAACAGCTTTCATATGTTCAGTCAGCATTTTTAGCATGTACAAGTATAAGATGTTTCATTTGAATAGCCTGATAAAGTTGTTCTAAAATCTTTTATGTCATAACATTTGTCTTTGGCTTAAGAATGATGAGGTAGTCTCCTGTATCCCCACTTAGAGCCAGTTATTCTCTGAATTATGTTTAGCTACATTTACTTTCTATGCACACAATAAAGAAAAACATGTTTGCGTTTTCTAAATTACTCATGGCCTTCCTTGTGTTTGTTCCTTTGTCCATGACAGTTGCGTAGCAACTTGTTAAAAATGGATTTTTTGTCCCTAGAAGTATTTTTCCAATCAAATACACTGTATTGTTTGCTGTGAGACCCAGAAATGTCTGTAGACAAGAAAAGCAGAAACAGCTGAATTCATCAGTTAGCCTGCTGTCCTACTTAAAAAGATTTCTGTCCAAATGTCTGACGTACAAGATGCAGAAGTAGTATATTTAATAATATCACGTTGTGTGCACTGCAGATTTTAATTGATGGAAGAGTTTTTTAGAAACATGTTTTCTAAAAAGAAAATTTGTGTGGGATTCACAGTTTTTGCAAATTTCATGTACCTTTTGAGTTCAGCTGCTAAAAATTTAATCTAACAATTATTTCAACAAGGTTTTTGTCTAAATTTTGTGTCAGTAACACAAGTCTATAAGGGATTGTCTTCCTAAAGCATGCTTGTAAAATCTTGTTTTGAAGTTTGGGCACTCTAACCCTTTATTTTCTTCATATCTTTTATGTACCTCATTGTGTTTGTACTGAATATCGTGAATGTTGTGTATTTTTGAAATTGTTCCTTCCCTTAAAGTTTTGGTTTAGCAAAATTGACATTCTGCTATTAATTCACCTTCAAATGGTGTGGTGAATTCCCAAACAACACTTCTTAAAAATGTCATGGCCTGGTGTGCTTGGATGGCTCAGTCGGTTGAGAGTCTGACTTTGGCTCAGGTCATGATCTCATTGCTTTTGAGTTCGAGCTCAGCATTGGGCTCTGTGCTGACAGCTCAGAGCCTGGAGCCTGCTTCAGATTCTGTCTCCGTGTCTTTGCCCCTCCACTGTTGTGTACGTGCTCTCTCTCTCTCTCTCCCAAATATAAAATAAAACATAAAAAAAAATTTTTTTTAAGTCATGGCCTAAATGGAATGAAATGGTGTTCTTAAAGATTACTTTATTTAATTTTATGCATTTTAATTCCCTAAATAAATGTTTTGGAAATCATAGTATTGATTTAATCTAACCTTTGTTCTGCCTGGTGTTCTGTGTAGATTTGCACAAATATTGATTGGCTCAAAAGGGATATAATTTTTCTTGAATTGTATTAGAGTTTATATGTTTGCCTTTCTTCTAGCCATTATGCACCCACATAAAAGCTTCATTTTCAGTATGAGATAAAAAGTTATTTTGCAAATAGTGCAAGGTTTTCATGCTTGCTGTTGTAGCTGCAACTATAGCTATATAAATTTCCTTTTCTTCTTTAACCACGGTTCTTACTCTGGATTCATTTATCCTGAAATGGCAGGCGAGCACAGCTGCAGCCCGCAATCCGCAGGACATACGAAGCAGTGCAACTTTTTCTTGTAATATCATGACTTTTCCTTGCTTCTTGGGAGTACTTCCAGCATCACTAGTGGTACTTTGTATGGGTCCCATGATGTTATGCAAGGTTTATGACACTGCCCTAATAAACATGATGAAAAATACACAAGAACCACAAGACATCACTTTTTACCACTTTTTACCATATGCAGTTAACTGGAGAGGTAAATTGCTCATGTAGAAATGATTCGTGTCACAGTGTTTTAAGCAGACACAACATTTGTGCTCACTGCAATAGCAACCAGAAGTGGCTAAAAAATTAATACAGGGTGCCTGGGTAGCTCAGTCTGTTGCACGTCTTGCTCTTGGTTTCTGCTCAGGTCATGATCCCGCGGTCATGAGATTGAGCCTCGCATTGGGGCTTAAGATTCTCTCTCTCTCTTAAGATTCTCTCTCTCTCTTTCTCTGCCCCTCTCCCCTGCCTCTAAAAAATACAGATAAAAAATAAATGATGATAGTTCAGTACGTGCTACAGTTAATTTTATGCAGTTATGACTTAAACATTAAATCTTTATGTCTGTTTACATTTCTCGACTGTGAGTGCCTCCACATCTGGTGTATAAGTGCTTGTGTGTGTGAGTTTTGATAAATTTTAACTTTTTATATCAGTTATGGTAGTAAATGATAAAATAGACTAGTACCTTACATATATTTTACACATTCATGACATACCTAACTTTTCTTAATATTTTTGATATTTCAAGGCTACCTGGTTCATCTGTGAGTTTTTTCAGATTGTTGCAAATCTCCAAAAATTTTTCGAATATAATTATTGGAAAAAAACCCATGAATAAGTGGACCTGCACAGTTTTATACCTGTGTTGAGTCAACTAAAACAGCTTTCATAGTCATCGTTCTTAGTTCACCTTAGAATTTCAGCATATAAAGGATGCATTTACTATGCTTTTTAAGATGTTTACTTAAAGACACATTTGTAATGCTTAAACCTGTACTTGAAAGTGAACATTCAGGTTCAACAGTAAATCCAGGTTATATACCCTTTCCCCTCCTGTTTGCTACCACTGTTAGCTTGGTGAGATAATAGCTGACTGTACAATCACATAATCTCTGATTATGCACAAGTTTTAGGAAGTCAGAAATTATCTTAAAGTAGCCGTTTGGGTGACTTGGCCTCCCTGAGGTTGAAGTGAAGCCGCAGCTGTTGACTGAAAACCAAAGACAGATCTCAGTGCTTCCCTAAATGACCTTTGATGCATGTGGGTTCTTCACTACTAGCTTTGTGAGTGCTGACAACGCTGTTATTTTAATGGAGTTTCAGAACAGAACAACAATAGAGGAATGTGTTTGGAGGAGTATAGTGTAATCTGGCTTAAAGTGAATGAATTTGTTCAACTTTCACTAACAATTTGATATTTTTCATTTATACATACAGTTGATAATTGTGGGCATTTAAAAATACAACTCTATTTTATATAAGTAGGGAAGCATGATTTTAAAGTTATTATTTAGTTATCACTTTGTTTCACAATTTTTAAATTTTCTGAAATGTACCGATTGACTGCTAGCCAGATCCTCATGTGGCTGCTGAAGAAGAAGTGAAAAGACTGGAAGAACGACAAAAACAAGCGGCACAAGAGAGAATGGAACAGTGTGAAAAGGCGCATGTGCGGGGTTTCCAAGCAATGAAAAAGATCCACTTGGCTCAGGTAAGAATCCTGGCTGTAGACATACCAATAGGCTGTAGAACTGATTAGTGGACGGGCTCAGAGGTCAGAGGTGTGAAGGATGTGAAAGTACACTCTTTGACTCCTGTCTTTGCAAATTTCCCATTTCACATTCAGGTTGGATGAAGCATTTCTCACTGACAGTAGTATATTGCTGTTCTAACATTTTTTGCAATGATGAATTTATTAGAAGTTTAATATTTTAATCAGCCAAAAATGGCCTGAAGAGAAATTAATCACTTTTCTCATTTAATGAATTGCATTTGTGCTCTGCGAATTTTGGGATTCTGTTTACTAAATATTTACTGAGCAAAGCACTTGCTGACTTTGCAGAGTATTGATTCAGAAGTAGAGTCATGGTTCTTCCTGTCAGGGAGCTTTGAAAAAGTGTCACAGAGCTCTAAAATATGTATAATGAAGCCTGGCTTTATGAGTTTAGCTTTACTTCTGTCATGCTTATTATCGTTCAGTGTTTATCCTTATCCTTATCCTTGGAACATAGCAGAAAACAATTCATTTTAGAAGTCAAATGATTTTATTTTATGTATTTGACTAATGCATTTGGATGTTTTAAACACTCATGTGAAGAATGAGTTTTTAAGTGCTTCTGTGGGAATTAAAAGCCTTAAAGTGGGACCACTGGGTGGCTCAGTTAAGCGTTGGACTCTTGATGTTGGTTCAGATCATGATCTCACAGTTTGTGAGATTGAGTCCCGTGTTCAGCCCTGCGCTGACAGCGCAGAACCTGCTAGGGATTCTCTCTCTCCCCCTCTGCCCCTCCCCAACTTGCTTGTGCACACTCTCTCTCCCTCTCAAAATAAGTAAATAAACATTAAAAAGAAATAAAAGCCTTAAAATTCATTGGTATAATTTTAACTGATTCATACACAACCTTCTCAGTTAAATTTCTAGGTTTTTATAAGCTGAGAGTAAATTATGACTAAAATAACTGATTACCTGAATTATTACCAATAGTTCTCATCCTAAGACTTAAACTGATAGAAAAAAATGTGAAAGACAATCAAACTGAACACATTGTTCCACAAATCAGTAATGTTTAGTGGTTAAGAAGGTAGACTCCACAGTCTGCCTGGAATTTCTTCTCTTCACTGCTTGGCTGGTTGACCTCAGGAAAATTACCTAACATCTCTGAATTGTTTCATTGTCTGTTTTGAAGATTACATGAGTTTAATAAGCCCTTAGAATTGTGCCTGGAATTTCATAAGCTCACAGCAAATGTCAGTGGTGATGGAAGATGTTAATATAAATGATTCGAGTAGAATAATATGCCGGACTCACGCTGAGCTAGAAATAGTATATTCAAAGAACTTTGAAGTTAAATTTAATGGGATTGTTTGAATCTTAATATAAAAAAAATGAGTCATAAAACTTGACATAAGAATAAGAACGAGTAGTGTTGTGGGGCCCCTGGGTGGCTCAGTTGGTTAGGTGTCCGACTTGAGCTCAGGTCATGATCTCACGATTTGTGAATTCGAGCCCCACATCGGGCTCTGTGCTGAGAGCTCAGAGCCTGAATCATGCTTCGGATTCTGTGTCTCCCTCTCTCTCTGCCCTTCCTTTGCTTGCTTTCTGTCTCTCTGTCTCAAAAATAAATCAACATTAAAAAAAATTAAAAGAAAGAATAAGTAGCGTTGTGTCTATCACCACTTGGCGAACACTGTTACACGGCTCTCTCTCTGCCTTTTTGTAGGCTCAGTGTCTCTTACATGAGAATGGTCATCAAAACCTGCAATCATCAAAACCACTGGTAGAGGATTTCCTTTTCCCTGTGTGAACCTTTTTGCTGCAGACCCCATTGTGTCCTGGGATCTCATTTCCTGCTAGTGTCTGTTGTAAATAGTATTTGGCCCCTGCATACCTCTCCAATATTATCTTTTTCCCTTAACCATCCTTGCCCTCGGTACCCTGTCTGTCCATTACCTATAGCAGTGTATTTTCTCCAAATGCCCCATGCCTTCCTCTCTATACCTCCGTGCTGCAGTAATTATTTCTTATGTGTACTCCTCCACTCACTTTTATCTGCCTTAATCCTCAACTCAAGGGATGAGAGGTCTTCCCTTATCCTCCCTTACTATCTTACACCACTAAAATTCAGTTAGATAACCTCACTGAAACATCCTGCTTAAACTTTCATATTAGCCTACCTTCTTAGGCTCAAAGACCTATAGATAGATCCTGTTTCATCATGGGGATTCACAGGAGTGTGAAGTAACACGAAATATCTGTTAAGCCAGTCACTCTGGGTCTTGGTGCTTCTCTGAGACTGTTCTATGAGACTCCTCTAGCCTAGGAGTGAGGTTGTGTTCTAGCATCGAGCATGGTATCTGGCTTCCAGTAAACTTTTTTGGAGTGAAGAACTAATGACTTTTTGTGGTAGAACACAGGAGGGGGGTGGGGAGGGAACCCCAGTCCCTGTTCCTTGTGACTTCTCCACTTGGCCCTTCCTGTGAACGGTCCTGTCTAAGGTCTGTGCCTCCACTGTTGTTGATTAAGTCTCTCCGTTCTCGAAGACTCAGGAGAAAGTAATGAAAGAACTCAAACAGCTGCAGCAAGACGACCTGGCACGCAGGAGACAGACTGTGGCACAGATGCCCCCGCAGCTAGTTGAACTTGCGTACAAGCGCAGTGAGATGAAAGAAGACCGGCAGAGGGAGCTGGAATTCGCCTTTGAAGACCTGTATGACGCAGACAGGAGTAAGACCCTTTCAGTATGCTTTCAACAATGCTTTTAGAAGTGTTTGGGTGGGAAAATACATTTGTATTGTTGAAGCAGTCGTTATTTTGAAATGACTTCTCAGGTTGAAAGAAGCTCTCAGGGGTTAGACTTGGAAACCATGATGGCCTTTAAATTATATGCTCAAGTTTTTCTTGGTCATTTCAGAATGGAAACATTATCTCTCTATTTCTTTATTGAGAGGTAAAAGGAAACCTGATTTTGCGCCTTGAACCAGAACCTTTGCCTACTGTGACTGATCCGATCCAAGATGAAGAACTGGACCTCTCAATGGAACAAGAAAATTTAGCAGAAACTGAAAACATTCCAGTGACAGAAGCCGAAATAATATGTTCTAGTGAAGCAGACGGTAAACACTCCTGGGCTGAATATTACAATATTTCATAGGAAAAAATGCTAGTAATTTGCCAGTAGGAAAGTCTGGTCTAGTTTTAGTGCAAACAAATAACTAATACTGATGGGAGTGACGGAAGAAGGAAACCATGTTTTTAGATTTCCATCATTAACGATCCTTTTCATGTATGTGGGAGGAAAGTCATTTTGTTCACATGTACATAGGTTATTAGATTATTTAAGTTAGATACCCAACTCTAAGTTCATTTGAAAACTCAGCATTATTTTTAGACTTTCATCAAGTCACCACAGAGTTTCTACTCTGTTAATAGGAAAAAACTAGTAAATAGTTCATGTATCATGATGAGCAGCACAAATTTCAGCCTCTCTTCTAAACTTCCCCTCTGTCTCCACCATTCTTAACTTTGTCACTTGGCTGTCTCACAGTTACTTAAAACTCCCTGTCTGATGATAAATCTATCCTCCCTTGTCTACTGAAATGTTGTCTTCCTCAACGTTAGTGAATGGTCCCACAGTCTGTGGTTATCTAAGCCAGCCCGGTGCGACTTACGTGTAACACTGCCCCCCTTACTTCACATCTCTTTAGAGACCAAGTTTTCTTTATTTTGATCTCTTTTTTCCCTCCATACCTTTGTTCAAAACCACTCAAGCTTTCTTATCATCTTTATCCCACACTGGTTAGGTAGCCCTTCGGCGTTCCAACTTTATGTGGGTCCCCTGTTAGATTGCTGGGTGAGACTCTTACTAAGTTGTAGGCTCTATCCCTGTCCCCTGTGCCCACACTGCCCTCTGAACAGTACGGTGACTGTGGTGTCTCATAAACATGAGAAGATGGGTTCAGGGCTCACTTGCCTTCCAGAATTCCTGCTTACACTTCATTTCTGGCCACTGCAGAATCTTTGATTTTCTTACCAGATCAGCCGTGCCTTGAGGAAGATATTTTTACTGTTTCATCCAGCTCTTTCAGTTTTTTATTGGGAGTACTATTCAGATCTCTAGTTTGTCAGAATTGTAATTCTTGCCGTATCCAAAGGAACACTTACTTTTCAGCTCCTGCAGTTCCCATTTGGAATTGCTCGCTTGATGTTGCCAACTCTCTTGATTTTTCGAAAGCATCTAGGAATCTCATTGGTTTAAAAATCCTTATTTTTAAATATTGGCCACAGATTTAATTTCTTAAATATGAGTGAATCACAAACTAATGGTGAGTAAAAGCAGCCAGACAGAAAAGAATACCTAAGTATAATTCTATATTTATACGAAGTTAAAGTAAACAGAACTAATCTGGTTTCAAGGTTAGAACAGTGGTTATCTTTAGGGGTGTCTTGACTGGGAAGGAGTATGAAGGAGCCTTATAGGTGTTGGTAATGTTCTACATCATGATCTGGATTGTATTACGTAGATATATATAAAATGTTTTCAGCTGTATACTTGGGTTTTGTGTACTTTATTGTTTGTAAGTTAAAATTAGAACATTTTTTTTAATGTTTTTATTTATTTTTGAGGGAGAGAGAGAGAGAGAGAGAGAGAGACAGAGCGAGCGGGGGAGAGGCAGAGAAAGAGAGGGAGACACAGAATCCACAGCAGGCTCCAGGCTCCGAGCTGTCAGCACGGAGCCCAATGCGGGGCTCGAACTCACAGACCATGAGATCATGACCTGAGCCGAAGTCAGATGCTCAACCGACTGAGCCACCCAGGCGTCCCATATTATAACATTTTTTTAAAACTATGTCAGACAAAACCATAGTTTGCCAGTTTTTGACTTCAGTAGATTGCTTTAATTTTATTCCTTGATTAAGCCAGAGAACTATGTATTTGCAACACAGTTCTGTCCCCTTAGAGAGTTGTTTTTACTATACTGAGTTTTGGTGTCGTCCTGTTAACCCATATGGAAGGATGTTTGGGGAAATAAGAATCTTGTTTTTGACTGAAGGGATCTCTTTATGAAGGTAGTTGAGCGAAATTTTCCCGATCGTACCGGGGATAATTTGGGAGCACCTGATTGTCTTTTAAGGTTCTAGCTAGTTCTCTTTTCCTCTGTAGCCTACTAGGAAGTACAGGGCCTGGGCAGCTTTTTGGCTCAGGTGGTTGAATGTCCAGCTCTTGATTTTGGTTTAGGTCATAATCACAGGGTCATGGGATCGAGCCTTATGTCGTCAGCTCTGCGCCGAGCGTCCCATATTTGGGTCTCGTCTCTAGAATAGAGTATAAAACCTTATAGAACATATTTTGAATGCTAATTGTCCACACGTTAATTAAACGGTATGCATTCTGTCATCGTTTAGCAAACAGAAAAACATCTTCCTGAAAACATTTTTAAGTTTGAAATTTGTGTTGCATGCATATTGTTGGAAAATAGTCGAATTTTGGTGTCTTTGTTTGAATTTAAATTGAAAATTCTTCCTGGTTATAAAATTGTGATGGGGGCCAAATAGCATTGTATATGCTGCTAATTTATAAATGTAGAGAATAATAAAGTGCTTTTATTATAACTAGTGAGTGTGGCAGGTACTAAGTATAATGGTAGAATAATTTGCTTGGTATATAACAGATGCTGAATAAGTGTTTTTCTTTTCTTTTAGCTTCCTTATCAATGAAGACCCACCAGGTTCCTTCAAAAATTCTTTTTAAAAAACTATTAAATAAGATCCGAAGCCAAAAATCTCTCTGGACGATTCAGTCCACGTCTGAAGACGAAAACGAAGTGATTACCACTGCTAGTGAGACTGAGAGTAAAGCCCCAACAGTCGAATCAGGAGCAATTGCTGACGAAGATAGAATATTATCCTCTGGGCAGGAACAAGGTGATTCTCTCCAAGAGTCTGATTTTGTAGCACACAGACCCTTTTTAAGTTGTTCAAAAATATGATACCTGAAAAATCAAAGAATAATTGGTCAAAGGAAGAAAATGCTTTAAAGCCCATGATGCTGCTACTTCAAGGCAGTAAATGTTAAAAACCTTAGTGAATCTCCTTCCACACACACTAACATGGTAGTATTGTTTATATATGGTTGATCCTGGCACAAAACACGTTTGAACTACGTGGGCCCAATTATGTGTGGATTTTTCCATAAACATATTAGAAGATTTTTTTGGTGATGACGATGATTTGAAAAAACTCACATACGAACTGCGTAGCCTAAAAGTACAGAAAAAATTAAAAAGTTAGGTATTTAAGAATATAGTATATAGGGGCACCTGGGTGGCTCAGTCAGTTAAGCGTCTAACTATTGATTTCTGTTCAAGTCATGATCTCACGGTTTGTGGGATCAAGCCCCGTGTTGGGCTCTGTGCTGACAACACAAAGCCTGTTTGGGATTCTTTCTCTCTGCCCCTCCCCAGCTCATGGTCTCTCACTTTCTCAAAATGAATAAACTTAAAAAAAAAAAAAAAAAAAAAGAATACAGTATGTAATATCTATAATATACAAAATATGTGTTAGCTGACGGTATTATTGGTAAAACACCCGGCCATCAGTAGGCTATTAGTAGTTAAGTTTTGGGGGAGTCAGGGGCACCTGGGTGGCTCTGTCAGTTCAGCATCTGATTTAGGCTCAGGTCATGATCTCACGGTTTGTGGGTTTGAGCCCCACATCAGGCTCTGTGCTGACAGCTCAGAGCCTAGAGCCTGTTTTGGATTTTGCGTGTCCTTCTCTCTGCCACTCCCCTGCTTATACTGTGTGTGTGTGTGTGTGTGTGTGTGTGTGTGTCTCTCTCTTTCGAAAATAAATATAAAATTTTTTTAAAAGTTTTGGGGGAGTCAGAAGTTATAAGTGGGGGTTTGGCTTCTAACTGTGGTGGTGTTCAAGGGTCAGCTGTTTATTTTAGGTCCAGAAATTGATGAACCAAAATTAACCGGCTTGCTATGGTTAAAATATTTAGCGTATTTCTAATTTTTCTTGTTATTTTTTGTGCTGTAGAGAGCATCCTTTTAGCAGTCTTTGCCCACATCTTTATTTCCTTAGGGACAACTCTTGAATTCCTGAATCAAAGAATATGAACATGTTAACAGCTTTTGACTATATTGCGTCGCGTGTTTATTTCACATTCCCACCAGAGATTTGGCTTCTTTGTTACTCTTCAAGAATTTAGGGGGTTTTTTGGTAGACAAAAAGGTTATTTTAAATACATTTCCAGAAGTTACAAAAGTCAAGCACAACAGCGTCTGAAGTTACAGACTAACAAATGAATCGTGATGACATAACTCCTCTTTGATTTGTTTTTTTCCTTAGAGCTTTATCTTCTATGTATTTTTTTTTAATGTGATTGGATTTGTATGGAAATATTTTGCTACCAAGCTTCTGAGCCAAGTGACTTATATAGCTCATGTCTAGATTTTGGATTTTATCCTAAGTACAACAGGAAACCTTCTGGAAATAGTTTCTTCACTTGACCTCTTGACACCACCTTCTCTTGGTCTTCTTACCTTACTGGCTCCTCCTTCATAATTTCCTTTGCTGCTCTTCTCATCTCTACAACCACGAGTCCTTGCCCCGAGCTTGTTTCTCAAATCTTTTCACACTCCCTAAACGCCAGTGTCATGACTTTATGTTACCATCGTCGAAGTGTGTGTTTCTAGCCTTGACCTCTCCTTGGAACCCCACTCATTTACTTAAATATCTTATTTGACATCTTACTGGGTAATCGCCATAAACTTTTCCAAAACTGAACTCTTAATATCCCCTCTAATAACCACCTGCTTTTCCTACACTCGTCCACATTTCAGTAAGTGGCAATAAAGTTTTCTTGCCGAAGCCAAAAAGCCTGTCCTTCTGGTTCCCTTTTTTATATCGTACAACCAAATCGTCACAGATCCTTTTAGTCTCACTCTCAAAACCTGTCCACAGTGCCACCACTTCTCACCACCTACTGCCCTAGTTTAAGCTAAATTTCTTGTCCAGTGCGGATTCTTGCACTAGCCTGCTAACCGTCTTCTGTCTTCAGATTTTGTACCTTCCTGTTACGGTGTAATCCCAGAGTCATCCTGTTAAAACACAAATCACCTCGTGTCATTACTCTCGGGGAGGCCCTCCAACAACTACCCAATTCGTGCAGTTAAAACCAACGTGTTTGTAGTGGCATCAAAGCCTTGCATAATCTGCTCGCGCATGCACCTCTCTCCCACCACCTCTCTCGCCCTACTTCCTCTTGACTTCCTTTCCAGCCGCACCTCCCTCCTGAACCACTCACCATACGCACTGTCTTCCTGGCTGTTCCGTGCACACAGCAGACATGACTCACGTGGTCTTTGCAGATTGCTGGTCTTCTTGGCTGGGATGCTCTTGGATATTTCTGTGCCTTACTCTTCCTTCAGATACTTGCTGAGACCTGGCTTTCTCAGAAAGGCCTTCTCTGTTCACTCTATACAAAATGGCAAGTTACTCCTCTCCCGCATTCCCCTTACCCTTCACTCCCTATCCCCTCTACCCTGCTTTCTCTCCATAGCTGTTACCAGCATCTCCTAGACCATAAATTTACTTTCTTGGCTTATTTGCTTCTTGCCTTGACACTCTGTCCACCCTGCACGTCCTCCAATCCTGGTATAACCTCCATTGAGGGTAGGAACTTGGTTTTGTTCATTGCTGTATCCCCAAGGCTTAGACAAGTGCCTTGTACATAAAAAAATGCTGTTAGTATTTGTTGAAATAATAGAGTAGCTTAAAGCAAGAGAGGTAAGTTTGGAAAGTCAGATGTATATATGATATTTAAAGCCATGGGAACTCTTTCAGGGGAAAGAATTTGGTGAGAAGAGGACCTAGGAGACCATTTGAGGGACTCCAGCATTTAGCAGATAACTAAAGAAGGGCAGACAGCAAAGCAGTAAAAAGGACTGGCCAACCAAGTAGGAGAGAATGTGATTTCGGAATTCAGTAAAAGGGGGATTCATCTTCAGTCAGAACCAAGTTAATTTCTTGAAAGGCCCTGTATGAGTGGGCTTTCTCCAGCTTCATCTTGCTTCTTTCTCCCCCTTGTCCGACTACACCTTATATTCATTCTTAGACATCCCCACATTCTCTACCCAGCTGATTCCTCCTTACCTCTCAGATGTCTGCCTAAGTGTCATTTCCTAAGACAAATCTCATCTGAGCCCCTAGCCCAATTCAGATTCGCTTATAGTACTCTATTATATAATCCTTTATTTCTCTTACATAGCACCTACCAGTTTCTAGTTTTATAATTTTTTCTGAAGATGAAAGGTGAATATGTAATGTTTCTGTCTGCCCACTTGCCTGTAAAGCCTCCTGTCCACCTTTTTAAAATGTGCCACTGTGTCCCCAGCTTGCAGCACATAAGTAGGCACTGAATAAATGAGCGAGTGAGTGAATGAATGAGTGCTTGATGCGGCGTTCCTGGCTCCCCTGATATGATCAGAAAAACTGATTTAACTTCCTTCTCTGCTCTGATTTCATAAATAACCAAAATCCTGATATCTAAGAATGTCAAGGAGGGTACTTGGGTGGCTCAGTCAGTTAGGCGTCTGACTCTGGGTTTCAGCTCAGGTCCTGATCTCACAGTTTGTGGGATCGAACCCCTCTTTGGGCTCTGTGCTGGTGGCATAGAGCCTGCTGGAGATTCCTTTTCTCCTCCTCTCTTTGCCTCTTCCCCATTTGCACTCTCTCTCAAAATAAACTTTAAATAAAAATAAAAATGGACTTTCCTTAAGCTTCTCTTTTTTAAACTTTGGTACCTTGCTTATTCTACTCTTTTATGCTTTTCTCTTGTGTTTGGACTATCAGTACACCTTTTTAACCAATTCTTCATTTTTTCCTTTTGGTTCACAATTTTCATCTCCCATCAGTCTTCTTTTATTAGGCTCAAGTTTAATGGATAAAATATGTGGTCATCTGGAACATGACTGGATCTTAACTAAATAAGACATATAGATGAACCAAAATTGAATTGTTAATCTGAATGCAAGTTGGGTTTTTTTTGTTTTTGTTTTGTTTTGTTTTTTTGTTTTACTTTGTTCAGATTTAAGCTTGACAGTGATAATACATTCATAATAATGTATCCTTACAGTTGCTGGAAGTGATACTTTAACAGTTGACTCTGGACCACTTAGTAGCGAAGAGAAACCACTTTCATTGGATACAGACTATGAAAAGGAACAAGGTATTTTTATCACATTCTCAGATTAAGCTTGCTTAACATTCTTTGTCTAATACAATTACATATGTGACAAATGAATAAAGAGAATAATACTGGTGTCAAAATTCTAAATTATTGAAACTAATTTTTGTTTTGGGGATTCTCCTAGAAATAAATGAGACTCAGCCCATCACAACTGTAGCTCAGAGTTCGGTTCTACTTCATCCTCAAGAAGAAGCAGCCAGAATTAGAAAGGCAGCAAGGCAGAAACAGGTAATCTGAACTTTTTATTTGTAGAGGTTCTTTCTTCGGCTAGGTACCATAATTTTGTTTGATCAATGAAATTTGTCTTACTATCTGGCTACTTTTGATACTGTTTCTTCTACCTTGTTAGAAAGGACTTCATCTCTGCTTATAAACTATTCATTTAACCCTTACTACATTGTTTTGTATTTAATACTTTTGTATGTATCTTATTTTCCCTGTAAAACTTACCATTTTTCTTTAAAGACAGAGACTGTCTTTTTTAAAAATTCAATTCATTTTACATCGTTTCTGGTTCAATGCCTTATACATAATAGTAAGTGCTCAATAAGTGTTCGTTGAATAAATGAGTCCCTGTCATAATATTAGATACTCAGCTAGGCTTTATAAATCTCAAAAGTTTTTCTGAAATACTCTTTTTCAGAAGAAAAATTGTAAATTCAACCTCCTTAACTATAATTTTGGTCCCATCAGCTTTAATAAAAGATTTTTTTTTTTTTTTAACACAAATTACCTTGAAGGTGGTTAGTTGTTACTAAGCCAGTTTATACTCATAGTTTTTTATATAAATACAGTTGGGGAGTGAGAATGCTATGAGCCAGTATTTCTTCTCAGATAAGTGTTTTCTAATCAATATTCTAAAGCAATAGTGTCCAATAGAGCTTTCTCTGCTGTGGAAACGTTCCATATCTGTGTCCAGTATGGTACCTGCTACATGGGCTGTTGAGTGCTTGGCATGTGACTGTCGCCACTGCGGAACTGATTTTTAAGTTTTATTTAATTTTAATTCATTTACATTTTAATAGTCACATGTAGCCAGTGTACTTCTAGAGGTACTACTGAAATATAAACGGTCCAAATTCAGTGGCTCCTATGAGTGAGGGAAAGAAAGGAAGGTGAAGACAAGAACTCGGCCGTAGCCACTACTGCCTGATCAGGAATAGGTAAAATACCAGATTGAGACATTTTTTATTTTCAAAACCAGATCATTCTTCATTATCTCTAGTGGAAGTGTTCCTCTTGATAAAACTTCACATTCATTCCTTGCTCTACTTGTTCAGTAAGTATTTATCTGTTATGTGTGTTCTAGGGACTGTACGAGATGCCCTCTTTAGCAGGCAACCAGTCACACTAGTCCCGTCCTCAAGAAGCTCGAGGTTCCTCTGGCATGTTCTAATTACTTGGATCTGTGTGTGTGTGTTGGTGTGTTGGTGTAATTATTAGAGTTTATGTGTTACCCCTCTGCCATTGTCTTCATCTGTTTCACACCTGACAGAAAAGACACAGAATGTTGCTCATGTTTTATTTGGCCTCTAGTTAACTGCACCCCTTCATGGGTGGGCCTAAGAAATCAAATTATTTGTGAGGCCTTAGTATTTAATTTCTCTAGTCATTTTTCTTACTGAGAACACTGGAAAATTAAAGGTGCGAGCACAGAATTTGGTCGAGCATCATAACAGATAAAACAGTGGCAATAAGAGATAAAACATTACCACTTTCTTCTCGACAGCTGGTACTCTTGGTGATGAGATCGGTTTCCTTTCAATGTAATGCAGGTAAACTTTTGTTGAGTTTGTCGTTAATAGATCAGTAGTATTTTTGTTACTTAGATCATGGAAATCGAAGAGCAAAAGCAAAAGCAGTTGGAATTACTTGAACAAATTGAACAACAGAAGTTACGATTAGAAACTGATTGCTTCAGGGCTCAGCTGGAAGAAGAAAAAAGAAAAAGAACTCAACAGACTGGGGTAAGATGCAGGAAATCTCATCCCTACATAAATTGTTGAGGGATAAGAAAATATGAGCAATCTTAGCATTCGGGAAAGTGAAATGCATTTTTAATCTTATTTGGTAATTTTTTTTCTTTTAGTGCTGTATGTGTGTGTGTGTGTGTAGATATAGGTATACTTACACAAACCTGATGGCTTTCACCTTTCAGTTTCTAGAGGGTGCCATCGTATATGACCATGATTTATATGTAACGTGTACATTGAGCTCTTGGGCTTGGCACTAAAGGAGAATGGTGGGTTACTTCAATTCTTCATAATGGAAGTGCCAGTCTTTTGTATGAAAAATAAAGCTATGTGAAAGTTTACAGTCACCGAACTTCAGTTTATGTAAAATACTTTAGTACTTGTTTCTAGATTTCCCTTTCAACTAGTAGCTTTGTCTTTCATTAGGTCAGCACTGCTCCAGCATCACGCGCCGTCAAATCTGATGAAAATAATCACAGGCAGATGATTCGTAACTATCAACATCAGCTTTTACAGCAAAACAGGTATTAGCTAGGGTACGGTTTCTTGTGATAGTGTGTGGCTGCATCTGCAGGATTTATTATTTGGTTTATATGAAGATCTAATCGGGATTCTCTTGGAACTACAACGTAGAGGTTTCTCAGAGGTCAATATGAATGTTGTTCCTTTTTTGTCATAATAGCCAACCCTGAATTGCTGTTGGTTAAATTTAATACTTGGGTTAATTGAACACTTGGGAATATAGGGCATGTTTTCCTCAAGAAAGAACAATGTTTGTTTTTTGTGTTTGTTTTTGGTAGGTTTCACAGACAGTCTGTGGAAATAGCCAGGAAACGATTACTCGAATATCAGACTCTGTTAAAAGCAAAGTACCCACCCGTGTTAGCCACTTCGTTGGTATCTGATTCTGTTGTAACAGTACCACCACAGAAATCTGAAAGACCCACTGTTATATCAGAGCATTGGGACCAAGGTCAGAGACCCAAGTTGAGTTCAGATGTTTTAGCCAAGCAGTCTCTGGAGTCAGAGGAACAGCCTAAGCAATTCTCACAGAGTGAAGTACAACAGGGAGACTATAAATTGCCTCATAAAGATTCTCATACACTTCCAAAGCCTTTGTCATATGATAGACCGCTGATATTACACGATCCTAGAGAAATAGCTGAAACGTCTACGGCAACAACTTCTCAAACTTTAGACTCCCAGCAAAGATTCTCAGAGAACAATGAACATATACCCTCTAAGCTAACTGAACATTCTTCATTCCAACCACTGGCAGCTGAGCGTGCTTTTAGTTCTCTGCCTGCTACAGTGGAATCTGGAAAAATCCAGGAACCCTTTCCAACCGTAAGCAAAAGTACAGTTCCTGTAAGTCCTTCTGTAATCAGCCAAATACAGGATAAGTCTTTGCCATCCTCAGAGAATATCACAGCCCAGCAGGGTAATTTGAAGGCTCTCCAAGAACAGTTAGACCGACAGAAGGAAATTCTTCGGTCAAGACAGGAAGCTCAAGAACAATTGCTTTTGCACAAACGAAAAGAATTGGAAGGACAAACTGGCCTCTCGATATCCCTTCCATTAGTACCTCTGGATTCATTTGCTACACTGCCTTCTGCCAGAGCTGAATCAGGGAGAATCCAGGAATCTTTTCCAATCAGAGATGATACTGCAGTTTCCTCAGGCCATCTTGGGGTCCCACGACTTCAGGATAGGCTTTTGAGTTTTTCACAGCCTGTCTTATCACAGCAAGATAATTTTAAATTTCTCCAAGAACAGTTAAATATTCAGAGGGACAGCCAACAGGCTAGGCGAGAAGCCCAGGAAGTATTATGTGTACATAAACAGAGTGAAGTGGATGGAAGAATATGGTCTGAACAGACTGAACCCCCCTCTCTCCCATCTCAGGTGGCTCAGCATACATTGGCTTTGCAACCTTCTGCCGGCACTCATTCTGGAAAAATACAGGAGCAGTATTCATCTGAGAGCGAGAAGGGACTTCTCTCAAGCCAGCCTGAAATCCAGCAATCTCGGGATGGGTCTTTGAGTTTCCTACAGCAGTTCCTACCTTTGCATGATAGTATGAAGCTGCTCCCAGAACAGCGGACGGCACAGAAGGGCGCTCTTCAGGCGATGCCTGAAGCCCAGGCGGAGTTGCTTTTGCAGAGACCAAGGGATTTGGGAGACAGTACGTCTGGGCAGATGAGTTCTTTATTCCCACCAGTGGTTGCTCAGTGTTCAGTTGCTTCACAACCTTCTGCTAAAGCTGAGCCTAGAAGAATTTCTTTATCTGAGAAGGAGAGTACCGTTCCTTCAAGTGACGTGGTACTCCCAGCATTTCAGGACCAGCCTCGTAGTTTGCCACAGTGGGAAAATTTGACAGCACGTCAAGAACAGTTACACGTGCAGAGGGTGATACTTGGTGCTAAACAAGAAAGCCAGGAATTTGTACACAAACAAAGTGAATTAGAAACAACAGTTTCTTCTGAACAGACTGGCACCTCTTTATCCCTGTCCCAGGTAGCGGAGTCTGAAAGAGTCCAGGAGTTTATGTCAGTCCAGAGTGATAGTACAGTTCCTGTAAGCCATTCTAAGATCCCGAGAGTTCAGGAAAGACTTCTGAGGTTTCCACAACATATACTACCTCTACAGGATGATTTGGAGGAACACCACAAATGGCTAGGCCCAGGGAAGGAGGCCCTTCATTTTAGCCAGAAAACCCAAGGGAATCTATCTTCTGAACAGACCGACTCCTCATCCCTGCCCCAGTTAGGACAGCCTTCATTTACCTCATTACCTTCTGCTGAATCTGGTACAACCCAGGAAGCCCTTTCAACAGAGAGTGATACTAAAATTCTTTCAAGCCATTCTCGGATCCCACAGTTGCAGGATAGGCTTTTGAGGATATCACAACTTATCCAGCCTCAACAAGATAATTTGAAGGCTCTTGGAGAAAGGTTAGCTATACAGAGAGAAGCTATCATTCAATCTAGACAGGAAGCTCAGGAAGAATTACTTTTGCATAAACAGAGTGAGTGGAAGGAAAGAATATCTCCTGAACAGGTTGGCGCCTCTTCCTTCCCCCCAGTTGCACAGCATTCATTTGCTTCATTACCCCTTAGTGAATCTCGAAGAGTCCAGGAACCTTGTTCAGCTAAGAGTGATAATTTGGAGATACCAAGATTGCCTGACAGGCTTTTAGATTTATCACAACCTGTTTTAACCCAGCCAGATCACCTGATTGCACTTCAACAAGAACACTTGTCTGCACACGGAAATCCCCTTCCGTGCAGCAAGAAAACCCAGAAAGAATTGGTTTTGCCCAGACAGTATAAATTTGAGGAAAAGTTACCTGCTGAGCATTTTATCCAACCTCACCAGGGTGATTTGAAGGCACTTCAGCAGCAGTTAGATATACAGAGGAGATCCATTCGATCTAGACAGGAAGTCCAAGAAGAATTACTTTTGCAAAGACTAAGTAAACTGGAGAAAAAGGTCTCATCTGAGCAGACTGGCTCTTCACCCTTATCCCAGGTAGCACCGCCTGTTGCTGATTGTGAAAGAATCCAAAAGCCTTTTGTACCCAGATGTAACAGTACTGTTCCTGTAAGTCACCCTGAAATCTCAACATCACAGGACAGACCTTCGAGTTTATCACAGCCCGTTCTGCCTCAGCAAGACATTTCGACAGCACAGTTGGACTTACAAAGGGAAGTGGTGCTTTCTAATGAGAAAGTCCAGGAAGAACTTCTATTAAACAAACACACACAGTGGATTGAAAGTGAGTCTTCTGAGCATGCTCTTCCCTCTTTGTTTTCAGCTCACAAAAGAGAGCATTCATTTATTCCGCTGTCTTTTGCTGAAGTTAAATCTAAAAACAGTTGTGGATTGTATTCCTCTAAGAATGAACATGCAGCTCCCTCCAGCAATTCTGTGATCCCCAGATTTCAAGATAGGCTTTTGAGTTTTTCACCACCTGTCTTAACTCGGCAAAATAACCTGGAATTTCAGAAGCAGTTGGATCTACAAAAGCAAATTCTGCATCACAGCCAAAAAGCCCAAGAAGAGTTGCTTGTACAGAGACAGACGACACTGCAGCAGCAGATACAGAAACATCAAGAGACTTTGAAGGATTTCTTTAAATACAGTCAGGTATGTAATTAAACTTGAATGCCTAGAAATTAAATAATGGACGTAACCCAACTCAGACAAGCTAAATGTTTTTTAATCTCAGGCCTGAATAAGTTCTTAGTTATTGAGAATAAGTGGTTTGACCTTAACTGCTTTATTTTTCTACCTTAAACAATGTGGAAATTAAAAAGTAAGAATTGATCCACCGTGCATGGTGTTTCGGAGGTTAATAGTTACTGGAATCCCAACTGATTTCGGCCAGTAGTTTGACATAGCCAAGTACAAACACCATTAAAAATGTAGATTGTCATTTGAAGTTTTATCATAAAGGGTTTTGAGCTTACCAAAAGGTTAAATTGCAGAATAGCAGAATTTCTTTTATGCAGATAGCAAGTCTTGTGCTTTCTGTATAGCACTTTGTGGACAATTGTATATGAATCAAAATTAGTACCATCTTTTTCCTTAAGTGATCATATTACCGCATGATTTTAGGGCTGATGGACAGTTAGAACTGCTGCCTGTTACTGAATTAGAGGGCAGACTCTACCACGGTCACGTAGACATCCATGTTCTCAGTAGGGGAGACAGGAGTATATTCTGAGTGTGAAGGTGTCTATTTTATTTTAAAAGGTTACTTCCTAAATCTATGGTTTAGTCTAAATAGAATTCCTTAAATCCTTTGATGTTCAAGAGAAGCTTGAGTTGAGTTCATGAGTTCATGAGTACTTGAGTTCTAGGGATTTACTGGTCTTTTTAAGGAAAAGTAATGGGGAAAGAAAAGCAGGGGGGAGTACTCAAGTAGAATGTCTTATGAAAGATACAGTGGAAGCTGAGTTTTAAGTCCAACATTGTACTTTTCAATGGAATATGGTTTCTGTATAAGAAGCATTTCTCATCTTTTTTAATGTACAAAGCTGTAACAGTGTGAGTGATGGAATTATTTATTTGCTTGAGGTTCTAATTTAAGAAGGGCAGTACACATCTGATGAATTCTTCACATGATCTCTCATCTTGTGTCATCCCCACCCTCAATTGTCCACTTTTTCAGATAAGTCAGCCCACAGTTGGAAATGACATGCAAAGTCAGAAGCTCAGAGAGTGGCTTCCTCTTCCCCAAGACCTAGCAGGAGATGATCAGGAAAACATTAGGCCTGTTACTAGGAGCAACTGCGATGACAATCAGCTGCTTTCAGAAAGTGGTGCCCAGCAAAGTGGTAAGATAATTGCATTTTATTGTTAACTGTCTGCTGGCTACTCTTTGCTTTCACCTCCCGCAACCCTCTGGCTGAAGAAAAGTTTGTCGTATGTTAACAGATCTGTACTAGGCCTAACTTTGTCTCTGACTTGATAGGCAAGCATCTGGACAAAGAGCTGGGCAGGAGATCCTCCAAGCCGCCTGTAGCAAAAGTTAAATGTGGATTGGATTTGAACCAACACGAACTTAGTGCTATACAAGAGGTAGAATCACCAGCAAGTGGCAGAACTTCTATACTAGGTAAACATACGGTTTGATAAAATAGGGTTTTGTTTTTAATTTTTTTAACATTTATTTAATTTTGGGAGAGGGAACTAGCACTAGTGGGGCAGGGGCAGAGAAAGAGAGACAGAGGATCTGAAGCAGGCCCTGTGCTGTGAGTGGAGAGCCCAATGAAGGGCTCGAACCCACGAACCGTGAGATCATGACCTGAACCAAGAGTCCGAAGGCTTAATCGACTGAGCCACCCAGGCGCCCCAATAAAATGTGATTTGTTTAATAGTTTGCCGGTTTTCTACATTTTTTTCAGGATGCTAAATTTTTGTTTTGAAGAAACAGACTGCGAATACTCATGAAAGAAAAAAAATGGGTTTACATAAACAGTATTTAAAATTTGGACTTAAAGAAATGTGGCATTAGGGAACTAATTTCTTCTTGTGTATGGTGAAAACCTATTTACTGTATTCCCTATGCTTCCTTTTGTATCTGCCTTCTAAACCTGTTTCTTTAGGAGTAACTCTTTTTTTCTCTTCTTCTTTGCTGCTTTTCTACTTCAATACCTTCACTGCTCTTTTCGTGTATCTTTTGAGGATAATTATTATGCTTAAAATTCTGGCTTTATGAACAGTTATAAGCAGGTATAGTTCTTCTCTCTACTTCTTCCTAGATGCAGTGATCTGGAAAATTCCTCCCTGCGATCTTTAGTAAATAGCCCTGTTTGAGTTCATAATGATTTTTAGATTTCAGACTCAAGCAAATAATTGATCGAGTTTATCCAAGCAGATCCTTGTGTCGATCTCTCCAACACGCAGTAACCCATCACCACTTCTCAGTTCTTGTTCCGCTCTGGCACCTGCCTGTTTCCCTGCCCACTGCCACTCCATGCAGACTCCTGAGTGGCTGCTACAGCTTCCAGTGTTCCCTGTTTCCAGTCTAGCTTTACTCTCATTTTCCCATGGTATATCCAGAGTAGTCTCCCTCTGCATCTCCGTGTTTGAAACTCTTCACCGGGTTTCCCTTCGAGTCGAGGAGTAAGTCTAAATTAAGTCAAAGTCCCTACTGTCACCTGCAGGCCCTTCGTGATCTCGCCCCTTCCTTCAGGGTGGGGTTCACTGGTTCTTCCCTGTAAATTTGTCCTGAGCTATCAAGTGTCCCGCCCCCTGCCTTTGGGAGCTTTTATCCTAGCCTTTATCACACTTCTTTGGGAAATACGTCTAGTCAGAATACGACAGGCACACAGTTTAAAAAGGCAAATAGCGCTAAAAGGTTATAACATGAAACAGCATGTTTTCCTGCCACTACCCACCCTTCACCCCTTAACTTTACCAGAGACAGCCACTTTTCAAGTCTTTTATGTTTCTTCTTATATTTACCACTATCCTTGACAATACATTTCAGGAAAAATCCAGCTAAGTTACTATCATGCTAACGTGTTAAGTTTTGTTCACTGTTCAGTTAGTGTGCTATATTTCCTTTTTTGTAAAACTTCTTTTTTTTTTTTGATGTTTATTTTTGAGAGAGAAACAGAGTGCGAGTGGGGGAGGGACAGAGAGAGCCGGAGACACAGAATCCAAAGCACGCTCCAGGCTCCGAGCTGTCAGCACAAGAGTCTGACGTGGGGCTCAAACTCACAAATGGCGAGATCGTGACCTGAGCTGAAGTTGGATGTTCAACCAATTGAGCCACCCAGGCACCCCCTAAAACTTCTTTTTCTATAGTAAATTGTCATTTTTTATTTGCTTAAAGTTTCTGTTGAATGTCTGTCTTCTTACACTAATACTTCTGTTAAATACCTCTAATGTAAGGGAAGATCACACTGTTTTCTCTGTGAAACACCTAGTTGGAAGTTGGAGGACAGCTGTTCTGCATTGTTAATAAGGGTGTTAGCGCTTCCAGAAGGGACAAAAACTGCTTCTTGGAAAGGTACCAAACCACAGTTGTACAGAAAAAGATAAGCAGTACGTCTGTAGTTACTAAAATTTCATGGAGGTAGGAGGCAATTAGAGCAAGAAATAATGACTACAAAGACTGATGATAAAAGTAATGTTGAGAAACACTGATCTATATCGATCCTCTAATTTTCTTCTCTATAGTTCATTTCTTTTGGTTTTACTTTCTGGAAGAATTGCCTCAGTGTATTTCTCACTTACGAATTTTTATTTTGACAATCACATTGCGCTTTCTAAAAGCTTACTCTTCCTGTCTTTTTCCTTTTTCATAGCATCCTGCTGTTGTGTCACCAATGCAATTAACTACTTTGAATATATATATATATATATATATATATATATATATATATATAGTGTTTTGTTTGTTTGGGTTCCTGTATTTTCTCTGTCCAAATTCTTTTGTTCCTTTTTTGTTGTTTCTGATTTTTTTAGAGGCTTTTCTCTAATATCTTGCATATTTGAGTGGGATGCTCATGGCTAATTAGAAATTCTGGGGGCGCCTGGGTGGCTCAGTTGGAAAGCGTCCGACTTCAGCTCCTGTCATGATCTCACGGTTTGTGGGTTCGAGCCCCACACCAGGCTCTGTGCTGACAGCTTGCTCAGAGCCTGGAGCCTGCTTTGGATTCTGTGTCTCCTTCTCCCTCTGCTCCTTCTCTGCTGGGACTTTGTCTCTTTGTCTCGAAAATAAATAAATGTTAAAAAAAAAAAAAAAAGAAATTGTGCAGTTGGCGGCCCTGTTTCCTGCTGGACTTCATTAGAAAAGGTGGTTTCTCATCAGGCACCCTCAATTTAGTATCTGTGGTTCTTTCCTTGAGGCAGTATAGAGTTTAGTTTCTTCAAGGAAAGATCTGCCAAGCTTGATACAAGTCTGGCTGTTGCTGTTATGGAGCCAGACCTGGGAGGAATCTGCATTGAGGATGCAGACTTTACTACCCCTGACTTCCTTTTGGCACTCTTACTTCCTCCCACCCTTGTTTTCTTTCATGCTGAGCCCCCCTGAGTTCAGAGTGTACTGGATTCAGTTTCTCCAGAGCATAAATCGTTAGTCTCCTCTGGGGATAAATGTAGGCGGTGGGATGGGTCTGTTCGAAGTACATATTTTTAAACATTGTCCCTGTCTTCAGTTCCCTGGTGCACACTTTCCTTATGTAATATTCGGTGCCTTTAACTGCCAAGTTTTTCTAAGGTGGTGCACAGTAGATTAGCTTCTACTTTTGGGTATCTCCCATGCCTCTATTTCCTTACTTGTTCATTATTATATTTGTATCAAAGTATAATATTCAGAGAATTGCACAAATCATAAGGGTTTATTTCAGTGATTATCGCTGTAATAGCCATCCCCATGTAGCCACCACTCGGGTCAAGAACTAGAGTGTTACAGAACTCCGTAGACTGTCCTCTCGCGTCCTCCCAACTATGGCCTCTCAGTTCTCTCCAGAGCAAACCTCTGTCTTGATGTCATACCACAGATTAGCCATGGTTATTTTGACTTTATGCTATCAACACATATGTTAGAATACTATCAGTGGTTAGTGAATTCTCCAGGAACTTGATCCTGTGATTGGTCAATACTGAAGTATTATCTGGTATTTGAACTAGGAGCAGCCTTAAAGTTAGGGAAATGGAAGCGAAGTAATTTAAAGGCCTGTGTGAAAAACTTAAGCGGTTATTATTTCCTTGCTACATACATCAGGTGTGTAAAATTTCAGATTTTTATCTGTAATCTCTATTGCCTTTTTTGTTTGTTTTGGGGGTTTCTTTTAATTTTAATTTTTAATTTTTTTTAAGTTTATTTATTTATTTTGAGAGAGAGATGGCACAGGGGAGGGGCAGAGAGAGAGGGAGACAGAGAATCCCAAGCAGGCTGCATGCTGTCAGCACAGAGCCCGACACAAGGCTTGAACTCCTGAACCATGAGATCGTGACCCGAGCCAAAACCAAGAGTCAGGCACTTAACGAACTGAGCCACCCAGGCGCCCCTAAATTGCCATTTTTGTTTTAACTAACTGTGGAAATGTAAGTGGAAATGTAATGAGTCCATCTTTTTTTTTTCCTTGCAGATTCTTGTCAAGACAGGGATCCCCTGAGGGTCTCAATAAGCCGAGAACAAAGTTTCTTTGGGAGCCCACTGGACTGTGAACCATTTGGTTGTCTTTACCCGGTTGCCCAGGAGAACGTCTGTGGTGCTAACTCCAGTGAAGCAGGTGAGAGACCAGTGGAATTCCTGTGCACAGAGATATTTATTGTAGTGTAATTTATAATGACAAGTGGTAGATAACTTTAATGACGGTTGGGAATAGAATCCTTATGGTGCATTCGTAATGTGCAGTTCTGTGTACTTGTTAAATAAAGGGGGTAAAACCTGTCTTTATGGTGTAAAAATTGGATGGAATTATCATCACCAAAGTGTTGGTACAGGTTTACCTTTGTTGGAGGCCAGGTTTCACTTTCTATTTTATATGCTTATGTATTGTAGGGTTGTTTGTTTTGTTTTGTTTTACAAAAAACATGTACTATTTACACAAAAAGTTGAATGAAGGAAGTGGAGTTTATTTAGAGAATGGTAATTTTGCTTTTAAATTGTTTCACTAAATAAATGCTGATGGGAAGCATATGAGGATATAAAGTTTTCACAGTTGGCATCCTCTGCAAATTTTGTGTTTACGCTTATTTGTAACAATCCACGTTTAACTTAATACTGTTAAATATTATCTTTAAAAAATTCTGTGGTATTCTAAATGACGTGCTTTATGTTCACTTTTAAATATTTGGAAAATAGAGTTGCAAGGGAAAGATTTTAAAGTACTTAATCCTGCCACCAAAACACAACCAGATTAATTTTTTCACTTATGAATTTCTGTTTTATAGGTATAATATTGCTTGCCCTACAAAGCATAGTTCCAGTGCTGCTTCATTAGTGCCAATACTTTTCAGCAGTTACCTTTTCCAAGCAGATTTCTTTTAATTTTAGCCATCACTATAGTTTAATAGAATGAGAGATGAGAGAGAGCCATTCTCTTTTTGAGGGTTTATAGAGCATTTTACATCTCTTTTTAATTGGAGATTGAAATATCTTCAAAGGATATAATTTCCAGTGAAATCGAGTTTTTGATATTTTATTTATTTATTTACGTTTTTAAAAAATGTATTTACTTATTTTTGAGAGAGACAGAGACAGCACAAGTGGGGAAGGGGGAGAGAGAAATCCAAGCAGGCTCCGTGCTGTCAGCTTAGGGCCCCATGTGGGGCTTGAATTCACAAAACGTGAGATCATGACCTGAGCCAAAACTGAAAGTTGGATGCTCAACCGACTGAGCCACCAAGGTGCCCTGAGTTTTTGACATTTTAAAATGAAACTGTTACCATTCTTCTAAATTTAGCCAAAGGATACTTATATTTCCTTTTTATTCTACCCGCAAGCATCCTCTAGCCAAAGAGGACCAGAAACATAGCCATAGTTGAACAAAGTGGAATGTTCTGACTTGTTGCAGTGAGGTAGAATGCCCAGCACAGGGAGCTGTGAGGTGTTTCAGGACAGGTATTAGAAAGGACTTACTGTAAGATTCGGGCCTGTATTTGGTGATCTGGGGGAGGCTTTAAGGAAATGGGCCTTGCTTATGAGTATTGGATGTTATTAGGAAGCAGGGGCAATTCCACTATTGGGTACCATAAAAACTTATCCAGGAGGTAGGAATGATGGTGCAAGGCTTATGAAAACTACACTTAGTAAAGAAGCAGCAGTTACTCAGAAAAAAAAAAAAGGCAAGAGAGAAAACACCAAAGTGCAGTAAGTGGTTGCTTGTGAATGGTAGGAAAAGGAAGAATTTTATTTCTTCATAACTTTTGAAATCGTAACGAGCATCTATTGCCTTTATTATACATTATCCAAGGTTTTTCGTTTTGAGAGAGAGAGAACGCGCGGGAGAGGCAGAGAGAAAGGGAGAGAGAGAGAATCCCAAGCAGGATCCACAGTGTCACTGTAGAGCCCGACACGGGAGCTCTAACCCATGAACAGTGAGATTGTGACCTGAGCCAAAATCCAGAGTCAAAGTTAAGACTCTTAAGCCAAAATGCTTAACCAACTGAGTCACCCAGACAGCTCTCTAAATTATCATTCTTAACTATGTCTGACAGATTAAACATATATAAAAATTACACTTTCTGTCTCAATAATTCAGGCCATGGCAAAGAGATGCTTGATCATTTTTATGGTTTGGATAATACTCATGGTTTTGTTTATGTTTAGACATGCATACCAGTGGCCTGATTTTTGTCTTGATCCATCATAGTCACAGAATGGCCTTTTCTGTTGGTACCGTGAAATTCCTCGTGTTTAACAGAACACCAAGGCCTCAGTGATAGTGCTGGGTCAGCTCCTGGCTCTCAGGGACTGCTTTTCTCTTATAATCATCCCTGGATTCAGATCTTTTCTGTCTTAGAAAAGAACGTCCTAGCTTTCTACTTCTTCTCTGTTCCCTCCCTTCCTCTTTATCCAGGTCTTCATCACCTTGCCTTAGTTTCTTAGTAGGTTAAGTGGGATCACTAACTTCAAGCTCTGTAGCCTTTGCTTTTGTAGGAAAGCAGGAAATGGGGCTTTGCTTCTGAAGGAGAGCAGGAAATTCTTGGGTAGCATGGGAAGATTACTCTGCTTAAGGCATTACTCTGCTTTGGTGATGCTACTTCCCTTTTTGAGTAATCTCATCATGGGCCCCTTCTATCAGGGACAAACCAGTGACCCTTTTTTCTCTGCCAACTGCCGTCGGGGACCTGTCCATTGAATTCTTCAACATCGTTAATTACTCTGACCTTGTTCCTTTCTCATTTTTATTTTTCACCTCTTACCAGTACCCAAATCATCCCTCTGGGAGAGTCTTCTTGGTATCCATGTAGAGTTGTGATTATGAATTGAAAAACTGCAGATTAATTTCCTATCTCCCAGCTAGCTTTTGAAATGAGCTGCCTAAGAAAAAAATAACAACTTACCCTGCAATTCACCATTTCTTAGTTTCTTTACTGAAAATTGTAGTGTGTATTGAAGAAACCGAGTAACAGTTTATTGGTTAGAACAGTTAGGTCACAATGATATATTTTTTAATGAACTAGAAGAGAATAAAAAAGTGTTTAAGAACAGATTGTACTTACTATAATATTTGGTATTAGCTTTGCTTCTGCTTCATTATCCGTAATATAAATATTATGAATATATGAGTAATATGCATGTGTGGCCTGGGTTATCTTTTAGAACACACTTCTCACACAAACATTTAAGAAACATACTGTTAATGTGTATGATATCTTGTAATAAAATCACGGTGATAATGAGACACAAAGTTTATGTATTTGGTGGCACAGTTTTAATTTTATTCTGTTTTAGAGCCACAGATGACTATACGCTTTGGCCAGTTTTCTCATAAACTCTTTTGGAGTAAGAGAGAAATTAACTCAGAATACCTGAATTATCAAGTGAGGCAAAATAATGTTTATATATTTTTAATACATCAAATATAATTAAGAAGCATTCATAATAAAAGCAGTATGTGCTCATTGTGATTTTAGAAAGCACCAAAAGTAAAATTCCTCTTTTTCCTACCACTTGTTGCACTTTAATGTTTTTGTCTTTTTTTATATGCATTTTCCTCAACTTTGAGATCATCTTGTATTCATGATAGAATATTCTTCACTTAATAACAAAAGCATTTCCCATCATACTAGCAGTTTTCTATTTTTCATAGAGTAATAACAAGTACAGTTTTCCAGGGAAAAGATGACTAGGAAATGTTTTTAATGAATAATAAAATGAATGTTTTTGTTTCTTTTTGGTCTAAGATAAGGCAATCTTACAAAGCAAAATATGAAAGAAAATTGTCGGAAAACAGAAATGATGTCCTTTGGTGCTAAGAACTTGATTTGTAATAGTCTAAATTCTCTCCCCTCCCCTCCATTTCAGTCAAGGTCAAGGAGGCTGTGACTGAGAATGACGCAATATTAAGTTATGCTGTGGAGGAAGAACATACATATCTGAGTCCACCTGTGAAGCCACATAATGTTAGTAATGTCTTAATGTGTACCCCATTGTTAGACCTGTTTGGTTTTACGTTGTCTTTAGTTTGTACAAGTTGTGAAATGTTAAAGTCTGTGTTCTCTGAGATCTACTCTTCCTGAAGTGGATCAATGATGAAAATAGCCAAATCTGAGCATCAGAAGACTTTCCAGTCTATCTGATGCATGATCTCTGTAGTTCTGAGAAGCAAAAGTAATTTCAAACAGTAAGGGCCTATGTCTGGTATGTGTGTGTGTGCGTGTGTGTGTGTGTGTGTGTGTGTGTGTGTGTGTGTGTAAAGGTGATAGTATATAACCGAGAACTTGATGAATGAGATAGGGATGGGGTGGAGGAGATACGTGTGCGTATGAAAGTCTAATCAGTTCTGAGCAATGATGAAAAGGTTTTAGTACTGACCTTTACAGCTATGAAGGTTTCTACACTTGATCTGAGCTCAGAATTGATAACTGCTAAAAGAGAACTGTTACTGATTTGAGTTTTTTCTAGCTATTACTTCCTACATTGTAGTCTAATGTTCCCCTTAATTTTTAGGCTGAAACAGAAGAGATTTATCATGAGCCATTATCATCAATAACTGTTTCTACTGGGAGCTTTTTAAGTTATGAAAACACAGATTTGAGCCTTACAGATGCAGGTAATAATGTCAAAATGTTTGTAAATAAATTGAAGGACCAGCATCAGTGGAGTTTGATAGATTGGTGAGAGCAAACATTGAGAGATCATCCCAATGTGCTGAGAGGGATTGTTTCTTTAAATCTCAGGAGTAAACTATTCATGCCTGACAGAATATTGGACAGTATGATACTCTAACCATGATTGGAAGTCACAGGCTGCAGACCCACAGAGATGCTCTGTGGATCTCCAACTACATTTTGACAATTATCTGCTATGGTCATATTTTCCCATTCAGTGGGAATCTATCTGAGCAGATTTCTTCATTGCCCTGCTCCCTTATCAACATATATTGTTGGGCCTCCCAAAATGTGTCTCTAAGGAAGTGCCCAGCCATTAAATATTTTCCCTAAACTCAATTTTCAGGGTCATTTTCAGAGCATGCATCGGACCACAGGGAACAAGAACCTACCACTGCTAAAGAAGAGGAAACAAATGTATTAAGTTCTGTAGTTCCTGCATCACAAGTCAGTTATCAAAGGCAGGACCCTGGGGAAGTTCATAAACCTGTGTTGCCTGCAGTGGAAAAATTCACGTCTGGTCAGACACACTTTCAGCAGATGATGGAAAAGCACATAAATGAAGCAAATTTGATGACTGAGAAGACAGACTTGCGGGGTAAAATGATTTTGAACAATACTTGTATATAACCTTTCATCCTTTTAGTTTGAAGGAGTGATTGAGCTTCGTGTTTCTGTTTTTTAATGTTAATTCATTTTTTGAGAGAGGGAGACCGAGCGGGGGAGGGGCAGAGAGAGAGAAGGAGACACAGAATCCAAAGCAGGCTCCAGCCTCTGCGCTGTCAGCACAGAGCCTGATGTGGGGCTCAAACCCACGAACCGTGAGATCGTGACCTGAGCCAAAGTCAAGACGTTTAGCCGACTGAGCCACCCAGGCGCCCTGAGCTTTATGTTTTTATGGACTGCTGCAGCAGTTATGACATGGACACGGCAAACAGGGCATTTAGTGCAAGAGGGGATCTGGGACAAATCAGACTGAAGAACATACAGAAGAGATCAACAAATCTTCCGTTACCATTGCAAAGTTAGCTCTAACAGCTGAGGCCCTATTGCCAGTATTGAGAAAGGAGTTCACAGATGAGACCATTGAGTCCTAGTGTGATCATTTTTAGCTGTGACACCATGGGCAGGCTGCTTGTTATTCTTTCATCTTCTCTAAAAGAGGGATGTTGGGAGGCTAAACAAAATGATACACATGAAGGACAATGCCTGACCCATAGTAACACCCAGAACAGTGAACAAGGATTTTTTTCTTTTTATTTTTTTCTAATGTTTATTTTTGAGAGAGAGCCCGAGCAGGGGAGGAGCAGAGAGAAGGGGGCGACAGAGGATCCGAAGTGAGCTCTTTGCTGACAGCGGATAGCCCAGTGCAGGACTCAAACTCACGAACTGTGAGATTGTGGCCGTAGCCAAAGTTGGACGCTTTTTTTCTTTTTTAAAATCATTGATCCTAAAATGAACTGAGAATAACAAAGCTTATAGCAAAACAGTGATCATAATGGCTTCTTACTCCTAATTATTAACCTCTTACTTTAGAGCTAGTAAAAATGGAAATGTTGTCAAAAGGTTTTGGTCATTGAGTATCCTCATGTTTTGTATGTTGGACATGATGATAGGACTTAATTTGAAAGCATCTACTGGTAATGAAAAAAAAAATGGAAAGAATTTTGTTGAATTGGGAGTTACCTAAAACTAAATTTTATCTTTTTTTCTCAAAATTCTAACAGTTGACCTTGACTTTCCGGAATTAGAACACACTTTTCCAAATCTGCATCATCAGCTATTTAAACCCTTAGAACCACATCCAGATTTTGATATGTTATCATCATACTCTGGGATTTCTCAAGACAGCAGAGACTTTTACCAGGTAAAGTAATGTAGATGCTTCATTGCTGTGAGTTTCCAAAAACAGTTTTTCTTCTGTTAGAGCAGAACAGTGGTTCTTAGCCTTGGCTGCTGATTAGAATCCTGTGGAAAGTCTTTAAAAACCCCAGTGCTTGGACTGTGCCCAGAACAGTTAAATCAGAATCTCCAGGAGTGCTTTAGATTATCAGGATTTTTTTTTTTTAGGCTCCCCAAGTGATTCTAATGTGGAACCAAGATTGAAAACCAGCTGCACTAGAATTTTGTCCTGTGAGCCTTATCTCGCTAAGGATTATAATCCATAGGATGCTCAAGAACATTTTTATTGTCATTTGTTATTAATACTTTTAAGTTTATTTACTTTGAGAGAAAAAGCAGGGGAGGAAAGAGAGGGAGGGAGAGAGAATCCCAAGCAGGCTCCTCACTGTCAGTGTAGAGCCCAATGCGGGGCTCCATCTCACGGTTCATGAGATCATGACTTGAGACAAAATCAAGAGTCGGATGCTTAACTCCCTGAGCCACCCAGGTGTCCCTGTTATTTTATTTTTTTGATTTTTCAAAATGAATGCCTCTTCCTACATAGTTCAGCAGCTGAGATTCAAATCAGGTCTTTTGCTCCCATACCCTGACCTCCCCGGCTGTCCTTACATAATAGTTCCTGCTTTTAGAAGACGATCTCATCTTTTCTAAACTCTTATCTGGTTAATTTGCAGTTTCTTTTCTAAATAACCTTTTTTTAAAAAGCCTCTTTCATATTGACTGAAATGGAAGAATGGATTTAAATAGTCAAATTACTGGTGTGAAAGAGAAGTGGTAATAAGGAAGAGTAGTATCATAAGAACATGATTATTGATTCGGTTGGTAATACATAATCAGTATTTCAGCCTTTCTCTTGTCTTCCGTCAGAACTCTGATTCTTCATGGGAAAGCCACCGTACTACCGTTTCTTCCAAAAGTACAGCTTCCTTTACAGCGCTGAGAACCAGCCTGAATCCTTCTAACACAAGCCCGAACCAGCAACCTGACCCTCACTTGGCTCATGCTGCAGCTCAGATTTTTGCTACAGAAAACATTACTGAGGGTGTGTATGATTAAGTTAGAAAAAGTTAAAGAAACTCCAATGCTTTTTCCATGGTTTACATCCATTTTCTTTGGAAACTGTGCCTGGCAGGTCTTGGTATGTCTCCACTCCTGCGCTCGCCAATCCCCAGTGTTACAACTTCTGTTTCTCTGTGTGTCCGTTTAAGTAACAGGAGTAATAATGCTCAGTTTGCATTTTTACAGTACAGAATTTGATAAAAGCAAAAGCACTGCCTCTTGTCTCTTGTTCCTCAACTTCCTTACCTCAGCCCTTCCAGTTAACAGTTTAAGTATCCTTATAAAACTTTTTATACAGGCCAGTAAAGCTTCCCGGTTAAGTGTCTTACCCTTAATTTCAGCTCAGGTCATGACCTTACGGTCATGAGACAGAGCCCTGTGTGGAGCCTGCTTAAGATTCTCGCTCTGTCTCTGTCGGTCTCTTCTCCTTCCCTCTTTCCCTTTGCCCCTCTTCCCTGCTCACGCTTTTGGTCTTTCAAAAAAAAATACTTCTTGTACAAATTTTGTGTATACACACATATGCACACCTTTTTATATATGAGGTACATATGTGCGCATTTAGTCTGTTATTAAAATCGGTATTCTCTCTTAATGAGGGAAAAGTCCTCAGCGTATCTAATGACCATATTTTCTTTATTAGACTAGGAGAAAATACATGGTATGAGCAGTGGAGTTATTAAAAATCACTGTGACCATCCTTTCGTTCTCTATTCATGTATACATACATCAGCTTTCACTCCCCAAGTAGTAGGAAGTAAGCTGAATTCATTATTTACTCAAACTGTTATATCCAGGTTTTACAACATGTAATTATGGTTAACTTATTTCTTACAGGCTCTGAACAGTCTTTTCAACAGCTTCTGCCAGAATTTTCTTCACAGGAGGGGAGCCAGCATGTTGATCTACCAAGTATTTTTAGCATTGAAGCAAGAGATTCTTTCCAAAGCATGGAAAATCAGAACTACTCTGCACAGACTGAATTACAAAATAGGAAAAAAAGTGTTCCTTTCCAGCTCTCTGTAGGAAATTTACAAAATTCAGGCTTCAGGTCATCTGATAAGGCGAATGTATTTCATCACTTAAATCTACAGCATAGCACTCCCTGTGGTTCTACCTCTAGTGAATGCTCAATAAAAGCCCAACCAGAAGGCAGAGAAGAAACACTGGGCTCTGAAAAACTATCAGAAAGAGGGATTGATACAATGTTACAAAGTCAAGGACTCAATGGAGACAAAAAGGAAACCTGTGGGGTTTTAAATATAAATTCAGAAGTAGAGGAAATCGATTCACAGTTGTGTCTGAGAACAGTGGGGATGGGAACTTCAGTTCAAGCACCATATTCTGTTCAGAATGAAAAGTATTTTGAGAATTCAGCTAAAGCAGAAACTCCAGAAATCCTAAGAAACCTCTCTCAACTAGCACAGTCAGAGCTCTTTTTAAGTTCTGGATCATTACAGAGCTCTATTCCGATGTGGGTAAGTGAAATCTGTGTTGTGTGGAAATAAATTCATTTCCAAGTAAGACTTTTGAAACAAATTTAGAAGCAACAAAGCTATTTAACATTCCTGAGCTAGTCAATCATGTAATCATTGGAAATTTCCACTGAAATGAGCAAACTCCCAAATTTCAAGTTTTTTTTTTTTGAAGTTTGAGAGTGAGAGGGCACATAGGGGGAGGGGCAGAGAGGAAAACGACAGAGCATTCCAAGCAGGTTCTGAGCTCAAGTTTTAAGCTGACCTTTAAATTTTACAACCGGTCTGCTCCCAATCGACATATCCCCCTCTCATTTCCCTGAGGAATAGCTTGGCCTATGCTTCAGCACTTTCAGTGTGGAATTTCTTGGCACTGCATTGTATTAGTCTGCTTGGTTTCAACTCTGGTCACCTGAGTATTACCTTTCAGTATCGTCCTTCCACAGATGAACATGTAATACAGACTGAGAGCAAGAGTGACATCTAGGTCACAGATATTTTGCTCCTTTTGGGGTGTTCTTTTGCAGATTCTTACTCAGTAGTTGCATACTTCCCTCTAAAGATGTAGTTTGAGAACAGTCCACTAGCTCCTGCTCCTTTAGATAGCTCAGTTACACCCTCAGGTTCTGCACGGCTGCCTGTCAACCTGCATCAGCCCTATAATATAAACACTTGGGCTTATAATTCTTGCAGTAGCTATCTTCAGACATTTTGCCCATCCCCAAAGTCTTCAGTATTTCTAAAAGTGGGTTGGGATGGGGGAGGCACCACATTGTCAATGTACATCACTTTTACATTTTTACTATTTCAAGGCTGTTACTTTGAATGATTTCTTTTTCAATTTTATCACACAGTTGACAGAGTCTGGACATGGTATAATGGAAGAGCCAGAGCTTACATTAGTAAGCACCAGTGATATCAGTATTGCTGAAATGGAGTTTGCAAACTTAACCCTAGAAGAAAAGAAAGAAAATGAGGCAAAAAGCAGCTTTCAGGTAAAGGTCATAGCTCCCTTTAATGTGAATACACTTCATTTATACAGCAGCACACAGCTGAGAATAAGGAATTATTTATGATGCTGTAGATTTCATTAGGGCTTAGAAGGGTTGAAACTCATGCCTTCCATCCAATAAAAGATGTAGGAAGTTCTGAGGCACAGAGAAGCTCTAGAAGATACATAAGGAAATCAGACCTAATGGGGATACAAAGTAAGTGCTATTGCAAGTTTATTTTCAAATTATCAACTTGAGTACAACAGATTTATAGTCCTATTAGCTGCAGGTTCCTTGTACTTTTCTCCACTGCAAGCGGACCATTCCTACAGGGCTCACTTCAATTCTTAGAAGGTAGTCATTGGAGGAAATCCTGCTGTAAAGGTTATAATAGATGAATTCATGGATTACAACAGAACTACAGTTGGAAACTGAGCAAGTCTAAGTCACCACCCATCAACTGTTTCAGTGTATTAAGTTGCCCTGTTACCAGAGTCCCAGGTTGTACGTGCTACTACTGTGGCAGGACTAATGTTTTTGTAGCCTGATGCTGAATTAGAGAATATATCTTAAAAAAATGGTTCCACACCTAGTATTTGTTTCCATGATTACTGAGAAGGGTAATGGGGAGGCAGCAGACAAGAAGTGCAGATGCAGAAGTGGTATAGAAGCCCTTGACAAGAATCAGGTGAGGAAAAAAGCTTTGGGCTAGAGGAGGCTGGGCAAAAGCCATTCTCTAACAGAGCTGGAGAGTAAAGCATTTTAATAGGAATAGAACCATTTATTAAGGACTTTCCCTTCCCAGAAAACTCCAGCCCTGCCATTTAGATGTGAGAAACCACACAAAGCGGCGAAAGCAGGATAGGAGCTAAATTCATTGGACGCAGATTCCTACACTGTATTTGGGGATTGAGAATAGGCATTCAACTTCCCATCTGCCCCAAACAGCAAATCTCCCTCTACCAAAGGGAACCAGGGGTTTAGAAGCTGTTAAGGTTAGTGGAAGATCATTTACCTATGATTTTATCTATGATTTACTTGCAATTAGGTGAATGAATTTCTGCCTCTTACATCAGAAAAAGAAACCTCAGATCATCCAGTTGGATCAGAACACTGTGTGGAGGAGCCAGTGGCAGTTTCGGCAGGTATGCCTTGAGCATCTGAAAGGGTCCCCTGCTCAACCTCTCAGCCTTCACATTCCCCACAATCTCGTAGACTGCCAGCACAAAAGTGTCAATAAGCTAAAAATAAGTCTCATCTTTAAACAGAAACCCTGCCGAAATTTACAGCTGTACCTGGGAGCTTACAAGAAGCATTTGTAAAGAGGAAAAAATCATTTATAGAGAGATCTTCCCAGAGACAGAAAGAAATAAAGAATAAGATTTACCTTTCTGAGAAATCTCAGATCAAAACAGCTAAGGAGAAACCAACAGGTATGTTCCCCACATCTGCATCAATTCTCACAAAGAGCATATAGCAGGGTAATATTTGCCAGATCACTTATTCTCTGCTCAGGCTCATCTGTGAGTCGCCTGAAGGGTGTGAATAAGGTCAGAGTGTCACTTCCTGAAGACAGAAAGACTGCACAAACCCTCATGCGTCAAAGGGCTTTAAGGTATGTATGTTTCTGTGTCGTGTGTGGTTACATTCCTTAAGTATTACTCAGAGTACGAAGAATATGTAAGAATAAATTTCTTACAGATTATACAATCAGTTAGCTGAAGTGAAACAGCAAAGGGAAGAGAAAGCAAAGCAAGATGCATATGCCCAAAACCGAGCAAGGGCAAAAGAATTTCATAAGGTGAGTGAGGCCCCCTATAATCTTTCCAGGTCCAGGGCACTGCAACTGTTAATTTAATTTTTCTATTCCCTCCACAGAAAACACTAGAGAAACTTCGAGCCAAAAATACATGCTGACTTTCTACAAAATGTGTAAAGATTCTTTGTTTAAATTATGTGTAACATAAGTGAAGTTATTTAAAGTCAATAAATTTTTATTTAAGAATTTTAACATGGGATTCCTTCCACTCCCAAGCACCGTCGTTCCTCCAAGTCAGAATCACATTCTTCAAAATAGCCCTGAGAACGAGAGTATACATTGGTTAAATTTGGGAGACATTTCTTTCCCACATGGCTGTAAAGGAGCTAAATCTTGTATCTCCTCAGGAAAACATAGCAACACTGAGTAACTATTATATCCCATGGAGAACTTCGATATCTGGTCACAGCGTTAAGGGCTCTTGGTTTTAGCCCCACAAGCCCTCTTTGAAATGACCTATAAATTAGACTCTTAAATTTTTTCAAATGTGTACATACCTTTTAAAAGGAGCTTTTGTTCAATCCACAGTTGTCACCATCAGTCCTATCCTGTAGAAAAGGAATAGAAAAGTAAAACTCCATTTCCAGAGATGATCCTGTAAATAAAGCCAGTCTCCCTCTATTAGATCTATTATAACATTACAAGTTGCCCAGTTACTAGTAACAACAGAGATCTAGGCATGCACCATTCAAAATACTACGTACGGTCAGATGAGAATTTGAAATATAGCTGTTGTAAATGTTCCCAATAGGCTGAACGCTAGCAAAGTAGCATAAAGAAAGCAAACCTAGTGGAAAATTTTTTATGGTCATGTCCACAGCAAATGAGAAACTACATTCTCAAAGCCTTGGTAATGACCATTATACTAACTAAGATAAAGAACTAACTTGCCAGAGTTCTTTCCCTTGGGCTTCTTTAATCTCCACTTGAATATGGACATACTTCAGGAATTCCCCACCTATGGACGATTTTAAAGTTTAGACTAAATTTCTCAAAATGTGGTTTTAATTAGGTTCCAAAGTAGCCGGATACCCAGTTCTGAACTAATACGTATTGAAATTTCCAGGCTTAAAAATGCAGAGTTGGAATAATTAATTTTTCAACCCATTCCTTTTTTTTATGTTTGGGGGGGGGGGGGGGCCAAGAGGAGGGAGACACACTTCAAGCTCTGATCTGTCAGCACAGAGCCCAACGCGGACCTCAAACTCATGAACCACAAGATCATGACCTGAACCAAAGTTGGACACTCAACTGACTGAGCCACCCAGGTGCCCCCACGTATTTTTTAAATATTGTATTTATTTTGGGAAGAAAGAACATGCCAGTGCGGGAGGGGCACGAGAGAGAGGGATAGAGGATCCCAAGCAGGCTCAGCACTTATCAGCCCAGAGCCCAAACTCAAATACACCAACCATGAGGTCATGAGCTGAAGTCACTGAACTGACAGAGCCATCCAGTGTCCCCCAGATTTCATTTAGATGGATGTTCAGAAAGGCTACTTTCATTCAGCCCAGTCAGAGCAGTTGAACATTTTGCCCATCATCATAACATCACAAATCACTGGCAAGTTGTATAAACACACGTTAATATCTAGGGTGTTTTTTTTTTTTTTTAATTAGGATACAATAAACCACCAGGATTAGCTGTTGCCAAAATTAGGTAAACCAAAGCATTAGGAACATTAAGGAAGTGTTATGAAAGAAAAAGCTTTCAACTTCTGTAAGATTGGGCACTTGAGGGGAAATCTTACCTGCAATCTTTGGGATCCAGTTTTTTTTTTTTTTTTACTTTAGGGCCCTAGAAATCAAGTTTTAAGAATTACACTGATTGCTGTTTTGGCAAATGATCTATAAAATTGTTATCCCTTAATTGCTTCCAATATGGGAAAGTCTTGTTATTTCCACTCCACTTGTTATTTCCACAGGCCTAGCAGAAAATGTTACAGGTCTCATTGTCACCACTGCAATAAACTTGCTGTGATGCAAGCATTACCTGTGTCTCAATGTAGCCACATTAACAATTCCTGGACACCATGAATGATAGTGCCCATTTCCACCTTAGAATGAATGAGGCTTTTAAAAATTTCCTCTCAAGCTTATGTATAAGCTATACAAAGGTTTCTGATTCCGTATAGAAGTCCTACTGTTTGCTAGCAATAAAAGCACCCACCAGAAGCAACCGAAATAGAAAGCCTTACATGTTTAGGGTCAGACTAGATGGACCCCTGGTTCTCAATTTCAAACACCCTAGAAAAAAAGAGAAGCGTTAGTTCCTATCAAAGATGATCTCAAATTCAGTAATATGAAAAACTATAGGAATACTGTTTCAATAAAAATACCAGGTTTAACATGCACGAAGCCAAGAAAACCAACGATGCCAGATACTGAATTGATATTGCACTGTCCTTTGAACACCCAGCAGGAACAAGCTGCTGAATGCAGATACCATGCAGTGCAATCATGACTGAATTGTAAACCCCTGTACTTCAAGGTTGCAATACCACTGAGAAACTTACCTCTAGAGATTTAAGTTCCTGTAATATGTAATTTGACTTTTATTCCTAATTTATCATTCCAATGAGGCAACTACATTAACTGCATCTGAAATTATAAATCTAGTCCCCATTATCTTTATCCTGTCTCTATACTATACATACGGAACTATTAAGTCAAATACTAAAAGAAATGATGCATTAGAAATCAAGATTGTGGCTTCTCAGATTGCTATTAGGCAGAATTTAAATTCAATATCTGTACTGTAACATATCCAAATACACAGGTTATTAGGATGAACCATAGCAATGGTTTCATAAGGATACAAGACGGGAGGGGGCATTTTCATGTTATTCCCTAGACATGCAGTCTCCTCAGTTTGTCCAATTCGGTGTATAAATATCATGGCAAGTACCTTTGCCAAGATCTCGATACCTTTTTAATTTTAGAGAACACACAAGTGGGGGAGATGGGCAGAGGGAGAGAGAGAAAGAAAACCTCAAGCAGGCTCCACGCTCAGCGCAGAGCCTGACACAAGGCTCAATCCTATGACCCTGGGATCATGACCTGAGCCAAAATTGAGTCGGACTGCTCAACTGACTGAACCACCTAGGCACCCTAAGATCTAATACTTCTGTGGCATACCCAAATAACTACGAGGCACAACAGTAATGGGATACCGTACTCACAACTCACATTTTTTCAGTACTTTTGAATTCTTAATAAATTTCAACAAAAATTAAACATTCCACCTACCTCTAAACGTAAATGAGTTCAAATCATATTCACCCCTACAGATAAAATACCAAATAAAAGATTAAGAACAATTTAAATGTGTGATTAAAATCTAAAATAGGTGCTTAGCATCCAAATTGACAACCATGGGTTTTTTTTTTAAGCTATTGTCAGCTCCATCAGAATCAAGTTTTAGTTCATGTCTGTAATCATTCAGCAGTTGAACAGTTAAATTCATCATGTGAACTGTAACGGTGCCCCCAAGATTACACTGTCCCCAACAAAAACTTACCTAAACTAGCACGCCCTGAACTATACAGATTCTTGGGATACTCCAATACCTAAGATTTAAAATATATGACCATTAGGTCTTTCAATGTTTTAGCAGATAGATGTCTTGTAGTTCTTTCCCACAGATCTAACACATAGTTCTGTGAATAAAGGAAACCACACATATACTCTATGAGGCGTTTCCAACGATGTAGGTCTACAGAAAAAGCCCCATCGGGATAGACCTCAACCACTGTTTTACAGTTTTAAAACTGAAGATTCCACAAGAAAACAATTAGACCTGTGATCTGCTCTAAATCTGAGTTCAAAACTGTGCAAAAAGCCAAACATCCTATTTACAACAAACTTATTCCATAATTTAATCGCATAAGGATTTTCTGAATGGTTGGTTACAAGAGTGTATACTGAGACAGACATGCAAAGTACCAAGTAGCTATTCTAGAACCACCAAAGGAAAAAGATTTCCATGTCTAAAGTCTTGACTTTTACAAACTCCAATGAAATTCCCAGGATTACAGCAAAATGTTTAAGATTCTGCCTCATTTTAAGAACTACAGTTATTTAACTTAAAAAATTTCAGGAAAATATTAATATGGCTTTACTTATGTTCTTCCCATTTAGGAATCCCTGGAAGATAATAAAACAAATTGGATGATTGTGAATTAACCTTTCCATCATTCAGATTTAGGAAATCTCGTGTAATCATTTCTAACATTACACTATTAAGTCCTAAACCTCATTTTAGATTATGCATTAGTTTAAGCTAACGCAGATCCTTAAAGTGGGAATATCCTGTATTCTGATTATTGCCTAACCTAAGTTACAGTTTGGGGACCCCTTCGTGCAAGTGAAGTAAAGCTTGCATTTGTCACTATAAAATGTATGAACTCAAATCTTTTTCTGAAATCACGTCATAGACAAAACTGGGCAAATGTCTTTCCACAATGAAACCTGTAGAGGTTTATATTATCTGATAAAGTACATTTAAATAAATCTGATCCAAAAATTCACCAAAAGACATTCCTTCACTGAAAGCAGAAGACATACCTTTAAGTCCAGACATTGTGCTCTCAAATGAAAAGCCTACAACAAGAAGGCATCTTTGTTTTATGTCAACATTAAAATTGTAATACTAATTCACCATAGTTGAGAATTCCCTTTTGTCTTGTGCTTTAGTCATTCTACAGTCCTGAAACCAACTTTCAAGTTTATCAAACCCCCCACCATCACTTTAGTTGGTTGTAGGGATCTTGTTCCTTCTTACATGTATCAAAACTCATATTGAGCCATGAGTTCTGGGTTGCAAAAGAGGATTTATTTTCTGCACTTAGGTCTAAGTCTTTGTCCACAAAACTGAACAAAAACAAGCACAAGTGCAATCAATACAGCGTATTTAGTGGCATAATCAGCAATATACAGTGGTGATGAGAAGAAAATTGTAGTTGACAGTCTAGGTAGTTAGGAAGTTCTTATTACAGTAACACGTTTGACACTAAAGGTCTTTGTTTGAATAAAACTGGGATAAAAACGGCTTCAGGTATCCTGAGGAGATGTCAATCATTAGTGATTACATTTATAATAAAGGTTTTCAGGAGATAATCTCCATACTTCTTTGCTCAAAATGACACCTTTAAGCTCTTGGTCTGAAACAAAGTATGGGCAAAAACAGTAGGATCCTGGTTTATTATTTATCAGGTGATTATTTTTGCTATACAAGCCTTAATTCTTTTCTACATGTAAACTATTCCACAGCTTTAAAATGCTTTTCCTGATAATTCAGAGTTTCACTAATTTGTTCAGGTTCTTTTTATTTTCTCCTTAGATTCATTTTTATCACTGACATATATATTTGCATTTATCATCTTTATTTTCTACGAAAAGCTGTTTTTCTCTGTGCTGTTTACCTTAACATTCATATTCCTATCTCCTTTTCAGGCCATTCTATCCTCTGTCCAATGTTTTTGGACCTTGATGTTCTCCTTTTAGACACAGCTGCTTCTTCGGTATATTCCTCTTGTTCTAAATACACATTCTTCTTCTTTGGTACTTCAGAACTTACTATGAAATAATTATGGTCCTGCATAAAAAACATCCATATTGAGCAACAACTAAATTTTACTGCTTTTGTTATCCCACATAACTCTAGGTTACTGAAAAAACCTGGAGACGGTCTAAATGTTAAAAATCCAAATTCAGCTTCTTTTCCTCACTAGACATCCTAATAGCAATTACTGAAAAGCCCATGTTCTCACCAGGTAAGTATCCAAATAATCCCTATTTTTATTTCCTGCACCAAATCTATTGAGCTTTTCAAAAACTAAATTCAGAATCTAAGACAGTTAACTAGTAGAATAAATTCTTCCTGTACCAACTGCTATTCTAAGACGAAATGAGACAAAAATATCACTTACCACCAATTTGATATCACATTCGTCATCATGTTCAAGATTTGTTGCAAGATCATCCTCTGCTCTGTAACATTAAAATATATCCTCACTCAGATGACAAAAACTTCTAGAACCCATTAGTAGTATACTATCATGATGTACAACTGAAACATCAATACTGATTAAAAAGAAAATTTACGCTATCATGTGTAACACCCCAAAATGGATGTCTCGTGTGCCAAACTCATAGCTCAACTACCAACCCAAATGGTTTACTGTAAAATATAAACAAATTGATAGCATGATATGGAACATTAAAGTTCAAAAACATTTAATTCGACAAAACCTATGACCAAAATTATTTCACGTGAGTAAACTTACTCTGACTCAATAGGAGAGAGAGATCCATCATCATCCAAGTATTTATATCTACGACTGTCAAAATCTTCTTTTTCTAAATCTTCACCAACATTCATTTGTTTCAAGGATTCCTTGAGGTAGTATTCATACTTCAGCTTTTCAAGGTAGTTGAAAAATCCTCTTGCCACTGCTTGCTACATAAAAACGCTGTATTGTAAGTAATGGCCTCACAAAATAAAAAACTTTCCTGCCTCAGCAGATGCCTTATGTTCCAAAATAGAAAGGATCCCTCTGCTAAAAACTCTTATATGATCTTGATTTAGTTACTCTGCCATATGTGGACCACATATGCCAGATGCTGGTTTTAAAAGGAATTCATGGTCTACCTAGCACATTATCAAATTTACCTACGTTGGTATACCAAGAAAACCTAAGCACCAATCTTGTTTCCATTAAAAAATGTCTTTAGACGCTCCCAAAGAAACAAATCTCTATAAGAGAATTAGCTTAAAACAAAAGCTTAGAGAATATTCTTTCAAATATATCATCAACTCTAGAGCAAGAGACTTATGAATTATGCAGTCATTTAACTAAAATATTTGAGAGTTTACTGCTAAGTAATTGTTGGGCAGTTCTATCAGAAATTGAGTATTTGGTATCAGAAGAAAATGGCCTATTCTAAAGCCACTGCACATGGAAGGTGTGGATAGGTTTGGCTTAGGTTACCATAAAACCACTGGGAATCATTTCAGTTTTAGGAATGTTTAAAGGCCTGATTAAATCAAGTGATTTTATATAAACAGCCTTGAAACACCTCATATATGGATATGTTCACTGGACAGACCAGTGAAGAATCCACCCAGGAACCCAAGTGGTATTTGTGCTGAAGGATGGGTTGTGGTCTTGAAGTGGCAGTACAGAAGAGTATTAACAAAGTTGCAGATTTTATGTTCCAGGTACATCTCAATTCTAAAAGTGGCCACCAAGGGGAGCCTGGGTGGCTCAGTTGGTGGAGAATCTAATTCTGGATTTAGGCTCAAGGTCATGGGAGACTGGCTGTAGATTACTGCTAGAAAGCCTAAGACCGACTGCAGATAACTTCTACAGTGAAAACTACTTCTGGGAATAGAATATAAAAAACAAGAACCACAAGTCTTAACTCTGTTCAAGAAAGACCATGCTTATAGCTGTGCCAATATTAGACATGAATTCCTTACACATTTCGTCACCTACAAACACAAGTAGTTAACTCTGGAAGAGACTACCAAAAGAATAGAGAGATACAGTTGAAAGCAAAGTATTGTCTGACCTTATTTATCCTAAATCAAGCAGGGCTAAGTTCTAGAGAAATTTAAATCCAGACATCTCCTGGAATGCTTGTGTCAAACTCCCTGGAACGGGGCTGGCAAACGTTGAGATTGAGCCCCACATTTTTCCGGCTCACCACTGACAGCAGAGACTGCTTGGGATTCTCTCTCCTCCTCTCTATACCTCTCCCCAGCTCGCTTGTGGGCTCCTTCACTCAAAAATAAACTTTACAGGGGCACCTGGGTGGCTCAGTTGGTTGAGCGGTTGACTTCAGTTCAGGTCATGATCTCACAGTTGATGAGTTCGAGCCCTGCGTAGGGCTCTGTGCTGACAGCTCAGAGCCTGGAGCCTGCTTCAGATTCTACGTCTCCCTCTCTCTCTGTCCCTCCCCCACTCATGCTCTGTCTCAAAAGTAAACATTTAAAAAAATAAACTTTACAAAAAAGGGGGGGGGGGCACTTAAAAGTGGCCAACAAATCATTTCAGGCATTTTGGCTATGTGTATCCACATTTATAAAATACTGACCTCAAAGGTTAAAATCTTCCTCCAAGGTAGTGGTTTTCTTCCATTCTCTGATTCTACAAATGGGAACCCAGATCCTTTGTCTCTAACTTGTTTCCTATTTATTTGGGAGCGTCTAGTATTTTTTCTTCCTTTTGGTCTTCCCCTTGGTCTTCCTGTTGGCTTGTATTTCCTCTTTTTACGTTTCTTTTTTTTGAACCTTTCAAAAATAGCTTTTAAAGTCAATGGTCTTGGTTCTAAAGATGAGTCACTAGAGGAATCCTTTGCTTGAACACTTTCAGGTGAATAAACAAATTTTCTGATAGGGTTTCTTTGCCTCGGTTTAGGTGAGGAAGGGACACACTGAGTTTTAAATAAGCTGCTACCAGATGAAGAATTATCACTGGAAAAAAAAAGGGGAAAAATTAATCACACCCTCTTATATTACTGAATACTGATTACTGTAATATACTTTTCTTCCACAGACCAAAAGCAGGAAAACATGTTCAGAATAATTTTTAAAAAGATGGGCTCATAACTAAGCCAACTATTTAGTTCTAACTACTGAAAATGGCCTATAGTGCCATGATCTCATAGCATTTACCAAAAAATGATCTTCCAAAAGAAAGAATATTAATTTCCAAAGACGGTCTTGTTTACTGCTAGAACTTGCTCTAAATAAAACTAGAGGAAGTAAACATTTGACTTGAATACAGTATAAATGCCCATTTCATTTCTCTGTTAACTAGATATTTCCATCATATATATACATATACATGCCAGCATTTTCGATAATGTGCAGTATCACAAAGTAATTTTTAAGCAAGATCACCCACTGATGTCCATTGCCCGTTTCTAGGAGTAATTTCGTCAGGAAGAGACACCAAACTGGCCAAGAGTATTGCTTCCCTGGTTAAGAATGTGTCCCACTGTTAATTATATAAACAAGCCGAAGGCCTGTAACAGGTTTTCCTTTTCTTTTCTAATTCTTGAAAATTGCCTTTACTGCTTACTAGGTAATTCAAATACAGTAAACACTGCCATCAAATTTAGTCAGCTTTGCGATAAAAATCTAGTAATGGCTGATTAAAAAACTTAAAAAGCACTTACCTGTGATTTTCAATTTCCACAGCTGAATCAGATGCCATTATAGGGTTCAGAGAATTCATTCCTGTTATGTATTCTCCAAGCCCCTCTCCAAATTATTCATCACTTATTACTTGCTTCAGATTTCCGACAACTCGGCAAACATGATGTGGCTTCTCCGAACGAATGCTAACATAAACAGCTATTATCTAAACAAAATTTCACGTAGTCAGATAATGCCATTTTATGTAAATTAAGGAAAAAATCAAATACAAGGCCTTTAATATTTTTATATAGGAACTATCCATTTCAAATCAAAAATTCTAAAATCTGGAAAGTGAATTCATGGTTTCCATCTTTCAGTTGTGTCTTCTCAATCTATCCAAGTGGAATAAGATTATAGTACATTTCCAAAAAAAAGTATTAAATATCTTCCCGTAATACAGAAGGTAAATTCACTAGCCATATTGTGTGCAAGTATTAACACACCGTTAATAGCCAAAAAGCCACTTGTTAAGAGCAGATGAGCACTCCCAGGAAAAACTACATACGAAGGCAAGAGGCAATGCTGCCTCAGCGTATCAGGAGAAATAATCCCCATGATTTACTCTGTCAATCCAAACCGCTGGCCTCATTTTTTTATTTGTAGCCTCTTCTCATTCATACTGTGATTCCAAGTCACTGTGAAATTTCTACCTCGGCATATAGGATTTCCTGATAAGTCCTGAATTCTCAAACTTTTCAAGGCTAACAGACTACACAATGGAGCCCTTCATCTCTCGTTTTAATCTCCTTGGAAGCTCTTACAATAACAAAGCAAAAACTGTCTTATTAGTTTACTACCTCATCTCCCCCATAGGTGATGCCTACATTCTTCCGCTCTTGTGTTTAGTCTTTACTTGGGAAGGACAACTGAGTAAGGAAGAAAGGAATCCTAGAATTAAATGGCAAAATATCTCAACTCAGGAAATCCTTAAAGTCACACAGATCTTGTATCTGCAAAATACCCAACGGACTCGTGGTAATTTTCAGGATATGTCTTGTTGCAGCTTGCATTTTCAAAATGCAAAATCTACGAATTCATGAATTGCTCAAAAACAGCAATTTAACAAAAATTGGGTCCAATGGCACTGATGGGATATACCGGAGGTTAAATCTGCCTTTTAAATATCACAGTGGCATTAACTCAAAAACCACTTTTTCGGAAACGGTTTAGAAAGCATTCCTGGGGCCCCTGAGGGGCTCAGTCGGTTGTACACTTCAGCTCAGGTCATAATCTCACCGTTCCTGAGCTCGAGCCCCATCCTGTCTCCCGACTCTGCCACTCCCCTACTCGACACTCTCTCTCAAAAATAAATAACCATTAAAATAAATTTTTAAAGAAAGCACTCCTAAGTGTAGCTTCCGTCCCACGATCCGGCGCTCTTGCGTGGTGGTAACAACCCCTTCAACCACTCACTATGCCTGACCTTCGAGCAGAATGTCTCCAGGAAGCACCCAACCTCATGCAAGGAAAATGGCGTCAGAAATGGTTACCTCGCAACTTACGAAGATTAACAAAACGTGTGCTCGCCCGTAATACTTAATTTTAACAACTTCACTAACATACAACGGAGCACGCCTACAAACGCGTAGATGTGGGCCGCCATCCAGCCACTAGGCCCACAGCCGCGAGCCCACCACCCTCAGGGCCTGCCTTCTGCGCTGTGGCTGCAACCTGCCGAGCAACGCGAGGATCCCGGGGAAACCTAGCTCCTCCCTCGCTCACCAGGCCCGGACGATCACGTCCTCTTCCTACCCACGCAAACTGGCAAATGGCTTGCACCAAGAGCGCCGGCTCGGCACGGGATGAGCAACCCAGGCCTCGGAGGTCCGCATCCAGCAACCTCCTGACCGCAGCACCCCAACGCGCCGAGGACCACCTACCTCCACGGCCTCTCGAAAGAAAAGAATGGCCCATCGCACCACCCAGCTAATAGTGGGCCCAAAATCTCGCGAGAACACTTTACGCCACGCGGAACGTGAAAGGTGGGAAGCCGCAAGATGCGGGAGCGCCATTTTGATCGCCGCGAGGGGCGGGGCGATTGGGGTGGGCGGTGCCTGAGCTCCCTAACGCGGAGGAGGCGGGGTTGACAGACGCATTTCTCGGGGTTCGGGAGTCGGCTCGGCTAACTGAATAGGTAAATGGAATAGCCAAGAACTTTTCGGCAAATGGGGTCAACTTTTCGGAGTGGGTGTGAACTGCCAGGAGGCAGCCACTCAGCCTGATCTGTTTCCGGTGTCTCGCATTTGCTGAGCCGCCGTCTGATTTCCTAAAGCCTGGTCGGGGGTGTGTGCGTGGAGGTGAGTGTGGTGCCGGCTGTGTTGTTAGATCTACTTCTGTCTTCAGAAATCTCTCCTGTGTGCAACTGTGACAGATCCCTGCCTTGACCGTGACTCAAAATGTGTAACCTTTGTACTGGAAGCCGGTGTTACTCCATTCCACACCCGGTTCCCCTCTCCACCTTTGGACTTGTTTTGTTAGCTCACTCTTTCCCTCCAAACTGAGGGTCAGCCTCCTGGAGCTGGGCAGCGTATCGCAAGAGACACCAGCGGTGGATTGTTTTTTTCTTCTGGGTTTTTGACTTCGTTCCCCGAACGGCTACTGAGTGTTAAAACAGTTTCAACTAGTCTAGTTTGGGTGGTTTTTTTTTTTTTTCTCCTAAAGGAGTTACAAAAAGGAATGAGCTGGTTTGGTGTGTCCACTTTCAGATCTCTTGTATCATATGATAGACCGGTAAAGTTGCCTAGTCCCGTAGAGTCAGTGTGATCTCAGGATTGAACAGACCTTGAAGGTAAACTGATCTCTTTACACAGTTTCTCTCTACATACTGAAAAATTCCAGGCATAAAAGTCGAATCCCTTAGGTAGGCGGGCATTTCCACAAGTCTATGAATTACTTGGAAACGCCACGACAGGTATGGTCGTGTTACTCGCTGTTATATTTGAGAGCAGCCCTGGCTATGTAATTTGTGAGACTCAGTACAAAATAAAAATACAGGCTCCCTTGTTCAAACAGGGCGAAGCGCCACTGAAGGTACTAAAAAGTAAGCTCTCTCCTTTCTTCTGTAGTATCTCCTTTGGCTTGTCACAGTGTTTCAACTAATAGCATCAACTTTCTATTAATTATAACAGCATGTTAGTATTAATTTGTTAATAGAAATTTGCTATTTAATGTCAAAATAAAAATTTGGGGGCGCCTGGGTGACTCAGTCCGTTAAGCATCGGACTTCGGCTCGGGTTATGATCTCCCAGTTTGTGAGTTCAAGCCCGATGCATTGGGCTCTGTTGCTGACGGTTTGGAGCCTGGAGCCTGCTTCAGATTCTGTGTCTCTGTCTGTCTTTCTCTGCCCACCCCCCACCCCCACCCCCATTTGCGCTCGGTGGCTCTCTCAAAAATAAATAAACATTAAAAAATTTTTTAATTTAAATTATTAGCATGTTTTACTTCTTCTATCGTGCAATGCCAGTTTTAAATACAGATGAAATAAGTCAACTCGTATGCAGAATTGCTTAAATTTCACGATATGTATTTTGTAGCTCATACAAACATGTATTTTGTTCTTACCAGAACAGTGGAAACTGCACAAAACTAACCTATATTTTTTTTACTTCTTGATGTATGCAACACCAACACTATGGAATCTGGGGACCTTAAGTCTTGTCTCCCTGAACTCCCACAGGTGGTGGGTCCACTAGATTTCTGTGTTCTTGGGGCTTCACAAATGCATTATGGGAGTGAAGTAGCAAGGAATGGTGGTGGTGGACATGCCCGATGCACCTCCGGCCTCTGATCCTGCACGTGCTCCATTGTCCTAGTGGTCCTAAAAGTTCAAATATAAAGTTAAGAATTGCAGGGTGGTGGACAGCAGAGCACTAAACCAAGTGCCATTCTGAATACATGGCCCTGTGCAATTATACTGGTTGCACACCCACAAGCCAGCCCTATCCCAGAGACTTATGTGTCTGACACGTTGTAAACGTTCAATAAATAGTTAAGGCTGAAATGGTGCCCACTCGGAAGACGGATAAGAGAGCCCTAGTCCTATCTTCAAAAAGATCGCTGCCTAGCCGGAAGAAACAAAGCAAACAGATGACACCTCTGAGTGCTCTCAAGATGACTGTATGCTGGGGCGCCTGGGTGGCGCAGTCGGTTAAGCGTCCGACTTCAGCCAGGTCACGATCTCGCGGTCTGTGAGTTCGAGCCCCGCATCAGGCTCTGGGCTGATGGCTCGGAGCCTGGAGCCTGTTTCCGATTCTGTGTCTCCCTCTCTCTCTGCCCCTCCCCAGTTCATGCTCTGTCTCTCTCTGTCCCAAAAATAAAATTAAAAAAAAAAAAAAAAAAAAACACGTTGAAAAAAAAAGATGACTGTATGCAAATTATTCCGTCTGTGAGCTGAGCTGTGTCATTCTATCTCAGGTTAACCTCAGAGTTCGGGCTTTACAGTGGGCTACATTTGATTTTCAATTATTTTTTTTTAATCTTTCTTTTAATAGCTGGGTGATCTCAAATAATACATTCTCTCTGGCCTATTCCTCTTTTGTAGAATGAGAAATGTATTATCTCTTTGGAGTGAGAGGCTTTGAGAGAATGCAAAGTGGCATATCGTACATACCTGTTAATATAGCATGCACTCAATAAAAAGTTATCAGCTTGGTTGCTACAGTTCTACCCTGTTAGGCATTGTCTCTGCAGTTCCACTTACCCAACTGCCTTCTATTTATATTTTTTCCATCTCCAGGCCCTACTGCTGGGCCACTGACTCCCAGCAATGGAATCTGGAGGGTAAATATCCTGTGCTCCCAAAGCTGTCCTCCTAGAGCCACTCTTGAGTTTGTATTAGAACCTTTTTTTTTTTTTAATGTTTATTTATTTTTGAGAGAGAAACAGAGGATCTGAAGTGGGCTCTGTGTGGAAAGCAGAGCTCGAACTCACAAACCATGAGATCATTACCTGAGCCAAAGTCGAACGCTTAACGAAATGAGCCACCCGGGTGCCCCTGTATTAAAACTTTTCTGGAGTTCCTGGGTGGCTCAGTCAGTTAAGCTTCTGACTTCTGCTCAGGTCATGATCACTCAGTTCGTGAGCTCAAGCCCCACGTCAGGCTCTGTGCTGACAGTTCAGAGCCTGGAGCCTGCTTCAGATTCTGTCCCCCTCTCTCTCTGCCCCTCCCCTGCTCACACTCTGCCTCTTTCTCAAAAATAAACATTAAAAAAAAAAACCTTTTCTAACCCCTTTCTCTCATCACTCCCAACTCCAACCTCCAGCCCTACCTCCCACATAAACACTTACACACACACTACCACTGCCTTCTAGGCTGTTGGCTAACCTGAAGTTCTACATTTCCAAACCAATTATTCAGCTGTAGCCTCCTGGGTTTGGACTTTGTTTCTGTTTTGGTGAGGAAAGAAAAACAAACAAACAAAAAAAAAACGACAACAAAAAAAACCCCTGACCTTTTCAAGGTAGCACAAAGTATAAAATTAGGATTATATTTGAATTTAAACTTGTCTTTATTATTCCTACTATAAATAATAATATCTAGAGTGCTTTTATTTTCCTCATTATAAATATAGTATTGAGCAGATTTTGACATGTTCTTGATTATTACTTGCTGCTTTCTGAAAAAACGTAAGATGTTAACATTTGGAAAATCTAGGTGAAGGTATACAGGAATATCTGTGTGTGTTTTCTGTCCATCTGAAATTAATTTCCAGAGAAAAAGTTAAAATGTCTCATTCCTGAATAATTATAAATTGTTCAACTGAAAAACATGCTTGAGATCATTGAAATATGATTATATAGGACTCAGGGCCCATTATCAACAGTTTATATTTTATTTGGGAGACTAGATTATGCATATAATTAAAGGGTAATAAAAGTTGGTATTTGATGAAGTACTTATGTGAACGTTAAGTCCTACATGTATGCGCTAGCATGTTTGTTGAGGACATGTTGTTTGAAATCACCACCAAAACCAGAAGCCCAGTTTCTAAGAAACCTGCGAAACTTTGGACAATTAAAAAAAAAAAAAAAAAAAAAAATGGGGGGGAGGGAGAATTTTTCAAGTGATGTTGAAAGACCACCTTCCACTTACTAAGCAAGCCTGTATCAAGACTGTTCAGGTTAATAATTAATGAGATGTTCCATTAACAATTTTAATGAGAATCTGAATAGTGCTCTTAGAAACACCCTTAAGAATGTTACCAGCATTCTTTGTTGCAGTTGGCCTAGAGCGGGATCCCCTGCCCACCTTACATTATTTTTGCTTGGGTTTTAGGGGTTTTTTTTTTTCCCTTCATTTTATTTACCTCCCTCTGCTTGCACGCTTCATCACCTCACCCGAACTCTTAAGGTAAGATACTAATCTCTGTGTATATGTTTCCCTATTGTAAAATATACTTAGCATATATTTTTAAAACATCAAACTATAATCAGGTTAGAATAATTGAACGTTAAAGCTGCTTACCAAGAAAGTATGTTTATTTGTAAGTAAAAGTAATACTTTGAATTTCAGTAGCTACTCGTTTGCAGAATTTTGCACTTTTCTTAGTAATTTAAAATTTCTTTTGTAAAAGTGGTAGTCTAAGAAACTTGTTTAATTTTTAGCCTATATGTTAAATATAGATGACACAACTTATCTATGAGAGAATTAATTCCTTGAGCATCTTATACTGTTATTTCTAACCGTTTAAACAGTTATCTATAAACCTTAAAACCTACTTTTTGCCTCAGGACCTATATTCCTTAGATCAACCATTAGAAAACTACGTGTTAAATTCACATATATGACTAAAGAATCATGTGCCTTCTTGGTTTGGCATTTCCTCTTGTCTATTTTAAGTGTTGACTGTTTAAAGAATCAGTATTAAAAAAGGTTACTTGTGCATTTCTCGCTTGGAATATTAAATACCAGAAGTTGTGATTGCCTTTCTATGAGGATAGAAACCAAATGCCCTTCTGCCCTTTTTATATAACTGAACTCTTAGTTTTTCTTTCCAGAACAACAGCTGTTCATGCTTCGTTTACGGGGAACTCTTGTGACCATTAGCCTCCCATAGCTTTACGTGTACATCCTTGCACCTCAAGAAGAAATGGCTTGCGCTGAGTATTCTTTTCACGTGCCAAGTCTTGAGGAGCTTGTTGGAGGTAAATACAATAGTACCTGAAGGGTTTTTAAATCATTCTAAGGAAAGCAATTAAAAATAAAAATATTGTAAGACATAATTTATGTGATAGTGTTTTCAATGCAGAGCTCATTTTCCTTTTCGGTGTCTCTCCTGTACTATTTTTTTTTTTTTAATTTTTTAACATTTATTTATTTTTGAGACAGAGAGAGACAGAGCATGAACGGGGGAGGGTCAGAGGGAGGGAGACACAGAATCCGAAACAGGCTCCAGGCTCTGAGCCCTCAGCACAGAGCCCGACGCGGGGCTCGAACCCACGGACAGTGAGATCGTGACCTGAGCCGAAGTCGGACGTTTAGCCGACTGAGCCACCCAGGCGCCCCATCTCCTGTACTATTTTTATTGAGAAAGTCCAAAATTATGCCCCTCCAAAAAAAAAAAAAAAAAAAGTAAACTCACCACTTGAAGATTCTTGTTAAGATACCAACTTTACAGAGTGAAAATGAATATAGTAATCCAATATTTAAGTATGTGTGATGCCCGAAAAGTCACACCGTTTTAGCTTTTTACCAGTTACAATATTCTTTAAGTATAAAATCTGTGGTATATTAACCATGTTCCTAACATTACTACTTTTTCCCCTTCTCCTGATATGATAGACTGCCAATGAACTCGCTTAGATTTCTGTATATATTTTTCTGCATTTCCCCTTGTTCAAATAGGAATTTAAGGCAGCTTCGCAAGATGAATTAGGTGGGGTGACAGGTAAGAAAAAGAAAGTAAAAATAGGACTATGAAATGAAGCCAACAATAGTACTAAGCCAAAACCATATAGCCTGTCAGAAAGCTAACATTTGATTGATGGCCTCTACCTTGTATTCTGACGGCGAGTATAAAACCTACCCTTACTGGGGCGCCTGGGTGGCTCAGTCGGTTAAGCGGCCGACTTTGGCTCAGGTCACGATCTCGCGGTCTTGAGTTCGAGTCCCACGTCGGGCTCTGTGCTGACAGCTCAGATCCTGGAGCCTGTTTCAGATTCTGTGTCTCCCTCTCTCTCTGACCCTCCCCTGTTCATGCTCTGTCTCTCCCTGTCTCAAAAATAAATAAAACGTTAAAAAAAAAAAAAAGTTTAAATTAAATAAATAAATAAATAAATAAATAAATAAATAAATAAAAATAAAACCTACCCTTACTTTTCAAAGTGCACCCATCCTGACAGTTCATCTGTCTTCCTGGTTAAGGTTGAAGTCAAGAAGCGTACTCGGGTTTTGCTTGGTTGTGACTCTCTTCTCCTGACCTTCCTAGTTTTTCCTCAGTTGGATGGCGGCTAACAAATCATCTGTATGACTAGTATTCTTTGCCTGTATTTTTTTTCTGTCAGTCTTTCTGTCTTCCCTGTTAGGAGAGGACAGCTAGGAATCTTTTCTTTGAGGGCCTTTCTACATCTATCTTCGCTTGTGTGTCTGTGTTTCTATACGTTCTTTCTATATGTACAGGATATTTTCAGTACAAAATAGATTGGAATCTAAGTTTTTTGGCTTGCAATTGATTTTCAATTTTACATAAAGTCCTACAGCAAGAATTTGGTCTCTTTGAAATCAGTAAAAAATAGATTTAACTGTATTTCCACATGCTGAAATATTATAATTTACATATTGATAAGTCTGCTGTCATTAGTTTAGCTAGGGGAATTTTCCAGGCAATTTGGTTTCTGTTTTCATATGGATAAAAGATCTGGTATGGAATGTCTATGTGGCTAGATTTCATGTGACTTCATGTTTTGGAGAGGTTGATTCTACAAAACTTAAACTAATGACTGACACTAATCAGAGAAGTTTTTATGGAAACTTTCCATCCTTAGAAGTACATTGCTCCTAGCATTATAAGTTTGAAATATGTTTCTTTTTTCCCTTTTTGTATTGAGTTACAATATGTCTGCAGTAAAGTGCACTAATCTTAAGTGTACATCTTGATGAATTTTAACATGCTTACACTCATGTCACTACCACCCAGACTGAGATATAAAATACTTCGGCATTCCAGAAGACTCCTTCAGGTATTTAGCCAGTCACTATCTCTACCCAAAGAGGTAACCACCGTTCTGACTTCTGTCACCTTAGATGAGTTGCCCGATTTTGAAGTATGTGTAAGTGAAGTCCTATAAAGTGTTTTGTGTCTTACTCCTTTTGCTCAACGTTTTCTCTTCAAGTGTCCATGAAGTTGTTACATGTAATTGCTTACTGTCTAACAATTTAAATATAGACATTTCAATAGGTCTTTGGAATTCTGTCTGCAAAAGAAAAGTAGTCCTCACCTTAGTGCAGTGTTTAAATCTCTACAGATCTAGAGTGATTTTGATGGGGATTATTTGTGTTTAATTCTGTCTTGTGATTAATTGTGTGTTGGTGTCTAATTATATTAATTAATAAGACCTTGTGATTGTGTGTCTAATGTTTAGTTATATTCATTAGTAAGACCATTTCCCTCTTTTTTTTAATGCTTATTTATTTTTGAGAGAGAGAGAAAAAACGCAGGTGGGGGAAGGGAAAAGAGAGAGGGAGACACAGAATCCGAAGCAGGTTCCAGGCTCCAAGCTGTCAGCACAGAGCCCAATGTGGGGCTCAAACCCAAGAACCGTGAAATCATGACTTGAGCCCAAGTCGGACGCTTAGCCAACTGAGTCACCCAAGTGCTCCTCTCTCTCTCTCTCTTTTTTTTTTAATTAAAGTAAGCCCTGCCCAACATGGGGCTTGAACTCATGACCCCAAGATGAAGAGTCCCTTGCTCTACCAACTGAACCAGGCCCCTCCCCTTGCCCTCTCCCTCCCCCACCTTTTAATTATACAAATTTAGACTGAGAGCGTGATACCCAAAATGTTGAGGGAAGGTTTGCTATATATATGGTGGCAAATTTTTACGTGATGTTAACCCTTTTCCTTTTCTGTCAGTTCTGCAGAAGGGCCTCAAAGATAACTTTGCTGATGTCCAGGTGTCTGTGGTCGATTGCCCTGATTTGACTAAGGAGCCATTTACCTTTCCTGTAAAAGGTAAACAGTTTTTGCAATTCACTTTTTTCAGTCCCCATCTTCTTCTGAAACTAAAATTATTATGAAGGATTGTCTTAAATTACCTACAAATAAAGGATATTGTCCCAAATTTTAGACTAAATTGTGCTGAATTTCTGTGCAGTTTTCTTACATTGAGCAAATTTCGTTTTATTCCTTTGTGGGAAAATGCTGTTTTATGCACATATGTTATTTTCACAGGTTCTATCATCGATATTCAGTAGGCTAGAATCCTTGATATCACATGAGAGTTTTGTTTTTTAACTGTTGGAGCGACTGTTAAGGAAATGTCAATTTCGCTGTTTATATTTATTTATTCAAGACCAGAAGGAATCCTGAAAGCCTTGTATTTGAGTCGTCTGTTAAATTCTTATTTGCCAAGTGATCATCCAGCCGATGTTTAAAGTAAGAAGGAAGGGAAAAAATATTGGTTGAGTAAATATAATTTGTATGATAGATAAACACCTATATTTGGTGACTTAATTTTGACAATAACCCTGCAAAGTAAGTGCTCGCCCCAGTCTAGGGATGAGAAGACTGAAGCTCAGAGAGGCTAGGCAAGATCAACAGTAATCATAATAAGGATTCAAATCCAAGTCTATCTGTTCTGAAAGTCTGACCTTCTCCCATTATGTCCTATTGTGATGAGGAATTTGGAGATAAACACTCACACTTCCTCTTTGATTATGTTACTGACATAATTATAATTTTTTGTTAAAAAGTAATTTTACACAGAAGTTCTAGACTCTGCTTCTTTCTCGGCCATGCACAGATTTCATTACCCTAAGGAAGCCAAATAATATATTTGGGCTTCAGATATATTAAAATGGAGAGATTTGGCTTTCATTTTCTTTTTGGGTCTTTCCAGCTTCAACAGTCTCTAATTTTAAGTATTCTTGTAAATTCTACATGATCTCACGGCTCGTGAGTTCGAGCCCCACGTTGGGCTCTGTGCTGACAGCTCAGAGCCTGGAGCCTGCTTCATATTTCATATTCTGGGTCCTCCCCCCACTGCCCTCTCCCACTCATGCAGTCTCTCTCTGTGTCTCAAAATAAATAAACAAGCACTAAGTATACTTGTAAATTCTGGAAGTTTTGTGTACCAGAGGTAATATATTCTCCCCAGTAAATAAGTAGTCAATGAAAGTAAAATTAAAAAATCAGAAAACACAGAAGAGTACAAGGAAAAGGAAAAATGATTCATCTTAATTCTGTCATCCAAAGAGGTTTCTAGATGATAACTTGTAAGCCTTTAAATTGCAACACTACGGAAGCTAGAGATGTACATTTATATGTATCTTATCTTTTACAAGTGTTAGGTACTTTCTACCTGGTCTGACTGAAGTCACCAATGACTTTGATATGTTTACTAGTATTATTTGGTTTCTCACATATTTCATAGTATTCGGCCATGGCTGCCTGACATTCTGTCTCCCCTTAGTTCTCTCTCCTTTTTCGTTGATTCTTTTGCCTTCTCTTCCTTGGTACCTTTCCGACTTCCATGATGTTCTTTCTTCCTCATTTTTCCTAGCTCCTTTCTCTTTCTGGCAGGCTCTTAAATCCTGACATTTTCTGGAATTCTTTCCTCAACCTCTTCTTATTCTGTACAGTCTCTCTGCATTTTTCCATTTACTCCTATGATTTTAAATTACTGTGTGGATACAAGAACTTGAAATCTGCACATCTCACCTAGGTAGGTCTGTCTTTTTCTTGGCTATAGATGAGTAATTCCAGCTGTCCACAGGACATCCCCACCTATATATGCTAAGGACAACTTGAGGTCAGCATGTCTAAAATTTAGCTCAATCCTTCACCATAGTTGTCTATTCTCCCTTGTCCTGTTTCTTAATCTACTCTTCTCCATCTCTACAGTCCCCATTTTTAGCACATTACTTGTCTTTTCCCAGGACTACTAAAATAGTCCTTTAATGGTTTCTTTAAATTTCAGTATTACTATCACTTATGAGAAAGACTCTTATCCATGAGTAATTTCTGCTGATCCCATGGAAGAAATTTCTAAAATCCCTAATTATAAATGAGATGTATAAAAATCCTGTACATCTTCCTTCTGCATAGCTAAAGAAATAGCGACGTATGTGTATACTTTATTTTGTGATATTGTTAGTATAAAACTGACAAGACTACTTTTTTTTCAAACGAAAAGTAATTATTTTCTACTTTACATTAAAAAAAAAGAAGGTGCCTTTCCCAAGTTGTGTCTAGCTGTACCTGTGATGTTAATTAAAAGTGTCAGTAAAAAAAAAAAAAAAAAAAAAAAAAAAGTGTGAGTAGGAAGTTCCCAACGTCTGAAGTTATCTCTAATTACTTGCATTTCTATAAACAACCTTGGGAATAAACAACTTTGACAAGAGGATCTCCCAATATGGATTTGTTTAAAAATTTTTTTTAATGTTTATTTATTTTCGACCCAGAGAGAGAGACAGAGCGTGAGCGGGGGACTGAGCCACCCAGGTGACCCACCCAATATGGATTTCTTAAAGAACTAATATTCTCCTGGAGCAAAATATGTTATACTAAAGTACAATTTTAGTCAACTCCCCCTCTACCAAAAGCACAGATTTTTTTTTTCATTTTTTTAAATGTTTATTTATATTTGAGAGAGAGACAGAGACAGAGCACAAGAGGGGGAAGGGCAGAGAGAGGGAGACAGAATCCTAAGCAGGCTCCAGACTCTGAGCCACAAGCTGTCAGCACAGAGCCTGACGCAGGGCTCGATCCCACCAGCAGTGAGATCATGTCCTGAGCCAAAGTCAGATGCTTAACCGACTGAGCCACCCAGGTGCCCCCAAAGCACAGATTTTTAAAGGAATAGGTCATTACAGACTAATTGTAGAATTCTCATCCTATCTGAACTTCGGCTTCAATTCTAGCCCTTGCTCTATTATCAACTTTCCGTTGCCTTTATGCTTGGTAATGACAGTATTAGATATATAAGTAGTTAGAATAGGATAGGGATCATAGCTATTTTTGTCTTTCAATCCCTACTATTTGTAAAACTATAAGAATGGAAGAGTTATGTACCCTTTAAATAATAAATAAGTTAGTGCCTTTTGGCATTTTACACTTAAGTTAGAGGTTTGCCTATTTTTAAAGTTACTTTTTTTTTTAGGCATCTGTGGGAAAACTAGAATTGCAGAAGTAGGAGGTGTGCCTTACTTATTGCCTCTTGCAAATAAAGAAAAAGTAAGTGTACTTTTACTCTTCACATTCACATGAAGATTATTAGAAGTTGAGTTGATTCCTCTTTTTATTATTAGAAGACCCATTGACCAATGTGGCATGGAAGTATTAATGGACTCAGTGAAAAAAAGTACAGATTTGTATAAGTTGTGATTTAAATAATATTTTTTCTTCTTGTATAGGTTTATGATGTAAATAAGATTGCAAAAGAAATGAAGCTTCCTGGAGCTTTTATTCTTGGAGCAGGAGCAGGCCCATTTCAGACTGTTGGGTTCAACTGTGAGGTCAGCATACATATAATTATTTTACTTTATTTTATTATTTTTTTAATTGTTTTATTATTTTATTATTTTATTTTATTGATTTGACGTTTAGTCTACCTATTTTTCTTTTATTGCCCTACCCGAAAGTCTGCTTTCTGAATGAATTGGTATCCTCTTTCTTTATGGATTTGATATTGTTTGGTACCGATTTGGACTATAGCCTATGCTCCACTATAATGGAGCACCAGCCCCTAATTTCAGATTTTCTAGGGTATGCACTCCGTGTTAGATGAGTCTAACATCCTAATGTGGTCTGCTGAGGTCCCTGGATTGTGCAAGATTTTAATCCTTTATCCATCAGAGAATTGCTGCCTTCACTGTAAATCTTTCCTTTTGATATGAAAGCAGCTTTTGATGAGAAGATGAATGGAATATTTAATGATCTCATCAATTCCCTCTTTCAGACTAAATAGCAAGGACCTACCCCAGTGGTATAATGATTATTTACAAAGGATACTATCGATTCCTGTGTGTGTTAGTGTATTTACAACATAAAAACACCACGGTCTCTTCCCATCTCTGGACCAGAAAAGTAAAAGACCTCTTAAGTCTGCCCATTCCCTCATCTCTTCAGATGTGACCATTACTCGATAGTCATACAGGTTCTTTTGTAGAAAGAGTAATATAATTTACCTAGTGTTCAAGATAGAAAAAAAAGTCTAAAATTTAAAGCCCAGTTTACAAGGTTTTTGAAACACTGTAAGAAATACTAGACATTTTATAAAATGTTTTTTCAACTTTTTGATGTTTGTAAATCTTCAACATTTTGAATCTAAAATTAAATATTTCATACTTCATGTTCTTAATAGGTCCTGAAATAAAATATCTTAAGTCAAGGATCCTCAAGATACTCTCTTCGGATATTGATGCCAGGATTGACTAATTTACTTTTCTTATTTACATTTCTTTTCAGTTTATGCCAATTATTCAAACAGAAAGTGAACACAAATCTCCAGTAAATGGAAGTTACTTTGCCCATGTTAACCCTGCAGATGGAGGGTGCCTGCTCGAGAAATACAGTGAGAAATATCACGATTTTGGGTGTGCATTACTGGCTAATCTTTTTGCCAGTGAGGGCCAACCTGGAAAGGTGATTTTTTGTTCACAAAAACACAGTATTCTCCAGAAGTTCTCAGATAGCTAAAAATTTGAACTTTAACTGCCACAAGTACGGTCTTCTTAAAAGTCAAAACCAGCTGAGCCAAATTTTATTACAGATTCAGAGAGTACTACAAGTAAGTGAAAGTCTTATTTAAAACTGAGGTGAAGAGTACTTAGTAAGCAATACCTTGTTTTCTGAGGAATAAAAGGTAATGCTATTCATGTGCGGAGTGAGTCAAATAGATGAACCACGCAGCTGAAATAGACAGATACTACCTACCTGCAGTTACTATGTAGGTAATTTGTTCATTGCTGATTTTGATCAGACATTGGTTGAGCTAGACAGAAATTGTGGTAGCAAAATATTACATCAAGAAAGAGGTAAAAAAAATTAATGCCTCACCTCGTATTTACTTCCTGTTAGAACACGAAAAGATCATTTCAATGTTAGCAGTTGTGAGAACGCTCAGATTTTTAAATAGAGGGAGCTACTTCGGCTACTTTGAGAAGCCAGGTAGTGAAGTAAAAAGACCTAATTAAGTGGAGGTAACACAAGTCCAGAATTTTAAGGGAAAGGAAAAGATGTAATCGCTTTCTCCTCCCTTCTGAATTACCAGAGGTTAACCCCTTTGAGCCAGGAATTCTCAACCTTTTGCCGCCTTGACATGTAAATGATAAGAATCTCTAGAGCTCAGTAGAAGACTTCGCTATAACTCTCTCTGTCCCAGAAAACATGAATAAGACTTGTTAGAGTAAATGATAACTCATCATACACACACACATGCACACACACACACACGCACGCACGCACGCTATGTATTGTTGATCAAGACAGGATTGAGACATCTCGCTCAACTCCTATGTGTGTGCTCCAAGCAAACAAGTGACTGCTTCATGGCATTAGATTATATGTTTCATTTTGATAGTTATTCACATAAAATTTTGCAGCTTAGAGCAATGGAATGCATATTTATGTCCTCTCTAGGTCATTGAGGTGAAAGCCAAAAGAAGAACTGGAAAACTTAACTTTGTGACTTGTATGAGACAGACTCTTGAAAAACATTATGGAGATAAGCCTGTAGGGATGGGAGGTACTTTCGTAATTCAGAAGGGAAAAGCGAAGACTCACATAATGGTAAGAGTCTTTGTGTACATGTATATATGGGTATGTATGTGCACATACTTAAGATCTTGAGATTTTTTAATATACATTGAGAATTCTACCCTTAAAACACCCTGAATGCTTTTACTATGATTGTATTAATTTTACTTATTTATTTATTTATTTATTTGATCCTTTAAGTTTATTTTATTTTGAGAGAAAGAGCAGCGGAGGGGCAGAGAGAGAGAGGGAGAATTGAGAATCCCAAACCAGCTCCACGCTCAGTGCAGAGCCCGACACAGGGCTCGATCTCACAAACCGTGAAATTACGACCTGAGTGGAAATCAATAGTTGGACGCTTACCTGACTGAGCCACCCAGGTGCCCCATGTATTACTTTAAAACTTAAATGACAAACAATACTGTAAATCATACTGTAAGATAATGTCTAACTGGAGTCCTTTCTTTATGTTAATATATTGGAACTTTGTGTTTTTAAGATGTAGATAGATATGAGTATAAGCCTTAGAAATAGATTATCAATTTTTTTTGGATTATCATTTTTATTGCCAGAATCCCAAACTGCATATGTTGACTTTGCTATCTAGATGGTTGTGGTTTTGGGGAAAGGAGTCATTGTGAAAATTATAATCTTATGGGCTAATTATATAAGTTTATAAGACAATAAGGATGGAATACCGTATGAAGCAAGACCCAGGGCATTTTTTTTTTAATTTTTATTTTTTTTAATGTTTATTCTTGAGAGAGAGCGTGTGTGCACACGCGCATGAGTGGGGGAGGGGCAGAGAGAGAGGGAGACACAGAATCTGAAGCAGGTCCCAGGCTCTGAGCTGTCAGCACAGGGCCCAATGTGGGGCTCGAACCCACAAACCATGAGATTATGACCCGACCTGAAGTCAGACGCTTAACCAACTGAGCCACACAGGCACCCCGAGGTTTTAAAATAATGTTTTGTGGGTGAATGAATGAATCAAGTGTAAAAGTAATTACAACTTAATTTCCTTTTCATTCTGTCACTAAACTCATCAAAAATGTTTGGTTTTAATGTTTTTTACCCTGATAATTTTAAATGGCAAGTCAGCTGATTTTGCAAAGAAAGACACATTTACGAAACTACTTAATTTTCCAAATTGTTAAAAACAGAATTGTAGATAAATCTAATTGCAAATACCAAATAATTACAGGAATTTTTAAAACTCAAGTACACAATACTTTATTATTAACTATGGGCATATCTCATTTTATTGTGTTTCACATTATTGCATTCGCAAATACTGCATTTTTCATACGTTAGTTTGTGGCAGCACTGCATCAAGCAAGTCTTTTGGCACCAAATTTCCAACAGCATTTGCTCACTTCCCCTCTCTGTGTCACATTTTGGTAATTCTCGCAATATTGCAAACTTTTTCATTGTTCTTATTATATTTGTTATGGCAGTCTGTCATCAGTGATCTTTGAAGTAATGATTGTACTTGCTTTGGGGTGCTACAAACGGCACCCATGTAAGATGGTCACCTTAATAAATGTTGGTCTGTTTTGACTTTTCCACCAACCAGCCCTGTGTCTCTCCCTCTCCTCAGGCCTCCCTATTCCCTGAGACACAACAATATTAAATTTAGGCCAGTTACTAACCCTACAGTGGCCTCTCAGTGTTCAAGTGAAAGGAAGAATCACACGTCTCTCACTTTAAATTAAAAGCTAGACATGATTAAGCTTAGCGAGGCAGGCATGTCAAAAGCCAAGGAAGACCAAAAGCTGGACCTCCCATCCAAATAGCCAAGGTGTGAATGTAAAGGAAGAGTCCTTGATGGAAAATTAGAAGTGTTACCACAAATGGTAAGAAAGCAAAAATAGCCTTGTTGCTGATATGGAGAAAGTTTTAGTGGTCTGGATGGAAGATCAGACAAGCCCTAACATTCCCTTAAGCCAAAGCCTAATCCAGAGCAAAGCCCTTCTTCAATTCTATGAAGGCCAAAACGGGTGAGGGAGCTGCAGAAGAAAAGTTCGAAACTAGCAGAGGTTGGTTCATGAGGTTTAAGAAAAGAAGCCATCTCCATAACATAACAATGCAAGGTGAAGCAGCAAATGCTGATGTAGAAGCTGCAGCAAGTTATCCTCCAGAGATCTAGCTAAGGTAATTAATGAAGGTGGCTACACGAAACAACAGATTTTCAAGGTAGACAAAACAGCCTTCTATTGGAAGAAGATACCGTCTAGGATTTTCACACCTATAGAGAAGTCAATGCTTTGCTCCAAAGCTGCAAAGGACAGTCTGACTCTTCTGTTAAGGGCTAATGCAGCTTGTGGCTTTAAGTTGAAGCCAGTGCTCATTTACCATCCTGAAAATCCTAGGGTCCTTACGAATTATGCTAAATCTACTCTGCCTGTGCTCTATCAATGGAACAGCAGAGCCCAGACGATAGCACATCCATTTACAAAATGGGTTACTGAATATTTTTAGCATGCTTTTGACACAAACTGCTCAGAAAAACATATTCCTTGCAAAATATTACTGCTCATTGACAATGCACCTGGTCACCCAAGAGGTCTGATGTAGATGTACAATGAGATTCATGCTTTCATGCCTGCTAACATCGCATCCATTCTGCAACCCATGGATCAAGGAGTAATTTCAGCTTTCAAGTTTTATTATATGAGAAATACATTTCAGGGGCGCCTGGGTGGCTCAGTCGCTTAACCATCTGACTTTGGCTCAGGTCATGATCTCATGGTTCGTGTGTTCAAGCCCCATGTCATGCTCTGTGCTGACAGCTCGGAGCCTGGAGTCTGCTTTGGGTTCTGTGTCTTCCTCTCTCTCTGCCTCTCCCCTGCAGGCACTCTGTCTCTCTCTTAGAAATAAATAAACATTAAAAAATTAAAAACAATACATTTCATAAGATTATAGCTTCCATAGACATATGGCAGCTCAGGGAGAAGTCAGTTGAAAACCTAGAAAGGATTCACCATTCTAGATGCTATTAAGAACATTTGTGATTCATGAGAAGAGGTCAAAATGTCAGCATAAATAGGAGTTTGGAAGAAGTTGATTACAATTCCCATAGATGACTTCGAGGGGTTCAAGACGTAAGTGGAGGAAGTAACTGCAGAAGTGGTAGAAACAGCAAGAGAACTAGAAGTGGAGCCTGAAGGTGGGACTAAATTACTGCAATCTCATGATCAAACTTGAACAGATGAGGAGTTGCTTCTTAGGGATGAACAAAAAAAGTGGCTTCTTGAGATGGAATCTGCTGGTGAAGATGCTGTGAAGATTGTTGAAATGACAACAAGGGATTTAGAACATTACATGAACTAAGTTGCTAAAGCAGCTGGAGGGTTTGAGAGGATTGACTCCAATTTTGAAAGTTCTGTGGGTAAAATGCTACAGAACAGCACTGTTCACCACTGTAGCACCCTGATCACTCAACCCTGAGCCATCAACACTGAGGCAAGAGTTTATGCCTTGAAAAAACAAGTTTATGACTTGCTGAAAGCTCAAATGATTGTCAGCGTTTTTTGGCAATAAAGTATTTTTAAATTTAGGTATGTACATTTTTTAAGATATAATGCACACTTGATAGACCACAGTATAATGCAAACATCACTTTTACATGCAATGGGAAACTAAAAAATTCATTTGACTTGCCCCTATTTTATTGCAGTGGTCTGGAACTAAACCCACAATATCTCCAAGGTATGCCTGTAGTTAACCATAATGTGCATTATATCTCTAAAACTTACCCGTCTTGTAACTGAAAAATGTTTGTACCCTTTGACCTTCACCTCATTTTCCCCATTCCCCATCTCCTGGCAACCACCACTTTATGTGTCTGTTTCTCTAAATTGGACTCTTTAGATTCCAGTAAGTGATACCATGCAATATTTGTGTGTGGCTTATTTCATTTTAGCATAATGTCCTTCAAGTTCATCCATGTTGTTACATCCATGTTGCAGGATTTCCTTCCTTCCTAAGCCTGGATAACATTCCTTGTATATGTGTGTGTATACATATGTCATAATTTTGCATATTTACACACACTCATATATAATCAAATCACACATTTATTTATATATACAACAGTTTCTTTATCCATTCATCCATTGATAGACCCAGAAGTGGGATTACTGGATCATAGGGTTCTATTTTTTGAGGAACCTTCATACTGTTTTCCATAATGATTGCACCGGTTTACATACCTACTAACAGCATACAAGTGTCCCTTTTTCTCCACATCCTTGTCAACACTTGTTATCCCTTGCTTTTTTGATAGCAACCATCCTCACAGGAATGAGATGATATCTCATGGTTTTGACTTGCATTTCCCTTCCCTGATGATATTGAGCACTTTTTCATATACCTGCTGGCCATTTGTATGTCTTATTTGGAGAAATGTCTAATTTAGTTCCTTTGCCCATTTTTTAAGTTGGTTGTTTTTTGCTATTGAGTTGTAGGAGTTCCTTGTATATTGTGCATATTAACCCCTTATTGGATAAATATTTTTTCCCATTCCATAGATTGCCTTTTCATTTTGCAGCTTGTTTCCTTTACAGTGCAGACGTTTGTAATTTGATATAGTCCCACTTGTTTATTATTCCTTTTGTTGCCTGTAGTTTTTATGTCATATGCAAGAAATTATGGTGAAAATCCCACGTTCTGAAACTTTTCCCTTAAATTTTCTTCTAAGTTTTATATTTTAGCTCTTACAGCTAGGTCTTTGATCCATTTTGAGTTCTTTTTTTGTACATGTATAAATTAAGGGGCCGACTTCACTCTTTTGCACATGAATATCCAGTTTTCCCAGCACCATTTTTTGAAAAGATAGTCCATTTTCCATTGAATGGTTTTGACACCCTTACTGAAAATTATTTGACCATGGGGCACCTGGGTGGCTCAGTTGGTTAGCATCCGACTTCAGCTCAGGGCATGATCTCACAGTCTGTGAGTTCGAGCCCTGCGTCAGGCTCTGTGCTGACAGCTCAGAGCCCAGAGCCTATTTCGGATTCTGTGTCTCCCTCTCTCTCTGTCCCTCCCCTGCTCATGCTCTGTCTCTCTCTGTCTCAAAAATAAATAAAAACATTAAAAAAAAATTAAAAAAAAAAAAGAAAATTATTTGACCATATACGCAAGGGTTTATTTCTGGGATCTCTGTGCTATTCCACTGATTTGTATGTCTGCCTTTATGCCAATGTTACACCGTTTTGATTACTTGTAGTAAGTTTGATAGCGGGAAGTGCTAGGCCTCCAACTTTTCTCTTTTCCCCGAAGATTGGTTTGGCTCTTCAGGGTCCCTTGAGATTCCACATGAATTTTACAATGGATTCTTCTATTTCAGCAAAAAACTTTATTGGGATTTTAATAGGGGTGGCATTAAATCTTTAGATTGCTTTTGGTAGTATTAATATCTTAACAATATTGTTCGATTCATGAACACAGGATATTTCTCCATTTATTGGAGTCTTTTTAAATTTCTTTTTTTTTTTAATGCTTTATTTTTGAGAGAGAGAGAGAGACAGAGTGCCAGCAGGGGAGGGACAGAGAGAGAGGGAGACACAGAATCCGAAGCAGGCTCCAGGCTCTGAGCCGTCAGCGCCGAGCCCAACACAGGGCTCAAACTCACGGAGTCTTCCCAAATTTCTTTTAGCAGTGCTTTGTAGTACAAGTTTTTGTTTGTTTTGTTTTTGCTTCCTTGAATAAGTTTATTTTATTCGTTTTGATGCTTCTACCAACTTCTAGTGCCTTGTTCCCCACCCACACACCCCTCGACGTACTGGTAGCAGTAATGAGATTTAAAATTAGGACGAGGATATATTTCCAGGAAAACTGAGAAGCTATGAAAAATAAAGATAGTAGTAGGCTCATTCTTTCATTTATTCATTCATGCATTTTAGCTTATACACTTGATTGGTGATCCTTTTGAAAACTATGGTATATAATTTGTTTTGATTCTAAAAATAGTCAAATGTATAAGAAGGCTTACATTTCTAATGTAATGAAGTTAGATATAATTTACATTTTAATTCTCAATAATATTCTATATATTTAGAATGATCTTTTATTGTAGCCCACAGAATTTTCTTCCTGCCCTTTGAACTCTGATGAGGAGGTGAATAAATGGTTGCACTTTTATGAGATGAAAGCTCCTTTGGTTTGTCTGCCAGTTTTTGTCTCCAGAGACCCAGTAAGTTTATGTCTATCTTTTATATTGCAGTATAATACAGTGATTATGCTTAGGTTTTAGGATATTCTTTTAAAATTAGGCACTTTCTGAGTTGTCATTTAAGAACTAGGATAGTCTCCGGAATTATCTTGAAAGATGAGGGAGCAGGTGGCTAACGCCCCTATGAGTTAGTTAGGCAGGGCAGATTTTACCTTCGAGCAAATCAAGGCACAGGTATTTTACATGACACCCAAAGTCATGTTATTAAATAGTAGAATCAAGACCATGATTCGGGTCTCCTATCACCTTATTTGTTGCTCATCATACCATTCCTTATATTCTAACACTAGACACTAGAAAAAGATATGAGAGAGACCAATTCAGAGAAAGTAGCTACCGCAATACTGACTTTTGATCCAGCGATTACGTGTCTAGGAATGTATCCTTAAATATATGTGTAAGTATTTAAAATTATTAGTTAAAAGGTTATCCATAATAGCATTACTATAATAGCAGAATTGGACATAATCTAAATGTTAGTTGAGAATGGTGGAATCGGTATGTGTGTACAATAGAATGCCATGTAGGTATAAAAGCAAGCAGAAGCTCTTTTATGATCTAATATACTAAGATCTCAAGCTATATTTTTAAATGAAGAAAAGCAATACTCATCACAGTATGTACAGAGTGCAAATTGGAGTAAAAATTACAAAAGTTAACATTTCTGGAAGGATATATAAGAAACTCCTTACACCGGGTGCCTGCAAGGAAAGGAAGGAAGGAAGTAGTAAAGGCAGAAGATGGAAAGACACACTTTATGGAATATATCCTTTTTCACTCTTTGAATTTTGAATTAAGTATATATATTGCTTACTTAAAAAATAAAATAAAAACTATTATAACAAATAAAAAGGTCTCCCTGCCCCTTAAACAATTCCTATCCAAGATAATTTAAATACTGACAGATAGCTTGTCTGTTGTCCTAGGGGTTTGATTTGCGATTGGAGCACACCCATTGTTTCAGTCATCATGGAGAAGGTGGACACTACCATTATGACACTACCCCAGACACAGTGGAATATCTTGGATACTTCTTGCCTGCAGAGTTTCTGTATCGCATTGATCAACCAAAAGAGACCCATTTAATTGGGCGAGATTAAATCAAATGAAAAAGAAATAATTAAGGTTAAGTAGTCAACTCATTAATTGATACTAATATAAAATCCAGTAGAAATGATCTCACGACTTAAATCCCATTGTTTTGGCCATTAACTGAAAGGTATGTTGACCTCTGTACTCTGTATTATCTGATATATCTTAGAGATTATTGGGAACCAACATACATAATGAAAATGTTCATTTTTTTATTCTTTATTCACAGCAAAATCAGTCTTATGTTTATACCTTAAATATAACATGATCAGGAATCATGTGATTATACCTACTATCTACTGGTAATAACTTATATTTGTATAACATTATTAAATTTTTCAAAATACTCTCACAAGTCCTAAGTGGATGTTTCTGGGTATTAGAAAAATCAGTGTTGCAAATGCTGATAGTTATTGAATCTATAGTATTAAATTTTAAAAATCCATTTCAAAAATCAGAGTATACTTTTTTATTTTCGTGGAATAAGGTGGGCAGAGGAAGCAAGTTTCCCCCTTTTGGTGGGGTTGAACCATACTCAGGAGTTCGCAATTTGACTTTCACAAACATTGTCAACTAGGTGGTTAGCCATGATGCCTCCTTTGTTTGGGTTGCCAGTTGGAAGCAGTTTGTATCTTGCCGGCTATTTGCCAGAAGGAAAGGGAAAAGAAACATCCAAATACAACACTGAAGTGGGTATACTTTAATTTATAAGTGAGGCCGTTGGTACACACGACACTGTCCTTTGTGAAATAAAAAATTATACTCTTTTACTGATTGAAATTGTTGACATTATCCTCAGTATTCTTCTTTAATAATCATTAGCCAGAAATCAACTGTCTAATCGTAATCTTGCTAATGCTAAGCATGTGCAGATTTAGGAGCTCTTTAATAGCAAACACATACTAAATCTTCAAAAAATATTTTTTGATTGTCTTCTTTGGATGTTACCTATAACCTGTCCTGTGAGTAGAAATTTGTAAATGTTATTTTTACAAGAAGCACTAGTTTGAAGCAAAAAATGAATAAAAAGTGTATATTCACAATATGATGTGTCTTTTTAATATCTTGCCTCCAGACAGAAAAAAAAGAGCTTTGTTTACCAGTGTAGCACTAATGCCTTTAATAGTGCCTGGCCAAAGCAGGCACTCAATAAATATTTGTTGAATGAATGAGTGTATAGAAGATTATGTCAGACACTTCACCAGATGCGGGCCTCTATCATTCAATCGTTTATATGGGGGGGGGGGGGGGGGAAACTAACAGTAAACAAATATGTTATATGACAGGTAGTATTAAGTCCTATGAAGAAAAATAAAACACAGGATGGATTGTAAAAGAGTAGGCTATTTTTTTTAAAGTCAATTTATTTTTGAGGGACAGAAAGAGACAACGTGGGCAGGGGAGGGGCAGAGGGAAAGGGAGAGAGAATCCCGAGCCATGCTGTCATTGCAAAGCCCGAGGTGGGACTCAATCTCACAAACCGTGAGATCATGACCTGAGCCATGACCTGAGCCAAAATCAAGAGTTGGACGCTTAACCGACAGAGCCACACAGGCGCCCCCAAGGAGGATGCTATTTTGTTGAGTCCATCCCACATGAGACAGGATGGACTCATCACCCCAAATTAGGTTTGGGTGTCAAGACTGATAAAGTCACATACACCCCAACAGGGTATGAAAGGATTTGCCGCTTACATAATGAGGCTTTCTGGGGAAAGCAGGACAGCTCCCAAGCAGGTCCAAAAATGGCTGAGAGAACAGAGAAAGGAGCCTGATTTGGGGTTTCTGTGGTAATGAACAGTTAGGGCCAAGGTGATAGTTCCATATGCAGTTTAAATTTCCCACAAGTGTCAAAGAAGGAGGAGCCAGGCTTGCTCAAATATGGAGCAGAATGGGAAGAGAGGGGAGTGAGGCCTAACAGCGGTCAGCAGTCAAACATAAAAAGTGGAATTAGTTTCCTTATTACACATTTTATATAGGGAGATCAGAAAAAGACTCTGATAAAGAGACACTTGAGCAAAGACCTGAAAGAAATGAGAAAGTGAGCTATGAAGTTATTTGGAGAAACATCCTTCTTGGCAGATTCAAAGGTCCAGGAATAGGAGGGGATTTGGTATGTTTAAGAAGCAGTAAGAGGCTGGGGCGCCTGGGTGGCTCAGTCGGTTGAGCATCCAACTTCGGCTCAGGTCATGATCTCACAGCTCGTGAGTTTGAGCCCTGTGTCGGACTCTGTGCTGACAGCTCAGAGCCTGGAGCCTGCTTCTGCTTCTGCGTCTCCCTCTCTCTCTGCCCCTAAGGTTTTATGTTAATGCCATGTTTACTTTAAAATTCGAAACGTGACAAGTATGTCCAATATCATCAACTATTGGAGGTTCTAGCCAGGAAAAGCAAACAAGAAAGAATAATGACTGAAAAGGAAGACAAACAGTTTTGGCAGAAAGCATGATTGATTCTTAGAAAACCCAAGAGAGTTTATAGTGAAATTACTAGACTGTATTCAAGAAGATTCCAAAGTATAAAATCAATGTATAATAATGCGTTACATTTCTTCATACCAATAAGAAATAGTTAAAAATGTAAATTTGAAAAAGATATCAATTACAATGCTCTCAAAAGTACATAGCAATATTTTCATTTACCAAAAATTATATATAACCATCATGGGGAACATTATAAAACTGCTGAAAACCTAAAAACATGAAAAATAAATACTTCTATCTAGGAAAATGCAATATCATAGAAGCATCAGAAGCCTTTCTTGTCAAATCTATAAATTCAATTCAATGCCAGTCGAATGCCAGTGGGCCTTTCCATAGAACCAGTTGATTGGAAAATGTATGGGATAGCAAAGGGCCAAGATAAACAAAGGTGATTTTCAAGACGACAAGGTCAAGGGCATTTGATATCAAAATTTATTTATAAACTTGTGAAAGTAAGAGTGTGGTTTTGGCACAGTGATGACAATCAAACCAATAGCCTAGAAAATCATTTCCAGTTTCTGTTGAAACCTTTCATCCATTTTCTCCATTTTCATCTAACATTATTGTTCAGTTATTTTAAAGTTCTTGCCTACCATCTCCAATGTTTTGATCATCCATGGATATGTTCCTATTGTTTTAGGTTTTTATTATCAGTCACTCTTGCCTGCCTTTTTACATTTACTGCTATTATTTGCTGGTTATTGTGTGTTCAGGTATCTTCCATGGTGAGGGTTTCCATCTTTCTTTTGTTAGGTAGATAAAGTGAGAGACCCATTTCCTCAGTGTAATCAGAGACTGAGCTGGAATAGGGTAGGGCTGCATTTTACTTTTTTAAGTTTATTTATTTACTTAGAGTACCCGTGAGCGAGGGAGGGGCAGAGAGAGAGGGAGAGAGAGAATCCCAAGCAGATTCCGAGCTGTCAGGGTGGAGCCTGACATGGATGGGGCTCAATCCCATGAACCGTGAAACCTGAGCTGAAATCAAGAGTCAGGTACTGAAATCAAAAGTCAGTTGCTTAACTGACTGAGCCACCGAGGCACTCTGGGTTACATTTTATTTTATTTATTTTTTTTTCAACGTTTTTTATTTATTTTTGGGACAGAGAGAGACAGAGCATGAACGGGGGAGGGGCAGAGAGAGAGGGAGACACAGAATCGGAAACAGGCTCCAGGCTCCGAGCCATCAGCCCAGAGCCTGACGCGGGGCTCGAACTCACGGACCGCGAGATCGTGACCTGGCTGAAGTCGGACACTTAACCGACTGCGCCACCCAGGCGCCCCTCTGGGTTACATTTTAAAGAAGACTCAGGCCACCCCTGCTTATAGCCTGTTATTCCTTGTGTTCTGTGGAGTTTTAATTGAGAGCCTAGCAGATCTCTGTCTCCTCACCCCTTAAGGATGGTTCATCTCTTCCCTTTGGAAGATTTGAGCTCCATGAACCCTCAAAATGTGACAAATAATTTTTCATAGAACACTTCTCTTTAAGCAGGACTTAGCCTCATATATATATCTGAGTCTGCAGAAGACTTCACTTTTTTTTTATACTTAGATCTTTAATCCAATTGGAATTTTTATTTATGGTGTGAGATGGAATGTAACTGGATTATTTTCCATATGTGACAGATTGTTGGCCTTGATCCTCCGTTTATCCATACCCCCTTTCCATGTAACTCTGCAGTTTCTGCAACTGAAAAGGCTGAGTGTCCCCTCTCCTATCCTTGACTTTTAGGCTTGGCCATGGGCCATGTGATTGTTAGACATGTAATGCAGGCAAAACCTCTCTCTTGTACCTCGGCCATCACCGTAAGAACACACCCTGAGCGGCCTGCTAGTCCAAGAAGAATGAACGATATCTGTCCTCCTCTGTGGAATTAATACTTATGACATAGTGTCGGGCACTCAGACTGTTAAGTTTTACCACTGCTTCTTAACCCTTTAAGTATTGCTTATCTCCATTACTCAGGCATAAAGTAAAAATTAAGCTCATATTACATGCCAGTGTCTATTATTAAGCTTGCTGGAGATAGTCCCTCTCCAGGAGTTTACCACTAATGGGAAAACATAATAAACTATGCGGTACATTTTTTTTTTATTATTTTTTTTCAACTTTTTTTAAATTTATTTTTGGGACAGAGAGAGACAGAGCATGAATGGGGGAGGGGCAGAGAGAGAGAGGGAGAGACACAGAATCGGAAACAGGCTCCAGGCTCCGAGCCATCAGCCCAGAGCCTGACGCGGGGCTCGAACTCACGGACCGCGAGATCGTGACCTGGCTGAAGTCGGACGCTTAACCGACTGCGCCACCCAGGCGCCCCTGCGGTACATTTTTAAGTAGTGATAAGCACAATGTATTGTTTTCCTCAAATTACGTCTTCGGTTTTATCACTCTTCAGACATGTTTCTTGAGGTGTAATCCCTCAAATCTCACATTCTCCGAAGGACGCTCATTGCTAAGACCCAGGGACCCATTCATTTCCTTTTCCCGACTTCTTTCCGGCCTTCTCCAGCTTTCCACCTTCCATCGCTTCAAGCAAGTAACTTTCAAAACGCAGACTAGCCCGCCCGCGCCCTCGGCACTAAGATCCCTCCCCACCGCCCTCTGCCGGCCACGCCTCCTTACAGACGAGGAAGTTTTTCCCTGCGCTGCACTGGGATTCACCGGAAGCGCTCCCCCCGGAAGCGTGGAGAGCCAGCGCCTGCCAGTCGGGTTCCGGGAGACTCCGAGCGGGGGCGGGGAGCTGCAGTGCATTCTGGGAAAGCCTCCAAGCGCTCGGCTTTGTTTCCCGCCCCAGCGCGGCGTTTGGTTTCCGGAGGTCCGCAGAAGCACTGCGGTTCCCGGCTTGCGGGCTTTCCTCGGAGGCGCCTCGCCTTCCCACCTCGGGTTTTGGCTCGCGCGGCAGTCCTCCCGACGCCGCCAGCATGTCTGGGGTGCGCGCTGTGCGGATCAGCATCGAGTCGGCCTGCGAGAAGCAGGTCCAGGAGGTGGGCCTGGATGGCACTGAAACGTACCTGCAGCCGCTGTCCATGTCGCAGAACCTGGCGCGCCTGGCCCAGCGGATCGACTTCAGCCAGGGTTCGGGCTCCGAGGAGGAGGAGGCGGCGGGGGCCGAGGGGGACGCGCAGGACTGGGCTGGCGCCGGGTCCAGCGCAGACCAGGACGACGAGGAAGGTAAGGCCCGTGTGTGCTACTCCAGTCCGCGGGCCGGTCTGGGGACCCCGGTACCCGCCCAGGTAATGCCACCCTGCGTCTCCCGTGCTAGTCGAGATGCGGTGCGTGGGCGAACTTTGAAAGTAACTTCAGTGCGGAAGAGTGATCGTGCTCACTGTGGTCTTTTCACAACCTGACGATTTAGGGCGCTGCCTGCCTCCTAATACTCCTTATCCTTCTGCACGTTTTCTTGAATTGGAGCATTTGAGGCACTGTCACTGATGAAGCGTTTAAGTCTGTTATGGGGCATACTTGGTGAAGAAGCCTGCGGTTCATATCGCGGCTCTGCCACGTCTAGTCGAGTTACTTTGCTTCCCTTTGCAATGTGGATGATGCTAATTACACCTACTGAAAAGAGAGAGAGGTCTGTATTGACTGGAATATAAGATAAAGTCTAAGAGGTAGGCTGGGACCAAATCGTGTACAGCCAGTAGGCCAAGATAAGCATGTGACTTTTATTAGAAAGCCAGCTGAAAGCTTTTGAAGGATTTTAAGTAGACTGATGATTCTGTTTTAAAAAAGATTATTTTGGGGCACCTGGGTGGCTCATTGGGTTAAGCGTCCAACTTGGGCTCAGGTCACGATCTCACAGCTCCCTGAGTTCCAGCCCTGCGTGGATCTCTGTGCTGACAGCTCAAAGCCTGGAGCCTGCTTGGGATTCTGTGTCTCCCTCTCTCTCTCAAAAACAAATGAACATTTTTTAAAAATTAAGAAAAAAAAAGATTATTCTGGATCCTATGTAGTGAATGGATTACAGGGAAAATGAAACTAGAAGGAGGGAGACTGGTTAGGAGAGAATTATAGAAAAAGTGTGAATGGGTTTTGGATTTTCATTATTGTCAGGGATAAAAAATAGTCACAATGATTTAGGTATGTGTAAATGGGAATTTAAAGATGGCATTTCAAATCAGTGGTGTTAGGATAACTGGGGGTCCATTTGGGATTAAAAAGCAAATACTGCCTCCTACTTCACACTCAGATTAGTTCCACAAGGATTGAAATACAAATGAAGAGAATAAAGTAAAAATTGGAAGGAAACTATAATCATAAAACTTTGGGATTAGAAGAGACCTTCTTAATCAAGATAGGAAATACAGAAAATATAAAGACAAAGGGATTAATTACATAAAAATTTAAAATAATAACCGAAAAAGGTGCCCTGAACAAAGTAAGAAAATAAATGACTGGAAAAAGTATTTGCAACATACAGGACACATAGTAGTCAATATCCCTGCTATTCAAAGATTCCCTTCAAACTGGAGGGGGGGGGGGGGGGGGACAAGGCACTGGAAAAACAGCCCAAAGGCATAAACAGCTCACAGGAAAAGACTTCAGATCTCACAATTAGGGAGAGGCAAATTAAAACACTATTCTGGTGCATTAGCAACATAGTATCCAGTGTTGGAAATGTGAATTGGTAAAGCCTTTTTGGAAGGTTTAGCAGTTCAGTATGTCAAAAATGTTAAATGTGTATCTCCTTTGACCTACTAAATCATGGCTAGGAATTTAACCTACAAAAAAAGTTGTCCATGTACACAGATGTGTGTTCAGCATGTTTACCATTACTGACATTATGGAAAGCAACGTACATGTCCGTTAAATAGGAATGGTTAAACTTACTGTACAGCTATGCTCCAGAATGTCAAATAGCATTAAAAGAATGAAACAGATCTATGTACTGACATGGAAGTAGCTGTAGGACATATAAGTGAGGAAAAAAAACCAAGTAATAGAAACATGGAAGTAAATGTATATAAATGCATCGAAAAACAGTTGGATGGATACACCTCAACTGTTAATATTGATTACTTCTCAGGATGGGAAAGAACTAGGGATGGGGAACAAAGGAAGACTTTTACTTTTTTACTCTATAACTCTATTTGAACTCTATATAATGAGCATGTATTTGGTGGAATTTAATGAAGTGAGGTTGGAAGGCATGTTAACAGTTTTTAATATCGGAATGCTGCCCTTATAGATCATTTAAAAAAACTTTTTTAAGGTTTATTTTGAGGGAGAGAGAGAGAGCCCGCATGTGCGTGGCAGTGCGGGGAGAAGGGCCGAGGGAGAGAATCCCAAGCAGGCTCCTCCCTGTCAGCAGAGAGCCCAAAGTGGGGTTGAACTCAGGAATGTTACCCAAGCCTACCTAAGCCAAATCTTGGCCTGAGGCAAAATCAAGAGTCAAGTCATTTATCTGACTGAGCCACCCAGGTGCCCCTGTAGGTCACTTTTATTTTTGTACTTTAATGTATTTTGGAAATTCTCTCGTTATTCAAGTTTTTTTTTTTTTTTTTTTTTTTTTAATGTTTCTTTTTGAGAGAGAGACACAGAGTGTGGGGAGGGGAGGGGCAGAGAGAGGGAGACACAGAATCTGAAGCAGGCTCCAGGCTCTGAGCTGTCAGCACAGAGCCTGACACGGGGCTCAAATCTACGAACCGTGAGATCATGACCTGAGCCGAGATTGGACATTTAAGCAACTGAGCCACCCAGGCACCCTTCCAGTTACTCAAGTTTTAAAAGCTGGAAGAAAAGGGTTATTTAAAAGTCTTGCATATATTGAAAAAAAAATACTGAAATGCTTACCTGTAATGTTGGAATGTTAGATTTAAGCTGTGGAAATTAGATATCATGTTTGTTTTGCCATTGTAGGAATGCTAGCTTAAATATTAACGCAAAGATTCAAGAAAGGGTACGTGGAATGGGATAAAACAGGAAGCGATTTGAAATGAAAGTCATTGTTCTTTTAGTACTTACAACATCTCATGAGATTTCTGCCTTCTAGTCAGTGTAACTCATACCTTGTGTGTTTCTTTTTTTCTTTCTCTTTTTAGGGCTGGTAAAATTTCAACCTTCTCTTTGGCCCTGGGACTCCGTGAGGAACAATTTGAGAAGTGCCTTGACAGAGATGTGTGTTCTCTATGATGTCCTTAGTATTGTTAGAGATAAAAAATTTATGACTCTTGATCCCGTCTCTCAGGATGCACTTCCTCCAAAACAGGTATTCGTGGGCTTTAACTGAATAATGATACCATTTTATTGAGTCCCAGGACCACTTTTCAGGCTGTGTGCCTTCTGTGCTCTTTGCCTTTCATGCAAAATTAAGTCCAGATGAAGCTGTGAAGACTGGTTCAAAACAAAGGTGTGAAACCGCAGCTCCTTTATTTGTCATTTTATTAATGGTCCTGCGACCCTTAGAGGAGTTAAGTTTCATTAATAATATAACACTTGAAAGTTTCCCAGGTCTTAACAAATTCTTACAGCCTGGATCATTGGTCTGCAGTGTATTACACAAAAATGTGATAGTGAAATGGCTGTGGAGTCAGACAGACCTGGGTTCAAATCCCTCCTCTGCCGTCATTAGCCCTGGGTCCTTCAGCAAGTGAGTTTTTTCAGAGTCTCACTTTTCCCCTCAACCTGTTTCTAGGGCCTGGTTTAAAAAGGCCAAACTGTGAAAGCTAGGTGAGATTGTTGCAGTTTGAGGAAGAGCGTGTTTAATTTTTGAGCATGAGAGGATGAAAGGGAGGCAACAGAAGGATGCACGTGAATGGAAAGTCTGAAATTAAGGAGGCCATCTGGGAGGTTCTCAAGGAAAAGCAGCATTAGGTCCACGACCAGGTTAATGGCGAGAAGAGGAAGTAATGGTTGTTCTTGCCCATTTGTACGTAAAGTGCGTTGAATGTAATTACTCATGTGGTAATAGTTTCGGAATCTAGAAACGCCATGCTGGAAGACTTCTTAGAGATCATTCAGCCTGGTTCCTTCGTTGTACAGAGAGAACCCCGAGGCCCAGAGGGATGCGTGACACATTCCGAGGCAGCACAGCCCGTGGTTAGAGAGCCAAGACCACAACTCTGGCTCCTTATTCCTAGCCCACGGCCTTTACCTGTGCTCTTCCCAGAGAGGGGTCTCCAGGAATTTCTTGATCTCTCCAAGAATTTAGAATTCACTTCCCTGATACGGTCCAAAGATTATTGTGACCAGCACTATTCTTTAAACCTGTGGATGGGAATTTTCCCCGTTCTTGGTTACGCTGTAGTGCGAAAGAATTCCTGGCTCTTTCTCTTGCACAGCTGACCTGCCATTCTGCTGTTGCTACGTAGAGTTAAGGAACATAACTATTAAGAAAATTTAAAATGTATTACATTTTAAAAATTGACAAGTGATTATTGTGACATTTTATGAAACTTGGTGATTTTGATTCATGCAGCCAGAAGACTTTTCTTTTGTTAAATTTGGCTCATTTGGAAGTGTATCCGGTTACTAGAGTACACAAATCGGTGGTGATTAATGGGTATTTAGGTATGTACATATAATACATAGATTATGCTATCTCATCAGTTTTCCAGAAATCAGCCTTCAGTGAAGTGCATGAATTTTAATGCTGTGTGGCTTCAGTCTATTCCAAAGGCACATTGGTAGCTTGCCATCATGTAATTTTACAGCTGTACTCATTGGGGTGATTCATTTATTCCAGAAATCAAGTAGTAGGTGCTGAGCATTGTTCTAGCGTCTATGGACATAGTGGGTCTTGCCATCGTGGGTGACTTTGAAGCAGGGATTACAGAGAAGGGTATACACAGGGCCGGGGGTGGGCATTTGTACGACACGAGAGGGGAACCCCATCTAGACTGGGCAGAGTTCACATGAGTTCTGATTTGTAGTCCAGTGTGGTGTTTGTGGTTTAACATGAGTTTATTTGAGTTGACGGGAGAAATCGTTAAGGTTGTTATTCTTCAAAAAACAGTGCTTTTCTTTAATTTCTTAGTTTTCTCCTGAGTAGGTATTTTATTATTGAGAAATGTTGAAATCATTTACAAATACAGAACTGTATGGTTGGATTGTCTTTGCTAGAACCCTCAGACACTGCAGTTGATATCTAAAAAGAAGTCGCTGGCTGGAGCGGCACAGATCCTACTGAAGGGGGCAGAAAGATTGACCAAATCAGTCACTGAAAACCAAGAAAATAAGCTGCAAAGAGACTTCAACTCTGAGCTTTTGAGATTACGGCAACACTGGAAACTCAGAAAAGTTGGAGATAAAATTCTTGGAGATCTGAGCTACAGAAGCGCAGGTATAGATCATTGTTAGAAACGGTCCTTTTAAGCTGTAGCTTGTCACAAAACTATACAGGGTTGACTGTGATGTTTATGTGTATGGCTAGAATGTATGGCTTCTCAGTTACAGGTTACATTTTGAAATTTTAATTTCTGTACACAGAAGCCTTATAAGCTAAAATTACTCATATAGCCTTATAAGTGAATATATATATATAGAGAGAGGGAGGGATTCAGTTTGAAAATCTTTAGATGCATTTAACAGAAAGCTTATGTGCTAACACACCCTGAACCATAATTGACATTTTAGTCAGAGATGAAGGAGCTAGGACTGGACTCGATCGGGGGCTCCTTTGTAACCCTTGAAAATTAAGCAAAAGGGGCACCTGAGTGGCTCAGTCGGTTAAGCATCTGACTCTTGACTTTGGCTCACGTCATCATGTCATGGTTTGGGAGTTCGAGCTCCACGTCAGACTCTGTGCTGACGGTGCAGAGTCTGCTTGGGATTCTCTCTCTCTCTCTCTCTCTCTCTCTACCCTTCCCCCATTCTTGCACATGCTCTCTCTCTTTCTCAAAAAATAAATAAAAATAAGCTTAAAAAGTTAAAAAAAACTGAGCATAAAAGGAAAAAGAAATGTTTCCATTTCACCTTAATTCTTTTTTTCTCCATTAAGTCATCTAAGCTGTTGTCACATCCTGGGTTAAGGGAGAGAGTGGTGAAAACACTTTGCCTTTTGCCCCATTCTACCAAGGTTGCAGGAATATATTTTGTTGGCATATACCAAAATTTGATGATCTTGAATTCACATCTGTTTGTACAAACTTTTTATTGTTGACCTATAATACGTTTCCGGAGGTAATCATGCTGCTGTCTTGTAAGCCACTAAGGTGTATTCAGAGTAGCGGCACAGTAAAGGTTTACAAGACTCCCAGCTCAGTGGAGTAAAAAAGCTTTGAGTGCCAAGGGATAAAGCAAGGAGCCCTGGCTGTGATCACCGTGATAACAGGAGAGAGATAGTTTAAAAAGACTCATTTGCCAGAGGGAGCCATCGTTGTCCTACCATTAAAAGCAGGCAAGGTGAGGTGGTTTAAGTCAGTACCGGAGAACCTAAGTGTCTCAGCATTTGATGTAAACTGGGGAATTCTGAAGGTAAAATCCTATTTCAAGATGACCAAGACTTTTTTCTGGTTTTTTTACATATTTTTAAAAATTAATTACTTAATTATTTCATTTACATCCAAGTTAGCATATGGCGCAATAATGATTCCAGGAGTAGATTCGAGTGAGTCATTCCCTATGTGTAATACCCAGTGCTCATTCCAACAGGCGTCTTCTTTAATTTCTCTTACCCATTTAAAATGCCCATCCCCCAACCCATAACTCTCCAGCAAACCTCATTTTATTCTCTGTATTTAAGGGTCTCTTATGTTTTGTCCCTCTCCTTGTTTTTATATTGTTTCTGCTTCCCTTTCCTTACGTTCATCTGTTTTGTATCCTAAAAAGTCATATGAAGTCAAGATATTTGTCTTTCTCTGACTGGCTAATTTCGCTTAGCATAATATTCTCTAGTTCTGTCCACGTAACTGCAAATGGCAAGATTTCATTCTTTTTGATTGCTGAGTAATACTCCATTGTAGATGTGTATAAATATATATATATTTATACACATCTGACGGTGCAGATATATATATACATATATATATATATATATACATATATATATATATATATATATATATATATATATATTTATACACACCACATCTTCCTTATCCATTCATCCATCGATGGACATTTGGGCTCTTTCCATACTTGGGCTATTGTTGATGGTGCTGCTATAAACATTGGGGTGCATGTGCTCCTTTAAAACAGCACACCTGTGAAATATTATATACTTAAGGTATGTTAAATTTATGCGTTAACTTGTTTCTATTTTCTTGTTTTTAATACCCCATTAGGATCTCTCTTTCCCCATCACGGTACATTCGAAGTAATAAAGAATACAGATATTGATCTGGATAAGAAGATACCTGAAGATTACTGTCCCCTCGATGTACAAATTCCTAGTGATTTAGAGGGGTCTGCATATATCAAGGTATTTGCCGAAGTTTTTTTTTTTTTTGAATGTTTATTCTTGAGAGAGGGAGACCACACAAGCAGGGCAGGGGCAGAGAGAGAGGGAGACAGAGAATCCCTACGCTGTCAGCACAGAGCCCGATGTGGGACTCAGACCCACAAACTGTGAGGTCATGCCCTGAGACGAAGTCAGACATGAGCCGAAGTCAGACACTCAACTGACTGAACCACCCAGGTGCCCCTTGTTAAAGTATGTTTTAGTAATTTCTTCACCCAGAAGTTAATTTGCTAACATTTTTTCATGTTTTTATTGTCCCATAGGTTTCAATTCAAAAACAGGCTCCAGACATAGGTGACCTTGGCACAGTCAACCTCTTCAAACGACCTTTGCCCAAATCCAAACCAGGTGTAGTTATGTTCTGTCCTCTAACTTCTGGTCCTGTCTTACATTCCCAAATAAACTGGTGATAAATGTAGAGAGGAAAAGTTGGTACTCTGGAGTAAGGACAATTGGAAATTTATTATTTATAATCCGTTAATTAACCGTTGGTGAATAGCTGTGCAATCTTTTTTTTTAAGATCAAACTTCTTTACCAGTTTTCTACGTAAATGAAAGGAAAATTTTTGAGTTTTGGGAAAGATATGCTGTAATACAGTGTTTTCTGAACTTTTGTCGTATGCATTCAAGTCCCCACTTAAGCGAATTAATGCATAATCCGGTCAGATAATTGATATATACATATGTGCCCTGTCTTTCAGGTTCCCCACATTGGCAGACGAAATTAGAAGCAGCACAGAACGTTCTCTTGTGTAAAGAAATTTTTGCGCAGCTCTCTCGGGAAGCTGTTCAAATTAAGTCACAGATCCCTCACATTGTGGTGAAAAACCAGATTATCTCTCAGCCCTTTCCAAGTAAGAGCAGCCAACCCTTTTGAGTTTATAAATAGGACTTTGTGGTTTGGGGAACAGGGCAGAGGGGCTAGTTACGTATTTGGCTGCGTTGAGGGAACAGTAAGGGCAAAGCGGTAGCATGCTGTCCATAATGGTGGCTCATAAAGCGCGCAAGACACAGCACGTCTCCAATTCTAGTCTGTGTCCTAAGTCGTGTCACTCCTGGATTTTAAACCACATACGCGAAAAACGTGTACTAGCAAGGCTGTTACTCAGCAACAGTTGCTTTGAGGTGTCTGCTGACACCGTTCGTGGACTATTTCCCAGTGATCCTGTCCTACTGGCTAAATAAGATGTCAGTCAGACAGTGGTTGTTAAATACCTGTAATATTCCTAAATTTGTGGAAATTGGGATTTTAATTATATTATTATTCAAGAGCAGTTGGAATTGCCCTGGAGATCAATTTGTTGTTAAGCCATGTCACTGATTTTTGTTTGTTTGTTTGTTTTTAAAATTGTGAGATGTAGCTTCTTGAGTCTTGTCAAAGGAATGGGTTTTACAAGTGAAAAATTCCATCCATGCTTTCATGACAGCAAGGAAGAGTATTTGTCTTTTTTCTAATCAGCACGACCAGATACCCACTTGATGGGGTTTTTTGTTGTTGTTTTTCCAAGGTTTTTTGTGTTTTTTTTTTAATATTAATTTTTGAGAAGAGAGAGTGAGCATGGAGTAGGGGAGGGGCAGAGAGAGAGGGAAACAGAATCAGAGGATTGGAAGCAAGCTCTGTGCTGACTGCAGAGAGTCTGATGTGGGGCTGGAAGTCATGAACCGTGAGATCATGACCTGAGCCGAAGTTGGACGCTTAACTGACTGAGTCCCCCAGGCGCCCCAACTAAGTGTTTTTTGTTTTTTCAAAAATGGTGTTGTGTTTTTTGTTTTTAATTTAAAGGCAAGAAGAAACTAATTAACATACAGTTTCTGTTGAACTCTCTTTATCCACAGCTCAAAGTCAACAGCCACATTGTAGGTCAATAGAACTTGAATTATTAAAATACGTGATGGTTTATTATATTCCTGAATAGTCATTTTGGTGTGAAAATGGTAATCGTGAAGCCTGATCTCCAAGTTTAGAATGCTCTTTTGAGAAAGGGCTGTGATTATACTTTATGAAGACAGTTGTGCTTTTCTGTATCTTCGGTTATTTGCATCTGTCCTACTTCTTTTTATAAATAGGCTTGCAGTTACTGATTTCTTTGTGCCATTCCTCAAATGATAAGAAATCCCAAAAATGTGCTACTGAGAAGCAAAGTCCGGAGGACCATCTTTATGTCTTAGAGCATAATTTGCATCTACTAATTAGAGAGGTAATGGAATAAATGTCTCTTCTTGCGTTTTGGTAAGCATACCCAGTGCGGTGAATGTGCATAGGCTCCTCTCTGCTGAGTCCTCGTTATTCCCCTAGTGATGGCTTTCACCGTCTGTGATGTGAAGGATCCTTGCTCTGTGTTGGGGGAATACGCCGATAATCAGAATTCTCAGTCTGTGTTCACAAGCTTAGCTTCTAGTGGTAGAAATAAACCTCAAGCTTGATACGGACGCACCAGGAAAGTGTGCAGAGTGCAGGGTGCAGAGGGAAAAGTGATTCTGATTGAGTGATGGGGAAAGGGTCATGCCAGAGCCTGTGAACAGGATAGGTGTTTCAGGACATACTCTGCTTACAGGTTAACTAGAACTGTGTTTGCAGAGTGCTGGCTCACAGTTTAGGCTAATTTCAAAAGAATCCCCTGAGAAACTCAATAGAAATATGTATTCCAGCCTCCCCTGCCTTAAATATGTAAGTATTAGTTGCTTTAAAGAAACAAAAAAGTTTTTTAAATTTGCAATTGTTTACGGTGACAGATGTTAACTAGGATTATTTTGAATCATTTTACAGCATATACTAACATCAGGTCATGATGTTGTCTGCCTTAAACTAACACGTTCTATGTCAGTTATGCTTCGGTATGAAATTAATTGAAAATGGCTATTCTTGTTACAGTTTCATAAACAGACCTTGAGTTCCATCACGATGCCCCATCCAGCAAGCGCACCTTTTGGTCACAAGAGAATGAGACTTTCGGGTCCCCAGGCTTTTGATAAAAACGAGATTAATTCATTACAATCCAGTGAAGGGCTTCTGGAAAAAATAATTAAACAAGCAAAGCATATCTTTCTGAGGAGCAGGTAAAGATGAACAAAGTAATGGTTTTTCTTCAAAGCTTCAGTCATTTTTCCTTTATTACTTACTTCCTATGCATTATTTTTGGCATGCTGTAACCTTCTGTGCCAGGAAGGGGGGTGTGGGATAAGAGTTGACACTGATGATCTTGTCAGGTGTGGGGAAGACTTAGCTTCAGGGCCCATGTAACTTACAAGATGGCTTCTGACGCTGGCTGCAGTTTCGGAAGGCACCTGACTAGGAGTGTGCCCTGAACCCCACACCTTCTTCAGTGACCCATCCAGGAGATGCTTGTTCCTGAACTGATTCTAATCTTTTTTTTTTTTTTTTTTTTTTTTTTTGGCTGTCTCACGTTTTAGGACTTGGGAAGGTGCTTTCCCATATGTTGACTTCTCTAGCTTTTGTTCTCTGGCATCAGGTGGTATTAGTTATTTTCAGTGATGAGAAGGTTCCAACTTAGAGAAGTTGTACAACTTGCTCCAAGTGAGACTTCTAAAGAGTAGCAAAATCAGGGTTCATGCCCAGCTCTGTGGAGCTCTGGGGCTCATTTTCTTGCTTCCATACACACGACAGGAAAACCTTGGTCTGTGAGCGTTTCGTTCTGGAAACATGCTTGTCATCCAAAGCACTCTTCTTCTATCAAAGCGAATTTCAGGAACCATTGGCTCAGTTGTGATCATGTCACACTGGGTGTCACATACTGTTCGAATTGTAAGACACGCTCGTTTATCAAGTTAATATTTGTTAGAAGCGTTTGCTTCTCTTGGGGAACACTAGCAGAACAAGTTACTTGCAATCCAAAGTTTTATGTTTACAAAAGAACTTGTACTTAAACGTGCCTTCTTCAAATGCTAAAGGTTTGCACGCCTGAGTGGCTCAGTTTATTTTGAGAGAGACAGAGACAGTGCAAGTGGGGGAGGGGCAGAGAGAGAGGGAGGCAGAGAATCCCAGGCAGGCCCCGTGTACCAGTGCAGAGCCCGATGCGGGTCTCAAACTCACAAAGAGCGAGATCATGACCTGAGCCAAAACCAAGAGTTGGATGGTTAACCAACTGAGGCACCTAAGTGCCCCAAGCATCTGACTCTTGATTTCAGCTTAGGTCATGATCTGGAAGCAGGGTCATGAGATTGAGTCCTACGTGGGATTTCTCTCCTCTCTCCTCTCTCCCCCTCTCCCTCTTTCTCAATCTCTCAAAACAAATAAACAAACTTTAAAAAAGAAAAAAAGAAACATGTTGAAGGTGCTCTTGTATTTTAGTAGTGTTCCTTGGTGAAGAGAGCTGTTTTTTTACTTCATTTAGAATGGTGCCTTGATAATATTCCAGACTCTCAGGTGTGGGCACACTGTGCTGTGGATGAGTGTTTATTTTGATTTTTATTTTTTTCATGCTAATACAAGGCATGGTTTTCTTTTTAAATTTTTTTTAATGTTTTATTTATTTTTGAGAGAAAGAGACCGCGTGAGTGGGGGAGGGGCAGAGAGCGAGACACAGAATCCCCAAAGCAGGCTCCAGGCTCTGAGCTGTCAGCACAGAACTTGTACCCGAGAACTGTGAGATTATGACCCGAGCCAAAGTTGGATGTTTAACTGGCAAAGCCGCCCAGGCTCTTCTGCAAGTCATGGTTTTAATGGCACATACACGTGTAGTCTTTAAATGGAAACCTAAGCCTGAAGCTTGTAGTAAAATGAATTAGGAAGACATGTTCTGAGAAGACAGCATGGTGCAGTAAAAGGAATAAGAAATTTGGGGTAAAAAAATGTGCTTAAACCAGGGCTCAGGAGGCGCTTGGGTGGCTCAGTTGTTTGAGCATCCGACTTCGGCTCAGGTCATGATCTCACAGTTCCTGGGTTCGAACCCTGTGTGGGGCTCTGTGCGGTTTGTGGGTTAGAGCCCCACATTGGGCTCTGTGCTGACAGCTCAGAGCCTGGAGCCTCCTTCAGATTCTGTGTCCCCTTTTCTCTGCCCCTCCCCTGCTCGTGTTCTCGCTCTCAAAAATAAGTAAACATTAAAACAACAACAACAAAAACAGGGCTCAGTTACTTGCTAACTAACTTTGGGGCGTTTTTTGTTTTTTTAGTTTTGTTTAAGTTTATTTATTTTTAGAGACAGCATGTGCATGAGTGGGGGGTCGGGGGGCAGAGAGAATGGGAGGGAGAGAATCCCAAGCAGGTTCCGCTCTGTTAGTGCAGAGCCGGACGTGGAGCTCAATCCCACAAACCGCTAGTTCATGACCTGAGCCAAAATCAAGAGTCAGACACTTAACTGACTGAGCCACCCAGGCGCTCCACTAACTTTGGTTTTCATATCTATGACCCTCCACCTATTTCTCTGCCAGTTAGGGATATAGGAGTCTGGTCTTCGGGTCAAATGAAATATACGCAGAAGTTCCTTATAAACAATAAAATAGGGTAGGTTACTGTTGTCACTTTCATTTGTACGTTTCAGTTATAAAAACCTTTAACCTAAAGTTGGGGGAATGAAGGTAGCTATTTTTGGAATCCTCATACATTTTCAGAGTATTGTTATAGTGTTGGAGGCAGCAAAGCTTTAAAAATATTCCTGCGTTCCCCAGTTATAAAATAATTTTCCAACGTATCAACCCCATCTGTATAAATACCATACACAAGCAAGACCTGTTATTAACATGCTCATGTATTTTGATATATATGTGTGCTAGGGTATGTGTATCTTTTTTTTTAAATCTGGAATCGGGGCGCCTGGGTGGTTCAGTCAGTTGAGTGTCTGACTCTTGATTTTGGCTCAGGTCATGTGCTGGGGATTGTGGGATCTACCTCTGTGCTGCTTAAGATTCTCTCTTTCTCTCTTTTCCCCCTCGTGCTCTCTCTCAAATTAAAAAAAAAAAAAAAAAAAAAGGAAAATCTGGAATCACAAAATTTTATATCCTGCTTTCACTTAATATTATAAATGTTTTTATCTTTCATTAAATGCTTTTCAGAGATATTTTAATAGCTATGCAATACCCCATTATGTAAACACTCCATGATTTCTTTTACCAATTCTCAGTCACTAGATACTTTTTATTTCCAGTTTATTGAGGCATAATGCTAAGATCAGTGCTCACATACATATCTGTCTGCTGTAGGAATTTTTGGAAGAAATTCTGTCCAGGAAACGAATCCCAGAAAAGGAAGAGAAAGTTTAAGAGGTTGAAAGGAACCAGTACTGGAGCAGAAGCAGTAAAAGAGCAAACCCCAAACCCATTTATGTAAATGGCCTTTTGTCCTCAATGGCAGTTTGCATTTCTTCCCAATCAAGTACCGGAATCAGATAACTAGAAACCGGAGACCTCCAGTAGTCTCATTAAGTGTCATGAATTATGCTTTGGTTCTGGGTAGTAGCTGTTTGACTAGTATGTTAGACTACCGGTTATATACCTCAGCTTATGGCTGTGTCACCTTAGGCAAATTACTAAGTGTGGCTAGACTGAAAAATAGAGATAATCATAGTGTCTACTTGACAGGGTTGTTAGTGAGATGAAACGATACAGTTCACGAAAGCACTTACTATGATCTGTGGTACATAATGAGGAGTTAAATCGTATTTCTCGTGTACATATTTATCTATCTTGGAGTGTAAGGTTTTCATGGTGCAGAAAGGCTCCCTGGCTTCTCAGGAAAATGATTGTAGTTCCGTGATAGTAAATGGGCCTCCACAGTGGGTGTGCCATTTGTTACCAGGGACCAAATATTAACATCCATGAATGATCTCTATTCTCTTCAGACCTGAGGCATATACCCTAAAAGTACCCTTCTTCCTGTGTTCTGATGAGCTTTCCTGAGAGAAAACAAATTGGAGTTCAAAGGAAATAAACCTTTTTTTAAGAAAGGTCTTTCCTTTTCAAATGTAGTATTTTTAAAAAGTAGTCCTCCCGTTTTCAAATAGCCATAACATTAATAAAGTGATTTATAATCTTACTATTTAAAATGGTAGCTTTTTAAAATTTTCACCTTCTTTTCTTTAAAAGAGCTGCTGCAACCATTGACAGCTTGGCAAGTCGCATCGAGGACCCTCAGATACAGGCTCACTGGTCGAATATTAATGATGTTTATGAATCTAGTGTGAAGGTTTTAATCACATCACAAGGTTATGAACAGATATGCAAGTAAGTGTCAAAAATAAGTTGTTCGTTTCAAACGTTAAGTTGCTTTTTATATATTGATGTTTGTTGAATGATTATATCGAGATTTGGGGTTTTATTTGCTGCGGTGCCATAACATTCCAGTAAATTCTATCAACTGTAGAGGTTTTGTGCAAATGAGAAGTAAGAATGTCTGAAGTAGTCTCCGTAAGGTAAATGTCACATATTTGAGTTGCGGCAAAAAATGAGCCTCATCATTGAGCGGCCACACCTTACACTCTGGTCCGCTTCAGTTCTTGCTCGAGGCGGTGGCGAGTCTGGGGTATTTGAAGTGAGTAGGGCCGTTTGCATTAGAGCCTATACTCTCCATATTGTGCCTAAAACAGCCTAAGTTTTGTAGCTCTCCTGGCGGGGGAGATTAGAGGATTAAACCTGTGTCTAATCCAGTTCATGATTATGCCCTTAAAATGGGGCTGAGAGCTGTGTCTGTAAAGGGGGTGAAATGACTTTTGTCCCGACCATTCACAGAGAAGCACTCTCCTTCACTTACATTCACAAATCACGGGCTAAGATACACGGGACAAATTGGTGGTTGCCAGAGGTTGGGAGGCGGGGTGGGCAAAAGGTACAAACTTCCATTTGTAAAAGTTCTGGGATCTAATGTACACCATGGTGACTATAGTTAAGAATACTGTGTTGTATATTTGAAAGTAGCTAAGAGTAGATCTTGAAAGGTCTTATCACAGGAACAAAAATGGGCAGCTTATGAGGTGATGGGTGTTAACATACTACGATGATCATTTCATAAAATATATACACTTATTACATCATCATGTTCTACATACACCTTAAACCAATCAATGATGTGTGTTAATTATATTTCAATAAATCTGGGGAGAATAAACCAAGTTAATAAAATTAAGCTAGTAGCCACGGAAGGCATTTTGGCCTCCGTTTGAGCCTCTTGAAATTTAACAACTGGGGTTCCTGGGTGGTTCAGTCAGTTAAACGACTAACTCTTGATTTCAGTCCAACTCATGATTCCAGGGTTATGGGATCGAGCCCCATGTCAGGCTCTGCACTGGGTGTGGAGGCTGCTGGGTATATTCTCTCTCTCTCTCTCTCTCTCTCTCTCTCTCTCTCTCTGTCTCTCTCCCCCCCCCCCTGCCCCTCTCCTGCTTGCACTCTCTCTCTCTCTCTCTCAAATAAAATATTAAAAACTAAAATTAACAACTGACAGGATATAGTTAAGTCCCCTTCCCCAGGTCAGTCTGAGAGAGCCATTAGCAAACATTTATCAATGTCGGTGAGTACCTTTTCTGTTTCAAGTTTTAGTTGCTTTATTTCAGGCAGACCTAACTAGCCACTGTGCTCTCTCTGTTGAGCAAAACACAGTGAAAACAAAATCACCACCCTCAGGAGTAGGAGAGTATAATACCCTTAAAGTGTTGTTTGTTTGTTCATTTATTCATTTATTTATTTATTTATTTATTTATTTAATGTTTGTTTATTTTTGAGACAAAGAGCATGAGCAGGGGAGGGACAGAGAGAGAGGGAGACACAGAATCCAAAACAGGCTCCAGGCTCTGAGCTGTCAGCACAGAGCCCATTGTAGGGCTCGAACCCACGAACTGTGAGATCATGACCTGAGCTGAAGTCGGACGCTTAACCGACTGAGCCACCCAGGCGCCCCTTAAATTGTTATTTTTAAAAAAAATTGTTTTTAATGTTTTATTTATTTTTGACAGAGAGAGAGAGAGCATGAACGGGGGAGGGTCAGAGAGAGAGGGAGACACAGAATCCGAAGCAGGCTCCAGGCTCTGAGCCATCAGCACAGAGCCCAATGCGGGGCTCAAACTCACAGACCGCGAGATCATGACCTGAGCCGAAGGACGCTCAACTGACTGAGCCACCCAAGCGCCCCAATTGTTATTTTTTTAATATAGAGACTTTAATTCACTATTTTTCAAAAATGAAAAATCGCTAGGGAGCATGATGTAAAAGATCGGATATAGAAGATAAAGGAATACACAATGGAAATCAGTCTTGCAACTTCCAGGAAAAGTTGGTGGGGTGAAGGTAGATCATGGTTTTCTTCCCCTATACCATAGAGAAATAAGGAAATAATTGAGGTGATTTGGAGTGTGGTGGGAGAGTAGCCGTTGAATAAGGTAAAACAAGTTTGGCATGCATTTTAACTGTTACGGCTAGGTGATGGGGCCATTGGCTTTCATTGTATTTCATTGCATTACTTTCGTATATATTACTATATATGCAAAATCTGTGTACTTTTGCTTAAAATTTTCCACTGTAAAACATTACGAGAAAGAGTACAAAGGAGTGGAAAAGAAAAAAAATTGTCAGCATCGAGTTATTTACGTTTACAAGACCAAACAAATGTGAGATTATGGTTTCAGGGCCCAGGGTAAAAGTTCTAAACTTCTGAGAAGAAGGGTTGTTGATGATGTATCCTTGACAGCATCAGGAGGGAAAGGAAGTAGTAGAATGCCCTTTTCCTCATCTTTTATAGCTGGGGTCAACTTAGGTTATTTAAAGTTGAAAGTAATTCTCTTAGGACTTCCCAGAAGCATCTAAAAAGTTTCTACACATCCTTCTAGGAAAGTCTGTGCATTTACAAGCATATATATCCTACTTTTTCCCTACAATATTGTGCGCTTTTAAAATATTGAGACGTAATTCACATAAAAAATTTACTATTTTAGAGTGTACAGTTCAGTGGATTTTAGTATATTATTTACGTTGTATATCATCACTAATTCTAGAACATTTTCCATTACCTCAAAAAGAAACCCTATACCTATCAGCAGTCATTCCCAATTTGCATGTTTTTTTTAAATATTATATTGGTGAATTGCATTAGGTTATATTGGTGAATAAGCATTCCTTACCACTACGTACAGATTTACTTCATTCTTTTTACAGCTTCATTGTGTTCATTGTATGTACCATGACTTTTAATCAGCCTTCTGTTGATGAACATTTTATTGTATTTTTAAATATTTATTCATTTTTGAGAGAGCGCAGGTGGGGAAAGGGCAGAGAGAGGGGGATAGAGGATCCTAAGTGAGCTCTGCACTGACAGCAGTGAGCCTGGTGTGGAACTCAAACTCAGAGCCACAAGATCATGACTTGAGCCGAAGTCTGACGCTCAACTGACTGAGCCACCCAGGTGCCCCCTGATGAACATTTTAGTTGGATGCCAGCCAGGTAACTTGTACACGTGCAAGTACATCCATAGGCAAGTATATCCGTAGGATAAAGCCCTACAGGTGTAATTGCTGGGTCAGAAGGACGTTTAAATTTTGTGTTAATGTTACCAGATTGCTTTTCAAAGCGGTTGCCACAACTATGCTTCTACCAATAGTAATCATAATTTTTTTTAAGTTTATTTATTTTGAGAGAGAGAGAGAGCATGCACAAGTGGAGGAGGAGGAGAGAGAATCCCAAGCAGGCCCTGCACTGACAGCGTGGATCCCGACACAGGGCTCAAACTCACAAACTGAGTCGAGCCAAAATCCATAATCAGACACTTAACTGACTGAGCCACTCAGGCGGGTGCCCCAGTACTCAGGCTTTTTACCATTTGGTTAAGTTTGTAAGTTTTTCCTTTTAAGCCTTCTGAATTTTGTGTTTTTCTTTGAAAGAAATATGTAAACTTTTAATACGTCAAAATTACAATTTTACATAGATAATTGACACAATGTTTTATTCCTAAGTGGTCACTGTAAAGTCAAGTCTAAAAAAAGAGGTATTTTCAAATGTGAGGAGATACAATGCTATTTTATCCTTCAGTTCATCTAGATGGTTTGATTTGGAGAATTTCCTATTTCTCGTAGATGTTGTATGCTAGTGCTAAAAATTTGTAAATTGGTTTGGAAGAAGGTCGTTATCTGCATGTTGTTTTATGAGTTTCTTTATTTGACCTAAGCCAAGTTAATAGAGTATATATTTTGACTTGTTTGCCGATTATTTCAGGAGAGGGTGTGGAGTTAATGAAAGTTTTTTCCCTTTCCGTATGAGAATTTGATCTTCGGTTAACTCTTTAGCTATAGTCCCCTAGTAACCTGCTAAGAAAAGATGCTACCTGTGTTACTAGGCAACATTGCTTTTGGCAAAAATGATCCCAAACTGGTAAAGTGGATCTGGACTGGAAGGAATTATAAACACCTGATGGAGGTGCCTTTGGCTTTTCCCAGATGGAGTGACTTCTCAAACTGGGCAGTATCTCCGGGGGGGGGGGGGGGGGGGGGGGGGGGGGGGGGGGTGGGTGTGGGG
>NC_064808.1:72616708-72660872 GCF_023721935.1 Panthera uncia
GGGGGGGGGGGGGGGGGGGGGGGGACCATGTCTATGGAGTTGTCATGAGGACATGTGGCTCTTATACGGAATGAGGCTTCTAAGTCGGGGCAGGTCCCCCACATGCCCAGTGTAGATCTCATCTCAGTGCAGCAAAGGTGTGCAGATTGTCAGAGCAGAGTGGCAGTGGGTGTTGGCCGGCTGGCAAGCTGGGCTTCCTCTCCTGCATCCTTCTGCGCTCATGGGTGACCTAGGGGCATCTGGTGGGAGTCTGACGGTTACCTTGAACCTAAGACAAGCCCTCTCTCCCATGGGTGTTGGTGTAGGTTATCAAAATTGTTATTTTCGGTTTCTTTGGTGTTAAGGTTTAAGGTCTGTGGCATCGTATGAGGTAATTTTGAACATTTCTGATTTTTAGTATATGTGTCTATAAAGGTCCATTCAGCTGCAGTTGAATATCGGAGTTGAGCAGATCCGAGTTGTACACAGGGATGGAAGAGTGATCACACTGTCTCACCAGGAGCAGGAGCTACAGGACTTCCTCCTGTCACAGGTAAGAGTTATAGACCGCAAGTCTGGGGCCTCTTGCCCTTGTTACTGCTTAAAGAACAAAATGAGTAAGGAAGAGTTAAGGTGTATTATAAAAAGAAAGCTATTTTTGTCCGCCATCTTGCTTAATTTCTAGTGCACATTTTACAACTTAATGACTAATTGTGAAACTTTGATAAATTGTCCTAGATATATTTCCAGTTGGTTTGTGGTTAAGATGAAGGAGCAGCTCGGAGACTGTAAACTTCGGATTTCTCACGTTTGCCTGGGTTTACAGCCCCTTTGGGTCCACACAAAAGTGGAGAATTACCCCAGAAAACCAGAGGAGAGATCAGATACAAAACTCTAGTGACCCTCCATGATAATAAGTGGGATATTTTACTTAAGCCCTCAGATAGAGTTCTTCCGTGTTAAGGAGCAGCATGGAAAGTGCTGGGTTCTAGTCCCAGGTACACCACAAATTTGCTCTGTGACGCCGGACAAATTTCTGGACCTTCCTTTCCTCTTCTGTAAAGTTAAGAATAGTATTTCTCCTGTGTTCCTCATGGAGTTATGATCCAGTGAAAAACTGACTTGTGGGAGAAAGGGTAGGTTTAGAGAAGCTAATACACTTTTCACAATATACACATTTATATTTCACATAAAGCTGAAAAAAACATGCTCTCTCCATCCTAGAAGCAATAATCTTCTATACTGACTTCTTTCTTTGGTGCCAAGTAAATAAAATGCATTTGTGAGATACGGCAGTTCTTGGTTGATTACACTTAAACTGACTTTCGTGTCACACACACACACGCACGCACACAGAACTATATTGGGAGGCTGTTGGGTAGCTCCGAGAACCAATGGAAAGTCTAGAGAACAAGGCTGGCAGGTGGCGGAGATCAAAGGAAGCTGCCCGGTGAGAAGCACAGCCAGGACAGCGGCTGCTGTCAGTTGCCATCCTGACACTCCCACTGCCTTCATCGCTAGTGGCAGAGTGCACTCTAACTTGCCCCTGTGCATTAGTCAGGATTTTAGTAGAAAATAGGTGGCACTCAGTACTTTTTCTAAGGATTTACAAAAGTGTGGGTGTAGGAGAACCACCGGGGAAAGTGTGGTAACCTGGTGCTAGTACCAACCAGGTAACCAGGCCGGGGGGTGCTGAGTGGTCACCAGTCCTAAGCCAGAGGGATAAGGGGAGGGCTTGTAGGTGCCCTAAAGGGGGAGAGTCATGTGGAACAGGCCACCTTGGAAAAAAACTAGTCGCCTTTCATCACCGGATACAAGCTCACGGGGAAGGGTACCGACCTTGCTTTCCTCTCTCTTTCGCCATCCTCTGGCTCCCATTACCTTGGTTGCTCCCGTTGTCTGAACCCACCCTGAAGCCAAATGATGTAACCATATGGGTCATCCTCTCTGGGTGGAGTAGGGTGGAGAGTGGATTTGCAGGGGTAACTGGAAGATACTCAGCACACCCCGCTGCCTTTGGTACTGCGCCACATTCGGTGATCCAGGTGGGAGTCTTTGGTTGGCCAAGTTTAGGTCACGTGTCTGTGCTCAAGCTGCCATCGGGCAGGGAAGGAGAGCATCAGGCTATTTTAACCTCTGCGGTGGAAGGTGGGATCCTCCCCCGGTAATCACAGAGGAGGGTTCCTCACACAGAAGATAGGATTCTTGTCTGTGCTCGGCAGGGGACACCCCAACAAAAAGTTCACAGTCGTGATGTCAAGCTACTGCAAAGTAAATATCCATGGCAATTACACATAAAGTTTCCTTTTTCGTTCACAGATGTCACAGCATCAGGTGCATGCAGTTCAGCAGCTCGCCAAGGTTATGGGCTGGCAAGTGCTAAGCTTCAGTAATCATGTGGGCCTTGGACCCATAGAGAGCATTGGCAATGCCTCTGCCATAACGGTGGCCTCCCCGAGTGGTGACTATGCTATCTCAGGTACTGGCTGCTGCTTGGAATGTGAAGAGGCCTTTGGGAGTTTGGTGTTAACATTTACCTGTAATAGGCATACTTGGGAGTCATTTATCTCTGCAGTGAGTTCATATAGCAGTTATGCTGAGCTTTTATCTGATCATAGCTATTATTCAGAGCAACAAATTATTCTCTTCTAGTGGTCTTAAAAATGTTTTGCTTGGTGACACATTTTCCTAAGAGATCTGAAAACTGCCATTAGCATCGTTACTCCTAAAGTTCAAAACCTTTGATGGATAAATGCTTTTTGAAAATGTACTGCAAATTGTCAAGAGTAATATCAGATCCTAAGGACATGACGGGATGGAACAGAGAGGAGAGGAGTTTTTGGAGTACTTGCGGCTTTAGTGTAGTCTTTTCTTTCCTTCTTTCTTTCTTTCTTTTTTTTTTTTTTTTTTTTTTTTACCGTTTATTTTTGAGAGGCAGAGAGAGACAGAGCACAAGCAGGGGAGGGGCAGAGAGAGGGAGAAACAGAATCTGAAGCAGGGTCCAGGCTCTGGGCTGTCAGCACAGAGCCTGACGTGGGACTCAAACTCACAAACTGCGAGATCATGACTTGAGCCGAAGTCGGACACTTACCTGACTGAGCCACCCAGGCACCCCTAGTGTGGTCTTTACTAATACCTGTTCTAAATATTTGAAAGAGTGAGCAATTAGAAATTTTTCCCCCAGAACCATGGTCTGAATCTGTAGGCTTGGTCATTTGCTCGATCTTTATTGATAAGAGTTTCAAAATACCCATTTCTTCTTCGCTGAGTAATGAAGCCTCATTAAAACCTGAAGTTCGTAATTCAGAATAATCTTGCCTTCTCCCTCCCAGTCCTGATTCTGAACGTTTGAGTTTCCTTCTATATTAGATGTGTATCAAGTGTTTTAGAAAAAAAATAAATTGGTTTTCTGAAAATATACAGGACATATGACTTTCCTAAGCCAGAATTCATCTTGCCACATTTTTATGATACAAACAGTAATTCGTGAATATTTATACCAGCCTAGTATATATAAATCAGCAAGGTTTGTTTGGTTTTTTGCATATGAAAACGGACCAGCGCTTTTAAACAAGAGCTTTTAAGTGCATATGCAGAAAAGGTTTTTGTATTCGTGGTAGAATGAAGTTGTGGGACGCTTCCTTGTTTTCTAGTTTGGAAATTGACCATACTGATATTTTGGTTTTGCTCCGCAGTTCGCAATGGCCCTGAAAGTGGCAGCAAGATCATGGTTCAGTTTCCCCGGAACCAGTGTAAAGACCTTCCGAAGAGTGATGTTTTACAGGATAGCAAATGGAATCATCTTCGTGGTCCGTTCAGAGAAGTTCAGTGGAATAAGATGGAAGGTCGAAACTTTGTCTATAAAATGGAGCTGCTTATGTCTGCGCTCAGCCCTTGCCTGCTATGATCCTTGTTTCCAGCACGGTCTCTGGATTGTTTTTTGGCAGAGAAGTTTCCAGAAACGGACTTGAGAAGATGAACCATAAGCACAAGGAAGAGAAATTTTCCAAAGGAGTATTGTTTTAAAAAAATAATTAGCAGATGTTTACCTAGCATTTTGAAACCTTTCACTTTATAAGTGACAAGTGCTTTGAAATGCAGAAGCTTATGTACAGTTATAGGGTATATAGTATAGGGAGATGCAAAACAACTTTTTTTATGCAGTTAACTTGAAATGTTACTAATTTATGGGTTTGAATTAACTTTTTAAAATATTCCTTTGATGTTGACATCAAATAAAGCATATGGTTAAAAATTCCAGATACTCGTTGAACTCTTAACAACCTAAATGAATGGTCTTTTCTTTTTTTTTTTTTTAGAAAAGAGCACTGATGATTTTAAAGTTTATTTATTGAGAGAGAAGAGAGCAGAGGAGGGGCAGAGAGAGGAGAGAGAGAATCCCAAGCAGGCTCTGTACTGTCATCGTGGAACCTGTCCCTGGGCTTGAGGTCACAAACTGAGAGATCATAACCTGAGCCAAAACCAAGAGTCAGTCGGTTGCTTAACCGACTGAGCCACCTAGGCACCCCCAAATGAATTATGTCTTTTATCAACTCATCTCATTCTCCTATTCGTTAAAAAGATTGCTTAAGAATATACAAACGCTCTTATGACCCAGCTTTCGTACAGAGCATGCTCACAGTGAAAGAAGACCTCTTCCCCTGAAGTGGAAGGATCTACACGCCGGCAGGAAGATCCTCTCCCCCTTCCGTAGCAGAGCTATTAAAGCTACGCTTGTCTTGGCAAATCAACTACCTCTTCCTCCAATTGCCTTTATGTATGCCTGGGTCCTCTGAGAGCATCCTAGAAAGTGCTCAGCCGAAGGCACAGAGGGCAGAGTATATTTTTAGGGTTTTCTCAGGTCCCTTTTTTGTCTCTTCCGCCACTTGAATGACCTCTGTCCCTTAAGATGGCAAGTGCTCACACCCCGCCCCGCCTGCCCCTGCAATTCTCCAGCCTCCACCCAACAGCTCTGGATTCCTTCTTTCAGTGAAAGTATTGTCCTGTCTCACTCCATAAAGCGCTCTTCCTCCAGGGAAAAATACGAATGGATCTGTGGATTGATTACATTTTACAAATAACATATTTGAACTTTCTGGAAATAGTGCCCCAATCCTAAAATGCACCTGAGTTACTTCCCTTAATAAGAGACTTAGGTTTATATGGGTCTTTTGGAACAATTATAAATAATACATAGGGAGTGTATTCCTTATGAGAAAGGCTTTCAACTTTTTAAAGATACCCTTTTAATAAGTTATGACTAAAATCGCTTCATAAGGTTTATATTTTTCTTTTAAAAGAAAAATGGAACTTGTAAGCCACAAAGTACCATAACATCTCTGTGTGTGTTTGCTTGTTTTCCCCTCCTGATTGATATGCTGCATCTTTCTATCCATGGAAATTCTAAAAAACTGTTACGACTCTACAATTATAAAGCTTTATAAAAAATAAATCTCTTCATGGTGGCCCACAAAAGTTGCCTTAGCTAATTATCCTAAGCTAATCCATACAGCTCTACTCACATGTGGAGTCTTCTGTAATTTTGAAGGCTCATACTCAAAGGACTTTTGCTAGGAGACTTCGTTTTGGTGGGGGTTTTGTTGTTTTTTTGTTTAATTTCCATCCACTGCAAATTGATAATTTGGTAAATATAATAAAAATGAGTTATTAGAAGAGTTACAGTTTAAAGAGATCCAGAATAAAAGCCCCCCTCTTACTATAATAGCCATAAAATGGCTATCAACTAGAAAAAATGAACGCTTTGTTGTGTAGGATTATCTGGTCAGGAGCCAGTGCAACAACCACACCGAGTGGAGCGGAGAGCCCAGGGTGTAACCACAGGCTCTCTCAAGCTTCATCTGAGGACAGTGGAGCAACCTCACGCTGCCACGGTCTTCATTGCTGGGGAGTGAAGAGCCATTACCCGCTACTTAGAAAACAGTGGAAAAGGAAGGAGAGGCAGGGGGAAGATGGCAGCTCGGCCACTGGGCCAGCAACTCGTGTGCCTTGTGTTGATTCACATTCTCCAGCTTAATTAATGTTGCAACCTGGATGACCCGGCAATGGAAGAATATACCGTTGGGAAAGTTGGGAGGCCAGCGGGAGCAAACCAGTTAGTCCCTAACCGTGTGTTTAACAGGCTGGCAAAAGAGCTGGGTTCTGATGTCGGTTCTACCCCTGCTTAGCTGTCTCCGTTTGGCAACGTTACCCCGGCTGCACCTGGTCCCTTACGTGTTAAAACAAGGACAAGAATGCCCCCTGCTCACCTCAGTGGTGGTTCAAAGGTCTCAGTATGGTTGGTAATGGATGTGAAGTTCTAAAGGGCTGGCAGATAGAAAACATTAAGTGACTGTTCTCGGAAAGTCCAGCGTTTTAGAAGTCAGTAAGTGGTTAAGACGCCGGCTTTATTTGTATTTATCAGTAGGAGAAAGCATTTTAGAATGTCCTGTTTTGTTCAAATTTACAGGTGACAAAGACAGCGAGTGCATCTGTGGCCATGAAGATTTTTGGTTTTTTCCAGTTCATTTTGAAAGCCATGCTCTGTGGTCAATTTCTTTCCATACCTTGGTTCACTTCTACTTCGTACTCCAATTCTTCGTTGCCTTGGGACTAACATCTCTGACTCTCACTTCAGGGTGGGAACTGACGTTGACAGGCAGTTCACAGCTGAGAAACCCTGTGTCTGAAATAGCAAGTGCCAAGTGCCAAGTGCTACGTGAACTTTGTGACTGGAGCTTCGTCTTCGTTCTCAAGTTTGCTGTTTCCTATTTACAAGTCCACCTCTAGAAATTCATCCTCTAGGCATACTTCGCAAAGGACAGAGTCACAGAGATCACCGTCTGCAAACTGAAAAATTGAGACCGATCTAAATACCCAAAAAAGGGGGCGCCTGGGTGGCTCAGTCGGTTAAGCGGCCGACTTCGGCTCAGGTCATGATCTCACGGTCCGTGAGTTCGAGCCCCGCGTCGGGCTCTGTGCTGACAGTTCAGAGCCTGGAGCCTGTTTCAGATTCTGTGTCTCCCTCTCTCTCTCTGACCCTCCCCTGCTCATGCTCTGTCTCTCTCTGTCTCAAAAATAAATAAACGTTAAAAAATAAATAAATAAATACCCAAAAAAGGAAATGGCCTAAATTACGGTAAAGGAGCCCGAAATAACTGGTGCTCATTTTTACTTCTTTAAAAGTTGAGCTCACCACATGGCCAACGTGTTTTTCTGCTCCCAACATTCTGGCTCCCCTTGATTAGGAACCAGGAAAACCTCCGTATTATACTTTATTTCTCTTCCTATTTACTGATTGTGAAACATTTGTTGTAGAACAGACTATATTTGGCTTGAAGTGGTAGATGAGGGAGAAGTTTGAGATATAAAAGTAGCACACGTGCAACAGGATAGAGAGCCTGGAAATAAACCCGTAGCTACATGGGCAGTTAATCTAGGACAAAGGTGGCAGGAATATGCAATGGGAAAAAGACAGTCTCTTCAACAAATCGTGTTGGGAAAACTGGACAGCTACATGCAGAAGAATGAAATTGGACCGCTTTCTTTCACCATACACAAAATTAACTCAAATGGGTTAAAGATGTAAATATGAGACCTGAAACCATAAAACTCCTAAAAGAAAACATAGATAGCAATCTCTTGGATGTCGGCCTTAGCAAATATTTAAGGATATGTCTCAAGGGAAACGAAAGCAAAAATAAACTACTGAGACTTCGTCAAAATAAAAAGCTTCTGCACAGCAAAGGAAACTATCAACAAAACCAAAATGCAACCTGTTAAAAGATATTTGCAGATGATATAGCCAAAAGGGGTTAAAATCCAAAATCTATAAAGAGCTGATAAGCTCCACACAAAAAAAAAAAAAAAAAAAAAAAAGCAACAACCTGATTAAAAAATGGGCAGAGGATCTTAAAAGCCATTTTCTCAAAGAAGATATACAGATGGATAACAGACTTATGAAAAGACACTCCGCATCACTCAGCATCAGGAAAATGCAAATCAAAACCACAATGAGATGCCACCTCACACCTGGCAGAATGCCTAGTATCAAAAAGACAAGAAATAACCATGTTGGTGAGGATGTAGGGGAAACGGACCCCTCCTGCACTGTTGGTGGGAATGCAGACTCGTGCAACCACACTGGAAGACGGTGTGGAAGTTCCCAAAAAAATTAAAAACAGAAATACCTGTGATCCAGTATTTCCACTGCTGGATATTTACCCAAAGAAAATGAAAAGATATGGACCTCCTGTGTTCACTGCAGCATGATTTACAATAGCCAAGGTATAGAGGCAACCCAAGTTTTCATCAATAGATGAATGGATAAAGAAGAGTGGTGTGTGTGTGTGTGTGTGTGTGTGTGTACTTCTATATATGTATATACACCTATTATGCTAAGTGAAACAAGTCAGAGAAATACCATAGGATTTCACTCATACGTGGAATCGAAACACAAAAGAAGAAACGGAAACAGACTCGAATACAGAGAACAAACTGGTGGTTGCCAGAGGGAGGTGGGTGGGGGAATGGGTGAAATTGATAAAGGGGATTAAGAGGTACAAACTTCAAATTATGAAATAAGTCACAGAGATTAAAAGTACAGCACAAGAAATACAGTCAATATTGTAATAACGTTACACGGTGACAGATGGTATCTAACATGGTGAGACCTGAAACTACCATAACATTGCGTGTGGATCATACTTCAATTAAAACAGAAACCAAAGTGGGGCGCCTGGGTGGCTCAGTCGGTAAGCGTCCGACTTCGGCTCAGGTCATGATCTCACGGTCCGTGAGTTCGAGCCCCGTGTCGGGCTCTGTGCTGCCAGCTCAGAGCCTGGAGCCCGTTTCAGATTCTGTGTCTCCCTCTCTCTGCCCCTCCCCTGTTCATCCTCAGTCTCTCTCTGTCTCAAAAATAAATAAACGTTAAAAAAAAAAAAAACAACACAGAAACCAAAGCTTTCTGAGGTTAAAAATGTACATTTCTCTTAGTAGAGTCTTGGCTGTATCTATTCATGTAATTTAAGATTAACCCACCCCCCCAAAAAAGTAACATACAATCTGCAAAACTTCCCAATAATTTAGATGAAGCCAGTGATGTGTCTCTTACCTAAATCTATTCACAGCTTTTCTTTTGACGCACTTTACAAATACTCCCAGTCCAAGCCCCTTGGGACCCAAAAGGCAGTAATAGAGAACTGTGATCTGTGTTTAGTATTTGAAAAAGCCTAAAGGCGATCACACATTCACCCAACAAAACTTCACCATCAGATTTCTTTGCCAGAACACCATCAAATCAAAGTGATACCAATGATTTCGTTTTGACCAGGAATCCTAATTGACACTTTAGTATTTGTGATTAATAAAAACAGGAAAATAAATAATTGTTTAATAAATTCATTTTGTTTGGCAAGAAAAGGAATCGTTCAAACCATGAGGTACCTGAAGGAAAAATACTTTTAGCATTTTTAGGGCCAGAACTGCCCCAAACAAACCCTGGTCTGTTGCATCAAAGGAATGTAACCTACCTGTTTCCACTTTATAAGGTGACATCTAAAGCTGAAACTTTAGGGGCGCCTGGGTGGCTCAGTCAGTTGAGTGACTTCAGCTCAGGTCATGATCTCGCGGTCTGTTAGTTCAAGCCCTGCGTTGGGCTCTGTGCTGATAGCTCGGAGCCTGGAGCCTGTTTCAGATTCTGTGTCTCCCTCTCTCTCTGCCCCTCCCCCACTCATGCTCTGTCTCTCCCTCTCTCTGTCAAAAATAAACACACACAAAAAAATTTAAAGCTGAAACTTTGGATTTCTTTTACATGAACAATACTCTTTCTCCCTCCTCCAAATAGTCCCTAATAAGCTTTACAATAAAACCCACCAATATTACGAAACAATCACTCTGAAGTCCTGAAAGAGTAAAGGATTCCTAGGGAACAGAGCTGACTGTGTTAGTTAACAAGAAGAAGCCACCTTGGTTGAAGGAACAAGTCTGCCATTGAAAGAAAGATGGCTCAAGATATTTATTTTCGTATATATCATTTGAAATAAAAAGTACCTTCTGAGTGAACAATTGTAATGTATCCATGCTAGGGATTGCACTGTGCAGGCAATAAGAATGAAGTTTAGGAATAAGTAGAGACACGAAATAATGCCTAAGAAACATTAAGGGAAAACAAGCCAATTGTAGGATAACACATATCACAGAAGCCCATTTGCTTAAAAAGAAAACAGATGGACTATTGGGATGTGTGCATGGAGAGAAAGAGAGAGAGAGAGAGAGAGAGAGAGAGAGAGAGAGAGAGAGGTGTTCACAGATGCCTACGGCTAGAAGGATACATGCCCAATGTAACTACCCTTCCCTCTGGGGAGTAGGACTTGAGGGAGAATTTTACTTTTTACTTTATATACAGACTTGAGTATCATTTCAATTTTAAAGAAGGATTTCTCACCTTTGCAATGAAACCAAGCCCCAACGCCCACCCGATTTCTAAAAGGCAGTGGAAGTGGTGTCCTGAGCCTCACCACGCGCGGACTGGAAAGGCCGCCACCCCTTGAGAAGTTGCGTTGTGGACAGACGCGCCCACAGTGGCCACAGGCCTGGCTCTGCGTCCCTAAACCAGAGGTGCTCGATGCTTCCCTGCAGTGGCCAAAGAAACCCAGGCTGGGATATGAAACCGATGGCAGAGGGAGGGTTCCCCTTGCCCCAGGGTTTGACAGCAGGCTCCTGCTCAGGGCAGGTCTCAGAACTGGCTACCTCACACTGCACAGCTCCTCACCTTTCTGTGACTTCTATCTCAAGGGGCCTGGCGTGCTGTGCGTTCCTCCCACGGGGGCCTCCGCCGTCCTTCCAAACTCAGAACACGATGAAATGAGAAAGTACGGTGTATACCTTTTTAATTTTCTTAGATCGCAATCTGAGAGGACGTTCTGTAGACGGGGCATGTTATGTTCCGTGCGGCATCTCACGCACTGTTGAACGCGGTGGTACAATGGTCACATCTTTATTTCAGCCCTTTGCGGAAGCAGAAAGGACTCTGTTGAATTATGATTAATACTCTGGAAGCAAAAACTTCCAATTAGGCTTCTGGGAGGATGCAGGGCAGAATGACGGGCAGGTGTTTTTCAGAATCACTAAAAAATGTTTACAGTTCGTCATTTAAAAAAGGTGCCAGACGAGGATGTGAAGAAACAGGAACCCTCTTGCACTGTTGGTGGGAATGCAAATTGGTGCAGCCACTCTGGAAAACAGTGTGGTGGTTCCTCATAAAATTAAAAATAGACCTACCCTATGACCCAGCAATAGCACTGCTAGGAATTTACCCAAGGGATACAGGAGTACTGATGCATAGGGGCACTTGTACCCCAATGTTTATAGCAGCACTCTCAACAATAGCCAAATTATGGAAAGAGCCTAAATGTCCATCAACTGATGAATGGATAAAGAAATTGTGGTTTATATACACAATGGAATACTATGTGGCAATGAGGAAGAATGAAATATGGCCCTTTGTAGCAACATGGATGGAACTGGAGAGTGTGATGCTAAGTGAAATAAGCCATACAGAGAAAGACAGATACCATATGGTTTCACTCTTATGTGGATCCTGAGAAACTAACAGAAACCCATGCGGGAGGGGAAGGAAAAAAAAAAAAAAAAGAGGTTAGAGTGGAAGAGAGCCAAAGCATAAGAGACTCTTAAAAACTGAGAACAAACTGAGGGTTGATGGGGGGTGGGAGGGAGGGGAGGGTGGGTGATGGGTATTGAGGGCACCTTTTGGGATGAGCACTGGGTGTTGTATAGAAACCAATTTGACAATAAACTTCATATATTGAAAAAAATAAAAATAAAAATAAAAAAGGTGCCAGACCCATGGCTGTGGCTGGGGTTTTTCTAATGCCCACAGGTGATGGAAACCTCACCCAGGGCCTCTGAGCACTTGGCAGGACTGGGCTCACACACAAAGGGCTGGGGCTTTATTTTCAGGCTTTATTTTGTTCTTTACAATTTTTTTTTTTCACAGTTTAAAACATAACTTATAGCTTAGCATTTCCAGTGGCCAACCTCTGGAATTTCAGATTTTCTTTTTTGAAAAATAGACAAAAACACTTCAGGCTCTGGAATCAAATACTTTCCACAAGACTGTTCAGGATGGAGGGAGCTTTAAAAGTGCAAAATAAAGAAATGGAAAGCCAGGGGCATAACTTTTCATGAGCTTTGGGGTGGGGGGCAGTTTAATTTACATTTGGGTTTGCCATGAAGGCCTCTCACTGGTTCCGCTTTTCCAGTTCTCCTTTTATTCTGGAGATTACCACCCCTGACTTCTGACAAGCTAGAAGCACAGTTCTGGAAAGCAGGTGGTGTAAAAGAGCACACACAGATGCCAGCAGGTGCCCAGATCCAAACGGGTTTCCTGCTGATGCACTTTCTGTGGGAAAGAGAAGAACGAACTAATCAGATTATCCTTGGCCCCCTTTTTATTCCCGTACTCCCACCCTGCTTCTTCATGATAGTGGGGACTTGTATGAGGAACCCATCCCGGTGGGGGACTGATTCCTCTGACTGCTGCCTGGGGAAAGGGCACAGGTGTGCGTGTTTACAAGTGGGTGCACAGGAGGTGGCCTGGGGGGTGAGAACCTTCTCTGTGCAGGTGCTCAAGCTACAAATCAGTTGTGTAGACCAACTGCTCTCTTGCCTTTTGAATCAAGTAATGCCTTTAGAATCTTTCTCTAAGAGCACAGAGCTCCTGTGTGACTACTCCAAAAATCCCTTCTTGTTACCCCAGATTATTTAGAGAAAGGCCTAACTTCTCCAGGCAACTTTTTTTGCCACATGGGAAGTAGAAAAGATATTGACACTGGGGACTTCAAGCAAAGAGAGGGGCACCTGAGTGGCTCAGTTGGTGAAGCATGGGACTTCGGCTCAGGTCATGATCTCACAGTTTATGAGTTCATACCCCAAGTCGGGCTCTCTGCTGACAGCACAGAGCCCATTTTGAATCTTCTGTCCCCCTCGCTCTCTGCCCCCCCCTGGCCCCCCCCCCCCTCTCTCGCAAAAACAAACATTTCAAAAAACAAAGAGGACAAGAGAAGGGAATGCTCCACTAATTGGGCTGGTGCGTTTGGTCTGTAGCTAAGAGTGTTGGAGAGAGAAAGGATAATGGAAAACAAGTTCATGCCTATTTAGAGCTTGCCAAATGGAAGTCGGGGTGGAGAAACTTTCAAGTAAACACGGTGACTGACAAGCCGAGAGCCTAAGAGCCCAGGCCACTTGTGCTCCAGTCCCCAGGTCCCCGTGGAGCCCCGGTACACCAGAGCGTGTATCAGTTTACAGCACTCGGTAGCCTGCTTGGCTTTCCAGACCCTTGAAGAATCCTCCTGCTTTCCTGAAATTGCTCAGTGAGCTCTGTGCATACTGTGGGCTTCACCTGATACCCCGACTGTGAGGTAGGTGAGCGCCAAGTGTTCCTAAGCCCACTTGGGAGGCAGCAAGGGCCTGACTTGAGACAAAGTGTTGGTGACGAGGGGCACAGTCATACCACCCACCACGCAGGCTCGCTTTCACAGGTACCAGAACCTGGCTTGTCGGGAAGCCATTTGGAGGCCAGCTGCTGCCCACAGTGGAGATGAACATCTGTGTTCCTCACTCTGGCCTAAGTAGGGGCCAGAGGAGGGAAAATCCAATTAATGTTGGGCTACGAGAGGAAGACAGAGGTCATTTTCTCCCTATTCCTTGCTTCTGACACTGGTCCCTCAGGAACAAGCGGAGCCCCTCTCCCTAACCAGGCCCCGGGGTCTGCTCCAAGCACCTCATTAGGGCCCAGTCTCTCCCCCTGCATGGCAGGCAGATCATCTAAAAGCCTCGGGTTTTCTCACAGTAGCTCCCGCAGCAGAGGCTGGAGGGACGAGCAGAGCAGAAAGGAACACGGAGAGCCTGTCCAATGCTGGCTGCACGCTCGGTCCGGGGCCACTCCGGCCTCGGACACGGGGACGCCTCCAGCGGCCTCCAGCGGCCTCCAGCGGCCACCCCCAGGGCCACGACGAGTGTAGCCAGCAAGCGGCCCGACCAGCACGAGGCCACTGGCGTGGGTCCGCAAAGCGGCAGCCGAGCGAGGCTCTGGCCCGAAGCCTCAAGCACGCTTCTCCTTGAGCTTCTTGCAAGCACTAGAACGGACTTTGTCCAATCCAGAGTCCTCGAGTCCACGGAGTCAATTTCGCTAACATCCGCAGTCCCCTCGGGACCGTGTGGCTACGGCCGGGCGGCAGGAGGCTGGGAGGGCGGATTGGCCGCGTTCACGCCCTTTGTGGAAAATACTCTTCTCCTCTTGAGGTAGGAATGTAACTGGGCGCAGCCTTGGCTAACACTCCACATCTTGCAGCTCAATCTCCTCAGTGGTGCTCTCTGCAAAGCAAAAGACAAGCCGGTCAGTTGCCCGCCAGCCACGGGGGGGGAGGGTTCTCGGTGAGACCAGGATAACAAGAACCACCTCCAGCCATAAAAGCGTGAATGGATCACCACAGGGCCCAGAGAATTACCTTTGAGTTTGTGTCTTCTCTTCCTCTGGAATTTATACGCACACTTATTACAAACCCACATGAGGCTGATTAACAGCGCGGCCACGGCAGCGAGCAAAGCAAGGAAGACAGCCACAAAATGAAGGTCTTCGTAGAGGATCTCTACGGGGCGGGCAGGGCAAGGGGAAGATAATGGCTCTTTTAATATCATGAAGTCGCTGCCCCACACGTGGGCAGTTCAGAGAGGTGCCAGGCCCCGGGGGGGGGGGCTGCCTTACCCGACACGTGCAGCACGATGGTGCCAAACTGGCTGTTCCCCAAGCGCTCCGTCACCGTGATGATGTAGTAGCCCGAGTCCCTCACGCCCACGCCGAAGAGCTGGATGGAGCCGTTGTCGAAAGTGCAGAGCCTGTCCTTGTGGCTCTGGGAGATGTTGGCCTGAGTGCCCGGCTTCCACTCCACGATCTTCTGTGCGCCCCAGTTGGAGGTGTACTTCCATTCAATGGTGGGGACGCCATGGCAGGAGTACTCAACCGAGAGCAAGATGTCTTCCTCCACCGTGGCATTGATGGCCGACTGGGGGATGTACAGGGACACACCCTGACCTGCAGGATGGAATGCCAGATGTGGGGCAGCGTCTGTATGAACTTAGAGGAAAGCGGACTTTCACGACTCGTTGATTTATTCAGCAACTATTTATTGAGTGCCTAGCACATGCCAGGCTATCTTCTAGGTTCTGGTGCTGGCACTACAGTGGTGAACATTATAGACCGAGTAATTGTACCCCGCATCACGAAACTCCCATGTCGGAATCCCAGCCTCCAGTGTGACTGTATTTGAAGATGCAGCCGCTAAGGAGGTAATCAAGGTTAGGGGCACCTGAGTGGCTCAGTCGGTTAAGCGTCTGACTTCGGCTCAGGTCACGATCTCACAGTTTGTGAGTTTGAGCCCCGCATCGGGCTCTGTGCTGACAGCTCGGAACCTGGAACCTGCTTCAGGTTCTGTGTCTCTCTCGGCCCCTTCCCCACTCACACTCTGTCTCTGTCTCTCTCTCAAAGATAAACATTTAAAAAAATTAAAAAAAAAAAAAAAAAAAAGAGGAGGTAATCCAGGTTAAATGAGGTCATAAGGGTAGGGCCCTGATCCAATAAGATTACTGTCTTCATAATGCAAGGGGGAAATGAGAGAAAATGCGATGTGAGGTTGCAGCAAGAAGCAGGAAGAGAGATTTCACCAGAAACTGAACTGACCTGTGCTTAGACCTGGGATCTAGGACTGTCCATCCTCTGGAACTGTGAGAAAATAAATTTCTGTTGCTTAAGCCCCTCAGTCTGTGCTATTTTGTGTGTGTGTGTGTGTGTGTGTGTGTGTGTGTGTACACACACCCCCCGCGAACAAGATCCAAGGTGACTATTTACTGGATGAATAGTAAACCTCCCTGGTGACTCCATTCTAAACAGGAGGCACACAAGGATGAAATAAACAAATGAAATCATTCTGGATAATGACAAGTGCTTTAAAGACAATAAAACAGGGCACTAGTGACCAGTGGGGTAAAGGTGGCTCTAGAGAGAATGGTCAGGGAAGATCTCGCAGAGGAGATGACCTTTTTTTTTTTTTTAATTATTTTTTTTCTTAAATTTACATCCAAGTCAGTTAGCATATGGTGCAATAACGATTTGATTTCAGGAGTAGAATCCAGCGATTCATCCCCTACGTATAACACCCAGTGCTCATCCCAACAAGCGTCTTCCTTAATAATGCCCATCGCCCATTTAGCCCATCCTCCCACCCACAACCCCTCTAGCAACCCTCAGTTGGTTCTCTGTATTTAAGAGTCTCTTATGTGTTTATATTCTTTTTTGCATCCCTTCCCTTATGTTCATCTGTTTCGTGTCTTAAATTCCATACATAAGTGAAGTCATAGGATATTTGTTTTTCTCTAATTTCGCTTCGCAGAATACACTCTACTTGCATCTATGTTGTTGCAAATGGCAAGATTTCATTCTTTTTGATAGCTGAGTAATATTCCAGTGTGTGTGTGTGTGTGTGTGTGTGTGTGTGTGTCTGCATATATATATATATATATATATATATATATATATATTCCACTTCTTTATCCATTCACCAGTCGATGGACATTTGGACTCTTTCCATACTTTGGCTACTATAAACAGTGGGGTGCATGGGCCCAATAGAATCAGCACTCCTGTTATCCTTTGGATAAATACCTAGTAGTGCAATTGCTGGGTCGTAGGGTAGTCCTATTCTTCATTTTTTTGAGGAACCTCCATACTGTTTTCCAGAGCGGCTGCACCACTTTGCATTCCCACCAGCAGTGCAAAGGGGTTTGAGGAGATGACCTTTGAATGGAGACCTGAATGACAGGCATGCAACGTGTGGAGACTTGAGGGAAGAGCAGGTCAGGCAGAGGGAGCATGTGAAAAAACTGTGAGGGGATGGTGAGTGCTGGTGTGTCTGAGGGACAGAAGGAAGGCCAGCATGTCAGAATGCAGTGGGGAGAGACAGAGGTGGGGCTGGAGAGCTGGCAGGACACGGGCCACAATGTGAGGGTCAGGAGTGGGGTTCACTCATGGCTGATGGGAACCACAGGAGGGCTCAGGCAGGAGGGGACATTCTCCGCTAAGCTTGAGAACGTCTGCTGTGGAGAACATTCTGGGGGAGAGGGGATAAGCCCAGATGCAGGAAGAGCAGGCAGGTGGCTGCTGCAGGGGACAGATAAGAGATGGAGGTCTAGGGGCACCTGGGTGGCTCAGTCGGTTAAGCATCCGACTTCAGCTCGGGTCATGATCTCACGGTCTGTGAGTTCAAGTCCCATGTTGGGCTGTGTGCTGACAGCTCGGAGCCTGGAGCCTGCTTTGGATCGTGTGTCTCCCTCTCTCTCTCTGCCCCAACCCTGCTCATGCTCTGTCTCTGTCTCTCTCTCAAAAATAAATAAACATTAAAAAATAAAATAAAATAAAAAGAAGAGATGAGGCATAGCCTCACAGGGCATGAACGGGGAGAAGAAACATGCTGGCGAACTAGATGTGGGCGGTGGGTGAGTCAAAGAGGCGTCAAGCAGAAGTTTCTGCACAAGCGTGTACCAGCACCGTTGACTGAGGTCATACATATATGCCGTCATACGTGTAGTAAGCGGGTGCCATGCACAAGCCCCGTGCAACCACCTGCACAAATTGCCTCATTAATGTCTCGCACACGACCTACTGCAATTCTATCGAGAGTGGAGCAAAACCTCATTGTCAACAGGACTAACTAGCTTGTCCAAGTTCATTCTGCAAGGTTGAGCGTCACACAAGCTGGCTCCAAAGCCCACATATTTAATCTCTATGCTCAAATCAGTCATCACCGGTTGGCAGTGGAGAGCACGGAATGTGACACATGCCCCCGCACCCTCCCTGAGAGGACCGGCCAGAGACGGCTGGACATTGGGTAACGAACAGGGCAGGACTTAAGCTCAGAGCCCATCCCTTGGTTTCCGCCCTCCACTTCCTGTTTGGCCCCTCAATCTTTGGGTGTCCAGGTGCTCCACGGCCCCTGCTGTGTGGCTCTAGGTAACCACACCTGTTAACTTTTCCAGACATTTCTCCCTGCCTTCTCCCATCCCCAGCATTTTCCACTAGTGTTTCTCTCCGAAAGGCCTCGGCTAGGTGACTAGACATAATCTGATAAACATCAAGGTGAGACACTGGGAGGTAATAATGGTTCTCACGGGTTACAACTGCCGAGTAACAGAGATCGATTTTCTCGCCAACTCTGGGCTTGAAAACATGTTAAATTCACAGCAAAGTTGAAAGGCAAGTACAATTAATATGTACCTTCTCCTTAATTCACTAATTATTAACATTTTGCCACATTTGCCCCCTCTCTCAGGAAGAAAACAGAGGTCAAATTCCAGGTCAGCCCTCAGAGGGCAGGAGTTAATGTATTTTCTTCATCTTTGTGTCCCCCAGCAGAATTCCGGACACAGAGGGATTGGTCATTAAATCTTTGTTGAGTTGAATAAGTGAATGACAAATATTTATAGCAACAAGAAGGGTAAGATTTCCTGAGAAATGCTGCTGCCGCCGAAACGGTTTGACAAATTTGCATATCTAAAAGGTAACACGCGGGGCGCCTGGGTGGCTCAGTCCGTTAAGCGACTTCAACTCCGGTCATGACCTCGAGGTCCGTGAGTTCGAGCCTGCGTTGAGCTCTGTGCTGACAGCTCAGAGCCTGGAGCCTGTTTCAGATTCTGTGTCTCCCTCTCTCTGACCCTCCCCCGTTCGTGCTCTGTCTCTCTCTGTCTCAAAAATAAATAAACGTTAAAATAAGTAAATAAATAAATAAAAATAAAAGGTAACACGCAAGTAGGAAAGAGAACTATAATTTAGGCAAGACTTCATGTGCCAGTTACGATAATACATACTTACGTGCTTACCAACCCTTCTAATTTTTTACATGAGTCAGCAACATGCCCATGTAGCTAGGAAATGGAAAGGATGGGACTTAAGTGCAGTTTTGTCTTATTCAAAACTTTTTCCTAAAGACACCACCAGAAATTTAGCAATATTAAATGAATCCCGTCATTGCTGAATATAGAATATATAGAAATCTGTTGCATTTCTATACACTATGATAAAGTAGCACAAATAGAAATTAAGAGAACATTCCATTTGCAATTGCTCTATAAAGACTAAAATACCTGGGGGTGAACCTAATCAGGGAGGTGACAGACCTCAATGAGGAAATCAAAAAGAAATAAAAATATTCATAGAGACAAGAATAAAAACACACCGATCGAAAATGTTTGGAATACACACACACACACACACACACACACACACACACACACACACACAATGGAGTATTAGTCATAAAAAAGGATGAGATCTTGCCATTTGGGACAACACAGATGGACCTTGAGAGTATGATGCTAAATGAAATAAGTCAGACAGAGAAATTCAAATACCGTAGGATTTAACCTACATGTAAAATTTAAAACACAAAACAAACCAACAAACAAAAAGCAGAAACAAGCCCATAAATGCAGAGAAGAAATTGATGGTTTCCAGAGGCGTGGGGGTGAGGAGATGGGTAAAATGGGTGAAGGGGAGAGGGAGGTACAGGCTGTAGTTATGGGACAAGTCATGGGGATGAAGGGTACAGCACAGGGAATGTAGTCAATGCAATAGTGTTGTATGGTGACAGAGGGTAACTGCATTTGTGGTGAGCACAGCATAACATAAAGACCTGTGGAATCTCACTGTGTAACATCGTACGTCCACTATACTTCCATTAAAAAAGCAAACATACAAAAAACTGTTTTTCCCACTTCACCTTGTGACGATCATTTATCTATGTTTTCAGATTTCTCTGACCCCAAATACGAACAGTTGGAATATGATTACCATAAGATTTGGAGAACCATATTTAGAGCTAGTGATAAACCTGCATCGCAACATGTGTATTTCACGCACACTCACGTTAAACATATTGGTCAAGGTTACTGACAGATTAGTTTCCTGGGATACTGCCAGCCCTTTCAATACCCTTAGGGACCTTCATTTTGAGTCTTATAGGTACTCTGGCCCAAGAAATAGCAAAACTGAAAAGCAAACAAACAAAAATAACAAGCCCAAGTTTCTGAGATGCTGATACAGCTGGAAACTGGTCGACTAGTCTGTATTTTCCTTTGACCATAAAAACCTCCTCCTGGGGTGTCTGGCTGGCGAGGTCAGGGAAGCATGTGACTCTTGATCTTGGGGTTGTGAGTTCGAGCCCCACCTTGGGTGTAGAGATTAACTAAAAAAATAAAGAAAGAAACTTAAAAAAATAATAAAGATTTTAATATTAAAACCTCCTTCTAATCAAACCAACCAGGCATTTAACTAGGTTTTTAGAACAAAGAGTTCCTTTTGCTATCTATCTATAATTAGGAGGGAAAATTAACAGTTCTAAAAATTTAAAGGCAAACTGCTTGTCACCTTAGTTTAAAAAGTTGAATTAATGAGTAACCCGCCTCTGTACCTCATGCTAAGATCACTCAGAACAAGTCCAGAGAAAGTTAGTATCTAGACCAATCCTTAGACCTGGCTCAAAATGTTCTATTCAAGGAGGTTGGTTTAATAAATCAGATTTCACTTGGAAAATGGATGCCAGGCAGCCATTAACAAGGATAAGTTTTGCATGGACAAGGGAGAGTGTCTACAACATGTTACTAGGTTAAAAAATAGATTTATAAAGGAGCATAATATGATCTTATTTATGTTTGTATAAATAGGTACCTATTACATACAGAAAATGTTGTAGTAATATATGTTCACTGTCCACAGGGATTGCCCCTTAGAGACTGGATGGCAATGGAATTTTATTTTCCAAATTATACATTTATATAAGTTTTAAATTTCAGTTGTTTACTGAATAAAAAAATAACATGTACTTTAAAAAACCTTTTTAAGGTTCTCCTGATTAGACCAAGCAATCTGGTGGACAAAGTTTAAAGAAAGGTTAAAAGCTGACCTTGGTTTATATCTTCACTTGCTTTCTTTTTTAAAAAAAAATTTTTTTTAACGTTTTTTATTTATTTTTGAGACAGAGAGAGACAGAGCATGAACGGGGGAGGGGCAGAGAGAGAGGGAGACACAGAATCGGGAGCAGGCTCCAGGCTCTGAGCCATCAGCCCAGAGCCCGACGTGGGGCTCGAACTCACGGACCGCGAGATCGTGACCTGAGCTGAAGTCGGACGCTTAACTGACTGAGCCACCCAGGCACCCCTATCTTCACTTGCTTTCTATGTGAAAAGCAGAGAAGAACTAAATTCTACCCATTTCCCAGATGCACATCCCTCCTTTAAAGAAGGCGTCACAGAATTAAAGATTTTTAATAAGGCAGAAGTCACTGGAACCTGAACCAAGGTGCTCCCTGAAAGCCTGACTTCCTGGTACTGGGGAGACCCACTTAGAACTAATCAGAGGGAGGGGCGCCTGGGTGGCGCAGTCGGTTAAGCGTCCGACTTCAGCCAGGTCACGATCTCGCGGTCCGTGAGTTCGAGCCCCGCGTCAGGCTCTGGGCTGATGGCTCGGTGCCTGGAGCCTGTTTCCGATTCTGTGTCTCCCTCTCTCTCTGCCCCTCCCCCGTTCATGCTCTGTCTCTCTCTGTCCCAAAAATAAATAAAAAACGTTGAAAAAAAAAAAAAATTAGAACTAATCAGAGGGAGGGGCACCTCTGACTCTCGATTTCGGCTCAGGTCATGATCTCACACTTGGTGAGATTGAGCCCTGTGTCAGGCTCTGGGCTGACAGCACAGAACCTGCTTGGGATTCTCTCTCCCCCTCCCTCTCTCTCTGCCCCTCCACCGCGCGTGCTCGCTCTCTCTCTCTCTCTCCAAATAAATAAACATTAAGAAAAAGAAACTAATCAGAGGGAAAGTGCCAGCAGAAATCAGCTACCAGGAATGGGCTGGAATATACTACTCAGAATGGTTCCTTACTCCTTTTCTGACAAATAAATTACAGAGGTTGTATTTTGCTGCTTTAAAGAAATTGATGATTGAAGATGGATCTATTTCCTGAAATCACAGCAAAGGTCAAGCCTATTCAGACCACAATTTCGATGAACAAGGGTATCAACTAATAGACGGACGGATGGCTGGTGCAGACTCTGGGTGTCAGGAGTCATGGAGGCCACCTTTATCGGGACAACTCATCTTATCTGGAAAGCCACCTGTGCAGCCAGCGTGACCATCTGACACAGCCGAGAACCAGCACTAAACTGGAAGTCAGAAAGCCTACATCAGGAACACTGCTGGAGCAGGGCGGCGGAGCGAGGAAGCACAGGACAAAAGTGTTATTCCAAGAGGCGGGGAGGTGTGGTGGAGGCTCATGATGTGAGCAGATCCACGTGGACTCAACCCGGGGGGTGTCCTCCCCGTGGAGAGATCCCTTCACCTTCGAGAGCCTCAGCTTCCTCTGCTGTGGAAAGAGGACCGAAAAGCCTCCAGACGAAGGCTGTGAGGCGGGGGTGACAGGACACGTGTGAGGCCCCCCAGGGCACAGCACTCGGGCCCCCGCGCTTGCTCTCCTCGGCTCAGGTCTAGGTCACTAGCCTTGGGATGACCAGCCCTCCCAGGGTGCCCAGGGGTTTTCCCAGGATTGGGGAGTGTCAGTGCTAGAAGCAAACCAGGACTGTCGGTTACGCGGAGACTCACAGAAATGTTGAGGAGCAACGAGAAAACTCCAAGGCACACAAGAGCTGATCTCTGAGGCACCCGAGGGTGGGGGGCAGAGGCAGAGGTGAGGGAGGGCCAAAGCCACTCTTCCCTTAACGCTCTGCCTTCCTAACGCATCTCCAAGGTCAGCAATCCCACTGCAGCCCCACAGTCACAGAATGCCATCGCATTCTCCGCAACAGGGTGCTGGCTCGCGGGTGTGGCCTGGTGAACAGTATTATTATTATCCCCATTTGACAAGGTAGCACATGTTAAGTTCACTGAGGTTCCAGAATTTGTGCAATGTCACATTAAGTGGCTGAACTGAGACTGACATCCAGGGTGCATTTCACTGCCCTGGTACGAGCCAGGGAGTTTGCAAGGAGCTGGAGAAGGGAGCAGACAGACACAGAATTTGTGCAATGTCACCTTAAGTGGCTGAACTGAAAGTGACATCCAGTGTGCATTTCACTGCCCTGGTAGGAGGCAGGAAGTCTGCAAGGAGCTGGGGAAGGGAGCAGACAGACACTCAATGAAACGAAGGCGCGGGGCACCTACGCGGCTCACTTAGTTAAGCGTCCAACTTTTGATTTCAGCTCAGGTCGTGATTTCAGCTCAGGTTCATGGGTTCGAGCCCCGCATCGAGCTCCACATCGACAGCACGGAGCCTGCTTGAGGTTCCCTCTCTCTTTCTCTCTCTCTGCCCCTCCCACGCTCATGCTCTTTCTGTCTCTCAAAATAAATAAATAAGCTTAAAGAAAGTGAAAGAAGCAGAGCCTTGAAGGATAAAATTTTAAAATTGTGGGAAAGGGAGGAAGCGCCATCCTGGCTGGGAGAACAGTGAGCCCACCCAGGGAGGCAGGAAGGATCCTCCGCTCCCTCTGGCCCTGCTGAGTAAAAAGGTGGTAGGTAGCCCGAGGAATCTGTAGCAAAACGGAGATTATCTGAGGGAGTTAGCCCTCGGGCAGGGAGGCCCTCAGATGGCATTTAAATAGAGGCACATCAGGATCTGAACGGGGCTTCCTGGAGGGCGATCTGGCAGCAGATCGAACATTTACACACACATGGCTCACACTGCCCTGAGCCCACCATATGCGCCTGTCCTACACACCTTCAGGACAACCCACGACTGAGCCCCGACAGTCGGGAACAACCCCAGGCACTGGCTTTGGCCTGTACTTGGCGGGGAACGAGGGCAGCAGGATGTGAGCGTGTGCACAGTAGGTCTGCCTGGAACTCGTTTCCAGTCATTTCAGAAGCCCCAGAGCCCAGCACAGTGCCTGGCACTTTGTGCGCACTCAGAATATACTGGAATGGACCAATAAAGACACGCGTGCCCTGCCTGTCAAACTGCTGCCCCCCTGGAGGGATCAGGAACAGGAGGATCTGTGCCGAGCTGAGGGGGATGCTGGTGAGGCCCCCTTCCCCTCCAAGTCTGCTGAGGGTCAAAGAGCTCAAAGGAGAAACAGCAGTTTTAAGTTGCAACTAAAATATTTACGTCGCTGCCTAACTTTTGTCATTCTTCTTTTTAATGTTTATTTATTTTGAGAGACAGAGAGAGCACGAGTGGGGGAGGGACAGAGAGCGAGGGAGACCCAGAATCCGAAGCAGGCTTCAGGCTCTGAGCCGTCAGCACAGGGCCCGACTCAAGGCTCGAACTCGCGGACCGTGAGATCGTGACCCGAGCCGAAGTTGGACACTTAACCAACTGAGCCACCAAGGCACCCCTAACCTCTGTCATTCTTGAAACAAGTAGCCTGGAATTTTGGAGACCGTTCTACGTTGGAGGCCAGCATGGCAACCCTAAACATTGGCATTTGGGTTTAGACGCCATGAATGGTGTTGAGGATGGACATGTGTGCCCAGTTTACAGGGTATCTATCCCTCCTATTAGCTCAGGTAGTAATTCTCCCTCTCAGTGCCTGATTACTCAGGGACCAAAGCTCAGCTCACCCCTGATCAACTTACTGTATAATGAATGGCCTTGAGGAGTCACCCAGTCATCAGCCAAATCCAAACAGTATGGACAGATGCAGGTTTAGGCGAAGGCTTGCAGGGGGCTCCCCTGCATCAGGTTCCTGTAGTTGTACCCCAACCAAAAAAAAAAAAAAAAATCACTCCAAAATAGCATTTCTGTGGGTCACCACCTGTGACTACCTGTCTTATGCAATTATCACAGCCCAGCAAAACCCCGGCTGGGAAAGCTGAATGGCTCGGCCGCTATCCGCCAGGAAAGACGAAGCGGTCTGATAACGTTACGTTGTCAGAAGCAGGGCGAAGTTATACTCCAACATTACTGTGGGGATTTGTAAATGGGTGTCACCTTCTTGGAGGGCAATATGGTAAAATCTATGAAAATAGTATTAGCACACACCTCTTGACCCAGAAGTTCCACGGTTATGAACGGATCCTGCAAGTAATAAGGGAACACAAATGTAGGTCTTGTTACTGAAGCACAGTGTAGTCTTTTGAAGTAGCAAAAGACCAGAGGCATCCTGTATGCTCACCGGTAAGAGACCAGTAAGGGAAAACGGGCTCTTACACTACTCGTAACTCTGCCAACAGCAACTACCTGCAGGGAGAGCACACCCCACCCCTAAAGGGCTCAGTCTTATGAGACCGCCCCCACTTTAGACACCAACTACAAGTCCAGGCCTCCGTACTTCCTTTTTTTAAATGTTTATTTATTTATTTTGGCGGGAGGGGCTGTGAAGGGGCACAGAGAGAGGGAGATAGGGAATCCCGAGCAAGTTACGCACTGTAGGTGCAGAGCCTGATGTGGGCCTAGACCTCACGAACCTCAAGATCGTGACCTGAGCCGAAATCAAGAGTTGGATGTTTAATTGACTGAGCCCCCCAGGGCGCCCCTGGGCCTCCTGTACTTCTGACCAACTGGCTATAAAACAGAGGTTTCCGCCACCCCCTCGTCAGGTTCAATAGTTTGCTAGAATGGCTCACAGAATTCAGGAAAGCACTCTACTATTATCTGTTATTTTTATAAAGGATACAACTCAGGAAGAGCGACATGGAAGAGAGGTGTAGGCAGGTATGTGCAAAGGTTCCATGCCCTCTCCAGGTGTGCCACCCTCCCAGCACCTTGATGGGCTCACCAATCCAGAAGCTCTCCAAGCTTCTTCAGTTAGCATTTGGGGGGAAGTTCCCTTACTTGGGAAGAGTTGATAAAATCATTGGCCATTGGTGATTGACTCAATCCCCAGCCTCTCTCTTATTTCCAGAGGTTGTGGTGGAAGGAGGTTAGGGCTGAAAGTTCTAGCTTTCTAATCCCATGGTTAGCTCCTCTACCAACCAGCCTTCATCTTCCAAAAGTCGCCTCATTGCCAAACAAAAAGACAGACTTATCACTCTGGAGATTCCAAGGGCCTCAGTTAGCTTTTGTGTCAGGAACCAAGGAGTAAGACCAAATATTGTAACAGGAGATGCTCCTATTACCTAGTAAATGACTAGGATATGAGGGGCTCTGTGTCAGGAACCAGGGAGAGGTGACCAAATATGTATTTCTTACTATGTCACAACTGGTTAAACAAAATTATCAATATTCATATTCTAGTACTACAGAGACATTTAAAGACTGAGATACATCTATATGCACTGATATTCGATTATCTAAAAAATAATGAAAAAGCACAAGGCATAACAGTATATAGAGAATATTTCCATTTAAGTAACAATATGTATATACACACGCACGTAGAGTTATCCACATAACGACATAGAAAATCTCTGGAAGGATACTCTAAAAACCAGTGATGTGCTCGTCTTTGGGGACGGACTGGGTGTCCGGGGTTGAAGAAAGCCTTACATTTCACTTTATGCCTTTTTGGACAGTTGGGCTATTTTAGCAAGTTTGTGAATTACTTAAAAAATAAAAAATGGCGTGATCCTCAAAATAAATAAATTGCATGCCAATCTCAGCCACGGACTTTTCACATTGGAAAATGTCAGTAATTCACAGGTACTATCTTCACCTGGGAGGCAGGCAGGAGACCTGGGTTAATATGCTTCACGGGCTGCCTGGGTGGCTCAGACGGCTGAGCGCCCACTCTTGATTTCAGCTCAAGTCATGACCTTAAGGTTCGTGAGATTAAGACTACCCCCACCCCACCCCACCCCCACCGCGTTGGGCTCTGTGCTGACAGTGTGGAACCTGCTTGGGATTTTCTCCCTCTCTCTCTGCCCCTCCCCCACACATGTGCTCCTCAAAATAAATACATAAACTATCAAAAAAAAAAAAAAAAACAAACTATGCTTCACTTGCTTATTTACTTTACATTACTTTCCGGACAAGGCCACGGAGGCCCAGAGGCGTAACACAGAGCCCAAGCTCTCACCAACTAGAAAATCAGAGCTGAGGCTGGAACTCAAGGCACTTTCTTTTCTTTTCCTTTCTTTTAACATTTATTTATTCTGGGGAGAGTGCAAGCGGGGGAGGGGCAGAGAGAGGGGGACAGAGGATGTGAAGCCGGCTCTGTGCTGACAGGCTGACAGCAGTGAGCCCGATGTGGGGCTTGAACTCATGAAACCCGAGATCATAACCTGAGCTGAAGTTGGACCCTCAACTGACTGAGCCACCCAGGAGCCCCCCCAAAGCACTTTCAATGCTCCACAGCCGCCTCTAATAAAAATAAAACACTGAGGACAGAGGTGGATTTTTACACCTCTTTTATATTTCCCCACATCGCACATGGCTCAGTGCTGGTAGAGACTTGCGAAGCCCGTGTCACCAGAGGCAACAGTCCCGAGCTGGGCTTGCCAGTACGGGAGCTACTAGCCACACATGTAGCTGTTGGGCACTTGGAATTGGCCAGTCCGAACGGAGATGTGCCCTAAGTGTAAATACACCCCGGATTTTGAAGACAGCATTTAGTATGTTAAACAGAAGGCAAAATACGTTAGTAATTTTTTTACGTTGATTAGATGTTGAAATAATACCCTGAATATATTGGGTTAAAAATATATGATTAAATCACACCTGTTTCTTTTTACTTTTTTAATGTGGCCACTAGAAAATTCAAAATTACCTATATGGCTTGCAATATATTTCTTTTAGACAGCACTGGTTTAGACGATCACTTTCTGCTGCCTTGCAAAATAAAATCTGTTCTCTTGCAGTTAGTCATTCCACCCTCTCCCCTCAACAGCAGGAGAAATCCCCCAGTCTTTCTTCTTCTCCTTCTCCTTTTTGTAAAATTTTTTTAATGTTTATTTATTTTAGAAAGACAGAGTGTGAGCAGGGGAGGGGCAGAGAGAGGGGGAGACAGAGAATCTGAAGTGGGCTCCAGGCTCTGAGTGGTCACCACAGAGTCCAACGTGGGGCTTGAACTCATGAGCCGCGAGATCATGACCGGAGCATGACCTGAGGTGAAGTCAGATGCTCAACCAACCACCCAGGCGCCCCTTCTTTTTTTTTTTTTTTTTTTTTGAGACAGAATGAGAGAGAGAGAGAGAGAGAGAGAGAATGGATCCTAAGCAGGATCCACACTCAGCACAGAACCAGACTCGGAGCTTGATCTCACGACGGTGAGATCATGATCTGAGCTGAAGTGAAGAGTCAGACGTTTAACCAACTGAGCCACCCAGGCACCCCTCTTCTTCATTCTCCGAACACACTGGCAACTCTCCTGTGGGGCTTGGCATCGCTGTAAGCACCTCCAGCATCCCCCTGGACAACCCATCCAGCACCCTTGCCTACCAGAACATTCACCCTTGGCCTCCAGTAAAGCAGCCCGCCCTGACCACAGCCTTTTCTCGTTCCTGTTTACTCTTCAACTGCTCCCACTGGCCTCATACGTCCTTCCCTTCCGGCTCCTTCCACTTTTCCCCATCCATAATCCTCACTTCCCTCCCTAGCCAGCCTGGATACCATGGCCTGCCATGTTCCAAGCACTCTTGTCAGTTCTTCCTACTCCACTGGTCTCTGTGTTTTCATCACATCTGCCGAGTCTCGGTCCGCAGCTCTCTACTTCCTCTCTGCTCAAACCCGAGCCGTCAACACTGCGGGAGAATGTCCCTCAACAGACACCCTCCAGAACAAAGCACACGGTTGCCAGCACACATTCATGATCACCAAATTCAAGAGGACCCTCCATACTGCCAACCTCACAACGCTTTTTCTTGTGAATTTACTCCCTTTTCCACGATTACTATGACCAGCTCCCTCCAATCTCTTTAGACCTCCAAATTCCTCTTCCTTCTCAGCAAACGACCTTCTCCTCCTGGGCACCGCTGGCCACCTCTCCTACCTGAAACACACTTGTGCCTTCTGGACTGCCACACTCCCCGGGTATCCTGGCGTCCCTTCTGGCTTCTTCTCTGACCACACAGAGAGCACTCCGCAGGCTTCCTCAGACGTTGAGAAGGCACACCTGCCTGCCGGAGCAGAGGGTGGCAGAGAAGGGCAGGATGTGGGCCTGGGAAGGCCACTCTACTCACACTGTGTGTAACCAAAAGCCACAGGTGCCGTTTGGGTGACACCACACCCTGGCTGGGTGACTCTGCAAAGCCTTTTATCTCTCTGCCCCTCCATTTCCTCATTTGTAATTAGGGACCATGAAGGCTTGGCTGTCAATGATCCAATAAAAAACCCCCAAAAAACTCTTAAGGCTGTGAGAAGCTGATAGCCGGGGCACAGGGGGAGCTCCCTTCCCTGATTTCTCACCCAGATGGAGCTCTGATTCCAGGCCATGAGAACCCAATCGAGTCTCCTTCCATTCAACAAGCACTTAGGAAGGGAAGCCAAGGGGACTAACATTCACAGAGCACCAATTCGGGTCGCTCGCTCTGCGTGGAAGGCCATTATTAGTTAATGGGGTGCCTGACCAGCTCCACTGCCATCGTTCTCAGAATTCCCATGCAGAGGGCCTTTCAGCCGGCCTCCCCGGCCACAGCGAACTGGACCCAAGTGGGCCACTTGACCTAATCTACTCATTCACCATAGCCGAGAAGCCTGATTGAATCCTGACATCCTTGATTGAACATTAGATCATCTGGGGAAGCTTTTAAGAATCCTACCCCTTTGGGTAGAGGTATTCAGAATCTTTGGGGGGAAAGGAAAGAGGGACAGAAGCCTCTGCGATCTTTAAAAGTCCCCATGTGGGGGGCGCATAGGTGGCTCAGTGGGTTAAGCATCTGACTCTTGATTTCAGCTCAGGTCCCCATCTCATGGTTCGGTTCATGAGTTTGAGCCCCACATTGGGCTATGCAACGACAGTGCAGAGCCTGCTTGGGATTCTCTCTCTTTTCCTCTCTCTCTGCCCCTTCCCCGTGCTCTCTCTCTCAAAATAAATAAACTTAATATCTAAAATAAAAGTTCACATGTTATTCCAGTGTGCAGCCAAGATTGGTAACTACTGAGTGAATCCGCACTAAGGGGCTCGCCGCTGAAGGCTCATAACCCTTCAAAGAAGCACTTAACAAAGCCTAAAGCCAAAGCAATGGAGGCCTGCCAGGTGCAAGAGGGATGTGTGGGGCACCTGTGCCAGCTCTTTCTGGGAGAAATGAATTTTTTCTGGCATCCTGCAAATTTTATTACTCCTAGGGATGCTTTGGGGGTTAGGGAGGAAAGTTAAATAATTCCATTTGCCCCTCCCCTTTCTCCAAGGCTATAATGCAGTGGTTCTCAACATTTAGCTGGATCAGAATCACCGGAGGTCTTGTTAAAATGCAATTACAGTCACTTAAGCGTCCGACTTTGGCTCAGGTCACGGTTGGTTGGTGAGTTCGAGCCCCGCGTGGGGCTGACAGTGCGGAGACTGCTTGGGAGTCTGTTTTCCTCTCTCTCTCTGACCCTCCCCCGCTCGCACTCTCCCTCTCTCAAAAATAAATAAATGAACATTTAAAAAATAAAATACAATTGCCAGGCCACATTCCATTTCTCATTCAGTAGTCTTGGGGGAAGGCCTCAGAGTTTGCATTTTTAACAGGTTTCTAGGTAATGCTGCTGCTGGTCTTGGGACCACATGCTCAGAACTTTGGTAGCTGTGATTCTGCAAGCCCTGAGGGGCACTGAGGATGCTCCCAGGATTCCTGCAGGCCGGCCCCTCCTCTCCTTCTCCGACACTGCTAACACCTCTTACGCCACGTGGGGGGGGGGGGTACCGCCTCTGCTGCAGAACCTCTCATCTTGGAGAAAGGAAGCTTTGGGACGCCCAGTCATTGCCAGAATGAGGATCGGTGGGTAAAGATTGAAATAAGGAAGGTTCTGGTAAACAGAACTGAGGCCGTGTGGGTGTAATAGATGCATTCATGGACTCTGGAGTCAGAATTTAGGTCTGCCAGTAATGGCTGTGTGATCTGGGATAAACTCCTTAGGCTTCCAGCGTCAGTTACGTACTTATGAAATAGATACACTACAATAGTGCTGTGACCCAACCTCCTGCAGCAGAAAGAAGTTTCAGTGAGACAATGCCTTTAAGGAGCGTATCACAGTTTCCAACGCCTGGTGATCACTCAATAAATATTAGCTATTATTAATGAAAATTCTCTGACGATCCACTAAACTGCTTACTGAAGTAGTGAGCTCCCCATCCCTGGGTGTGTGCAAACAGAAGCCGGAGTTGTACCAGGGACCGGAGCTGGTTCTTCCAGCCCAAATCCCATAGCAGGTATAGACTGGAATGAGCACTTGTAAATCTTATGATTTCCTCACAGAATTCCTTTTGGGATCTCTCTACCACAAGCAAGAGCCACCCTTGCTGCAAAGCTGAACTCTTCTGAATAGCCATGGGCTGCATTTCTACCCGGATGTCAAGGAAGCCAGCCGGGCATGGTGGAGGCGGGCTGCCTGGCCCTGCACAGCCTTGTGGGGGAGGGGGGCAGGGTGCCGCAGGGTTCGCTGTCGGCACAGTGGGGCTACAGGACTTATGGTCGGGCCTGGGCCAGTGTCCAGCCCGGGGAACTGGAAAGTGGGGTTCTCAGGTAACTCCACAGTTAATATGTGTGGAACAGGAGGACTAAGGAAGAAATGAAGTGGGGTGACTTCCCAATGGTGCTTTGAGAGGTATTTATAGGATGCCTGAAGGCCCTTGGAAGCAAGGTATAGAGCAATCAAAGGATTTAGGCACACTCATGACTGGGTACCACAGTTAGGGTACAAAGTTCCCCCTTCAGAGGCACTGAGGGGCCGATTCCTCTTCACCCTGTAGATTTTACACATCACTTCTTCCAGGAAGCCTTCCCTGATCGCTCCACTCTAGGTTAGGGGGCCCAGCTCTGTGTTCCCATAGCTCCCTGTTCCTATCAACACACTTATCCCAGTGTGGTATTTCCTCGTGATTAATGGCTCATCCTCCTCGATCAGCTGTCAACTACGAACTTGGTGGTGGGGCGGGCAGATCCATTTTCTTCACTGTTGAGTCCCCAGGGCGCATCACAATGCCTGGCACTGTGGGCTTTCCATAAGCACCTAGCGGAATGAGTACCTTTAGGCAAGCTCCTCAACCTCTCTGAGCCTCAGTTTCTTCATCTGTATAATGGGGGCCAATAGCCAACAGCACCTATTTGCAGGATTATGTGAAGGTGAGTGGAAGCCTGCTGTTTGCAGTACCTGGCACAAAGCAGGTACTCAATAAACAGCCACACATATCGTTGTCTTGTCACTGTTATTAGCAAGTATAAAAACTCAGGAGAGACTGCCTTTTCTTCTCTTCGGTCGGCTGGAGTGATCTTCTAGACCACACACCTGCTTGTGTCTCCCCTGGCGCTGAAAGTCCTCAGTAATCTGCTCTCAACTTTCTTTTCCATCCCCATCCCTCAAGACTCCTCACCACCCAATTCTAGTTCACCAGACTACAGACCTCTCCCCTCTGGGCCTTTCTCCCCTCGTTCTCAGCTCAGACTCTCCCCTCCCCTATCTCAGGTGTGTGCTCACTCAAGGTGCCTCCTCCACCAGGGCCCCCCCGGGCTCCTGTAACATAGTTCCCAGCCTGCCTTGCGTTCATGTCAGGGGACTGACTGCCCACCTCCCTGCCGGAAGGAGCAGGTGAGCGCCCAGCATGTGCTGAGGTCCGAATGGCCAGGGCCCAGTGACGTGTAACACGTGTTCAGGCTCGTTCAGGCTGGGGCTGTCACGTTGAATCCATGGTCTCCTCGACATGAAGGAATAAGCTGTGGTTCAAGAACCCCTGAAATCCCATCCCAAGGTATATAGAAGGCTTGGTTGATGGCGACAGGAAAGATCAAGCCTGCGCTTCTGCTTCTGGGCATTGGCTTCCAAAAGGAATGTGATCTATTCCCCTAGTGAGCCCGGGGCAGCGAATGGTACATTGGTAGAAAAGGGCAAATCGAGAAGTCTCACGTGAGGTCCCTTGGTCACTGCCTGGGGCCAAGGGACCCACATCTCCCTCCCAATTCTCTGGCACTAGTGTAAGGGTCTATCAGAGGAACTATTCCAGCACGCTTAACCTATGATCCAGAGCCAGAGCCTTCCCAAACTCTGTTTCTTTAACTTTTACAGAACTTACAAGATTGCATAGGAAGAAATTGGCCAAGTGTTGGAAGACCTGGTTTAACCAAAGAATGGTCACCTGCTATTGGTGCAAAGGGAGGAAAGAGGGCAATGCTGGGTCTGTGCTTCTTAATTCCTGTTACTCAGAACTGCCTCCCTCCTTGCTCACCTGGCTACCTCCTACTTGGTCTTCCCTGGTTTCCGCTTCTAGAAGCCTCTTCCCAAATCCAAACAAGCCAGGTAAATCCCTTTCTCTGTGGCCCCAGGGCACCTAACATCCAATCATCAGGCTAGGATGTGACTCACCGCGCCCTCCCCGCCCCTGCTCTGCCCAAGGCCATGCCTTCCCCCCCTGCTGAGTGTCCTGGCCTCTCACACCGTGGGTACTCAGGAACTATTGAGCAAACCCGACTTCCAAGCTAGGCAGCCTTGTCTTCCTGACCTAAGCCTGGTGGGAAAGTATCTATAGGTTGGTCAGGATAAAAACCACAAATAAGACATAAGTGAGGCTCCGCTACACAATGGTGGGTGTTCTGAGACCAGAAGGTAGGAGAGACATGTACGCTTCCTGACTGTTTCCGTGGGATGAGACTCATGGAGGGGACATAGAAATGGCCTAGTCCAGGAGCACTGCCTGGTCACACATTAGGATCACCTAAGGAACTTAAAATCAGAACACAGCGGTACTGGCTCCTGCCCTTGGAGATACCAGTTTGACTCTCTAGAGTAGGGTGTAGCCATCTGTAGGTCTTACAAGCCCCCCACGGGGTTCTAATGTGCAGCCTTGGCTGAGAACCACCAAGCTCACTGCCCTGTGCACTCAGAGAGGACGGGGACTTGCATGGGTACAGGGTTTACAGCCAGCGCTGGGACTGGGACCAGCTCTCCGGGCTCTTCCTTTTCTGCCAGCTAAGGATTCCTCAGGAAGTCCCAGAGCAGCCAGGCTCCTCTGGGGTCTGCACGGCACAGGCCATAGCTGTCCCCAGGGTGCAACTCAGCAGGAGGAAAGGGCAATGTGCTTCCTGAAGCACACTCGAACAAGGAACGTCCAGTGCTCCCTTTACGGTCCAATGTGCTATTTCTTCTTTGCCCACAAGGCTGACTGGGGCCTTCCCAGTTACGGGAGAAAATCATTTTCTAACTTTGAACTTGCCAACCTGGCCTCTCTCCTACCCCCATTTACTGCTGGATAAGTAAATACTTTCCTGTCCAGGGAAAACGCAGGTGCGGGCAGACCAGGCTCACGAATGCACTGGACCAAGGAGGCGCAGTGTCAGCAGGGTCTCGGAGTGGGGTTTCCGCTAAGATCCTGGTAGATGCAGGGTAAGGCAGCAGCACACTTCCCCTCCCCTTGTTTAGCATGTCTGGACCCTTCTGGGCCAGGCCCGAGAAGGAACCGGGCACCTATTTTTTGAGTGCCTGCTGTATCGCTAGAATTGTCTACTCCATCTCATCCTGTGGTATACACGACTCATATTTCAAGACTCAGCCTCACCTTCTCCATGAAGTCTTTCCTACTCCCCAGATAAGAAGTCTCCTGGTGACTGACAGAAGCAACACACATCCTCTCAGGAAGGGCTCAACTTCCGTCCAGGCCAACGGAGTTAGAGCAAAGCAATCAATTTGATATTGATGTGTCCTGACTTGAGATATATTAAAATATATTTTTTAAGAGTCTAACAGCAGACAGAGTAATGAAAAGCAACCAAGCTGAGCAGCAAAAAGGAAAAAGAATAGTAAAAAATGAGAATAGGTTAAGGGAACTCTGTGAAATCATCAGGTGTAATAACATGTGCATTGTAAGGATCCCAGAAGGAGAAGAGGGAGAGAAGAGGGCAGAAGACTCCTCTCAGGGGTGCCTGGATGGCTCAGTTTGTTAAGTGTCAGACTTCGGCTCAACTCATGATCTCGCGGTCTGTGGGTTTAAGCCTCATGTCCAGCTCTGTGCTGACAGCTCGGAGCCTGGAGCCTGCTTTGGATTCTGTGTCTCCCTCTCTCTCTGCCCCTCCCCTGCTCATTCTCTCTCTCTCTCTCTCTCTCTCTCTCTCTCAAAAATAAAAAAATTAAAAAAAAATGAAGAGGGGTGTCTGGGTGGCTCAGTTGGTTAGGTGTCCGACTTCGGCTTAGGATGATCTCATGGTCCGTGAGTTTGAGCCCCGCGTCGGGCTCTGTGCTGTCAGTTCAAAGCCTGGAGCTTGCTTCAGATTCTGTGTCTCCCTCTCTCTCTGCCCCTCCCCTACTCACGCTCTGTCTCTATCAAAAAATGAATAAACATTAAAAAAATTTTTTTAAATAAATAATTTAAAAAATTGAAGAAATAACAGCTGAAAAACCCTAATCTGGGGAAGGAAACAGACTTGCTGATTCAGAAAGCACAGAGAGCCCCTAACAAGATTAACCCTAGGAGGTTCACACCAAGGCACACAATCATTAAAACGATGATGATGACGAAAGAGAATTGAACCTTTAATTTGAAAAGCAGCAGGAGACCAGGGCACCTCGGTGAGTCAGACAGTTAAGCATCCAACTCTTGATTTCAGATCAGGTCATGATCTCCAGGTTTCATGGGTTTGAGCCCCACATTGGGCTCGTGCTGACAGTGCAGAGCCTGCTTGGGATTCTCTGTCTCCCTCTCTTTCTGCCCCTCCCCGACTAGTGGGGTCTGTCTCTCACAAAATAAATAAACTTAAAAAAAAAAAAAAAACCAGCAAGAGAAAAGCCAACAGTTACATACAGGAAAAACTCCATAAGGCTATTGACTGATTTCTCAGCAGAAATTTTATAGGCCAGAAGTGGCATGATATATTCATATTCAAAGTGCTAAAAGGGAAAAACTACAACCAAAAATGCCCTACCAGGCAAGGTAATCCTTCAGAATAGAAGGAGAGTTTCCCAGGAAACAAAAGTTAAAGGAGTTCATCACCACTCACCCAGGCTTACCAGAAATGTTAAAGGGAATTCTTTAACATTTGCTAAATGCTAAGGGAATGCTAAAGGGAAAGAAAAGGCCGTAACTAGAAGTAAGAAAATTATGAAAGAGAAAGAATTTCACAAGTAAAAGCAAACATATAGTAAAGTAGTAGATTAACCAGTTACAAAGTCAGAATGGAGACTAACGTGCAAAAGTAGGAAAATCAATTATATCTACAAAAATTAGTCACGGGATAGGCAACATAAAAACATGCAAAATATGATATCATATACAGGACACATTAGTGCTTTTAGAATGTGTTCCAACTTAAGTGATCATTAACTTAATACAGACCACTATACATATAAGATGTTATATTTGAACCCAATGGTAACCACAAATCAAAAATCTATAATAGGTGTGCAAAAACCAAAGAGAAAGAAATCCAAGCACAACACTGAAGAAAACTATCAGACCACAAGGCCAGAAAACAAGAGAAGAAAGGAGCAGAGAACCACAAAAACAACCAGAAAACAATGAACAAAATGGCATTAAGTACCTACCTATCAATAATTGCTTCAAATGTAAATGAACTAAACGCTCCAATCAAAAACATAGGGTGACTGAATGGATTAAAAAAAATACCCATCTATATGCTGCCAACCAGAGACTCACTTGAGACCTAAAGACACATACCAATTGAAGTGAAGGGCTGGGAAAACATATACTATGCAAATGAGAAGAGAAAAAAAAAGCCAAGGTAGCAATACTTCCATCAGACATAATAGGCTTTAAAATGAAGACTGTAACGGGGTGCATGGGTGGCTCAATCAGTTAAGTATCTGACTCTTGATTTTGGCTCTCGTCATGATCTCATGGTTTGTGAGATCAAGCCTTGCATCTGGCTCTGTGCTGACAGTGTGGAGCCTGCTTGGGATTCTCTCCCTGTCCCTCTCTTTCTGCCCCTCTCCATCTCTCTCTCCCTCTCTCTCTCTCTCTCTCTCTCTCTCTAAATAAATAAATAAATAAACTTAACAAAATAAACGAAGGGGAGCCTGGGTGGCTCAGTCAGTTAAGTGTCGGACTTCAGCTCAGGTCACGATCTCACAGTCTGTGAGTTTGAGCCCCAGGTTGGGCTCTGTGCTGACAGCTCAGAGCCTGGAGCCTGCTTCCGATTCTGTGTCTCCCTCTCTCTCTGCCCCTCCCCTGCTTATACTCTGTCTCTCTCAGTCTCAAAAATACATAAAAACATTAAAAAAAATTTTTTTAAATAATAAAATAGAAAAAATAAATTAAAAAAACCATGAAGACTGTAGCAAGACACAAAAAAGGGCACTACATAATGATAAATGTATCAATCCAACAAGAGGACATAACAATTGTAAATATTTATGGACCCAACACAGAGTTCCTAAATACATACAGCAATGATTTTCAGGCATAAAGGAAGAAACTGACATAATACAATAATAGTAGGGGACTTTAACACAGCACATACGTCAATGGGTAGATCATCCAGACAGAAAATCAACTAGAAAATAATGGCTTTGAGCAACAAACACATTAGACCAGATAGACTAACAGATATGTACAGAACTTTCCATCTCAAAACAACAGACTACATATTCTTCCAAGTGCATATGGAACATCTTCCAGGATAGATCACATGTTAGGTCACAAAACACGTCTTAATAAATTTAACAAGATTGAAATCCTATCAAGCATCTTTTCCAACCACAACCAATGAAACTGAAAATCAATTACAAGAGAACAACTGGAAAACACACAAACTCATGGAGGCTAAACAACATGCTTCTAAACAACTCAATAAAGAAATCAAAGAAAAGACGAAAATACATGGAGACAAGTGAAAATGAAAATACAACCATCCAAAATCACTGGGACACAGCAAAGCAGTTCTAAGAGGGAAGTTTATGGCAACAGGTCTACCTCAGGAAACAAAACAAATCTCAAATAAACAACCTAACCTTACCCATAATGGAGTCAGAAAAAGAAGAACAAAGCCCAAAACCAGTGGAAAGAAGGAAATAATAACGATTACAGCGGAAATAAATGAAGGAGGCAGAAAAAACAGTAGGAAAAAAAAAAATCAATGAAACCAAGCGCTGGTTCTTTGAAAAGATAGAATTGACCAACCTTTACAGCCAGACTCATCAAGAAAATAAAGAGAGAAGACTCTAATGAATCAAATCAGAAATGAAGCAGAAGAAATGACAACGAACATCACAGAAATATAAAGAATTATAAGAGAATATTGGGAAAATTTATATGCCAACAAATTGGACAACCTAGAAGGCGTAGGTAGATCCCTGGAAGTATACACCCTTCCACAACTGATTCAGGAAAATCTGGACTAATCAATTACTAGTATTAAAATTGAATCAATAATAAAAAAACTCTCAACAAACAAAAGTCCAGGACCGGATGGCTACACAGGTGAATTCTCTGACTCATTTAAAGAAGACTTAATACCTATTCTTTTCAAACTATTCCAAAAATAGACGAAGTAAAACTTCTTAATGGATTCCATGAGGCCAGCATTACCCTGATACCCAAACCAAAGACACTATAAAAAGGGAGAAAACTACAGGCCAGTATCTCTGATGAACAAAGACGCAAAAATCCTCAGCAAAATATGAGTAAACAGAATTCAACAACACAGCAATAAAGTCATTCACCATGATCAAGTGAGATTAATATAAAGATCCAGGTGGTTCAACATTTGTAAATCATTCAAGATGATACATCACATTAATAAGAGGAAGGGTAAAAACCATATGATTAGTTTAATAGATGCAGAAAAAGCATTAGACAAAGTACAACACCTGTTCATGATGAAAACCCTCAATAAAGTAGGTCTAGAGGAAACATACCTCAACATAGCAAAGGAAATCTATGAAAAACCCACAGCTTACATCATATTCAAGGGTGAAAAACTGAAAGTGTTTCCTCTAAGATCAGGAACAAGACAAGGATGTCCACTCTCACCACTTTGATTCAACATAGTCCTGGAAATCCTAGCTGCAGCAAGTGGACAAGACAAAGATTTTAAAAGGCTCCATACTGGTAAGAAAGAAGTAAAATTGCCACTATTTGCAGATGACATGATACTATATATAGAAAATCCTAAAGCCTCCACCAAAAAACTATTCAAACTGATAAATGAATTCAGTAGAGTTGCAGAATACAAAATTAATATGCAAAAATCTGTTGCATTTCTACACACTAATAGCAGCAGATAAAGAAATTATGAAGACGATTCCATTTACACTAGCACCAACAAGAATAAAATACCTACGAATAAATTTAACCAAGGAGGGGAAAGACCTAAACTCTGAAAACTATACTGATGAAAGAACACTGATGAAAAACTGCATTGATGAAAGAAATTGAGGACAACACAAACAAATGGAAAGAAATACCACGCTCATGGATGAGAAGAATTAATATCATTAATTCTTATTACCATTAATCCATATGACCCAAAGCAATCTACAGATTTAATGCAATCCCTATCAAAATGCCAACAGCATTTTTCACAGAACTGGAACAAAGAATCCTAAAATTTGTATGGAACCACAAAGACCCCAAATAACCACACAATCTTTAGAAAGAAAAACAAAGCTGAGCATATCATAACCCTGAACTTTAAGATATACTGTAACTATAACTATAATAATCAAAACAGTATGGTATTAGCACAGAAACAGGCACAGAGATCAACAGAACAGAATACAAAGACCAGAAATAAATCCAAGATTATATGGTCAATTAACTTACAACAAAGGAAGCAAGAGTACATGAGAGAATACTTGTCTCTTCAACAAATGGTTTCGGGAAAACTGGACAGCTACATGCAAAAGAATAAAACTGGACCACCTGCCTACACCATACACAAAAATGAACTCGAATGGATTAAAGACATAAACGTGAGACCTGAAAGCATAAAACCTCTAAATGAAAACAGAGGCAGTAATCTCTTGAATATCAGTCTTCGCAACATAGAAAAATGTTGCATATCTAGAAAAAGATACGTCTCCTCAGGCAAGGGAAACAAAAGCAAAAATAAAGACTCAGGACTACACCAAAATAAAAACCTTTTGCTCTACAAAGGAAACCATCAACAAAACAAAAGGGCAACTATTGAAGATACTTGCAGTGGTATATCTGCCAAGGGATTAGTGTCCAAAATATATAAAGAACTTATACGATTCAACACCAAAAAACCCAAACAACCTGATTAAAAAATGGGCAGAAGATCTGAATAACTGTTTTTCCAAGGAAGACATACAGGTGTCCAACAGACACGTGAGAAGATGCTCAACATCACTAATCATCAGGGAAATGAAAATCAAAACCACAGTGAGATATCACTTTGCACAGGTCAGAATAGCTAGTATCAGAAAGACAAGAAAAAAACCAATGTTGGTGAGGATGTGGACAAAAGGAAGCCCTCATGCATTGTTGGTGGGGACGAAAACTGGTGCAGCCACTGTGGAAAACAGTATGGAAGTTCCTCAAAAGATTAAAATTAAAACTATCATGGGTTCCAGGATTTCCGCTGCTGGAAAACCCAAAGAAAACCAAGACACTAATTTGAAAAGATATATGTAACCCTATGCTAATTGAAGCATTATTGTACAACGGCCAAAATATGGAAGCAACAGACGTGTCATCAATAGATGAATGAATAAAGAAGGAGTGGTATATATCTACAATGGAATATCACTCAGCCATAAAAAAGAATATCTTGCCATTTGTGACAACGTGGATGGACCTAGAGGGTATTATGCAACGTGAAATAAGTCAGACATGGATAAGACAAATACCGTATTATTTCACTTATATGTGGAATCTAAAAAACAAAACAAACGAACAAAAAAACAGAAACATACCCTTAAATACAGAGAACTGGTGGATGCCAGAGGGGAGGAGGCTGGGAGGGTGGGGACACGGGATTAAGAGGTACAAACTTTCAGTTATAAAGTAAATGTCACGGAGATGAAAAGTACAGCATAGGGAACGCAGTCAATCATCTTTTAATAATGTTGTTGGTGACAGAGGATGACTACGCTTATCTTGATGAGCACTGAGCAATACATAGAATTATCAAATCAATATGTTGTACACCTTAGGGGCACCTGGATAGCTCAGGCGGTTAATCGCCTGACTCATGGTTTCATTTCCAGTCACGCTCTCATGGTTCACGAGTTTGAGCCCTACATCGGGTTCTGTGCTGATGGTGCAGGGCCTGCTTGGGATTCTCTCTCTCTCCTTCTCTCTGCCCCTCCCCTGCTCGCTCTCTTGCTCTCTCTCAAAAGAAATCAATAAACTTAAAAAACAATTTAAAAAATCTAAAAAAAATATATTGTACACCTACAGTAATATTGAATGCCTTGTATATCCATTATACATACATACATACATACATACATACATGTTAAAGAAAAAAGTCTGACAGCAAATAGGGTGTCACATATAGGTGTCCTCAGGTCCTGGTGGTAATAGAGAAAAGAGGGTCTCCTGTCTGCAGCCCCCTCCCAGACGAGCATGGAGTATGTCAGATCTCCCGTGGAGATCAGAAATGAAGGAATTTGGAAGACTTTCTTTTTTATTTTTTTTTTAAGTTTGTTTGTTTGTTTGTTTGTTTGTTTGTTTTTTTTTACGTTTATTTACTTTTGAGACAGAGAGAGACAGAGCATGAACGGGCCCTGTCCTGGAATGGTTTCTGGGCCTTTCCGGGAGCTTCGGTGAGATTCCCCCTACACTGGCTCTCCCGCCCCTTCCCACCCATCCCCAGCTAAGCGCAGAACCCACAGCTCCATTCTAGCCATGGTGGCTTCTGGCCTATCCACTCCCTCCCCAGACCAGACTCAGCCCGCTCCTCTGTCCTCCTGGGGACCGGGCCACGAATGACTCAGTGGGGCCAGTTCTCCAGTCTGGGTTCTGAACGTCCAGGGCTCCCAGAAGGTTTGCACTTCCTGCCTCTCCAGAGTCACCACTGCAAGCTGGCACTGTTGTTTGCTTGTCCGAGGGCATGACTCTGAACTAGGTTTCCCTACCGAGGCCTGCTTCCTACAGGCAGAGGGGGCCCTGAAGGAGTGAGTGAATGAATGAATTACACACTGTGGCAATTGGCTGGGGCCTGAGTCTTGGGAACATCTGTTGTGTAAGAATGGTGGTTGGAAACATGTGTTGGAGCCTTGAAAAACAATTGAAAAGGTCACTGCCAGGCCAAACACACCCACCTACCTGAGAAATAACAACCTGTTACTTCTCCCTCAACAGGCAGCCAGAAGTGCATGCCAGGTCCCAGTCTTTCTGAGTTTCTGAGATGTGCAGTCTCCAAAGCTGGGCTCTAGTCAGAGAGGTGTAAGGGTGCAGTGCTAGAGTGCTCGGGTTTGAACCCTGGCACCCCACCCTCCCCAGGAACAGCTGGTGACTTTGTGCAAGTAGCAACCTCTGTGTCTCCTTTCCTCACTTGTGAAACAGAAATCGAGTAGCACTTAAGAGGGTTGCCTTGTGGATTCAAGGACAGAAGTCTTGTAAAGTCTGAGGGATCGTGAATGCATCCATGCTTAGTAAGAGCTGGCTCTTACTATTGGCCCTCCCACCTCCAATGGCCCTGCACTGGTCACTCTGAACCTCACTTAGCTAATCTGTAAAATGGGAATGACAATAACGTTAATGACTAGACGAGAAAGTAAAACTTACAGTCTGTAGTTTGTGCCATTGGGAGTTTGTGCAGCTGTGCCTTACATCCAGACTCCCCATACTAGGGAGATTCTAGGGTCACCCAAAGCCCGCCACTCAGTGCACAGTGGCAAGGGCCACCTCAAGCCCCAACACCCAAACCCAAACCCCCAGAACCCCTTTACTTCAAGAGAGTCTGCTGTGGGCTCTTCTGCGTTTAGGGAAGGCCTACAGAATGTCCTGGTGACCGGGGAAGCCCGGAGGAGGACGAGGGGTCCCCACAGTAGGGGGCGGGGCCCGCGTGCCCTTGGGGTCGGAACACCTCAGCTGCAGTCCGGTCATTCCAGGAAAAAGAAATAGAAAATACTGCAGAGGAGGCGGCCGCCCGGGCCCGGAGCCGGTTATCTCCCCGCCGGCTTCCGGCTCTGATAACGCCCCGCCGGGCGGGGCCGGGACGGGCACCCCCAAGTGGCCCAAGGTGCCAGGACCGGAGAGCCTGCGGTTTGCTCGTCCCCTCCGGCCGCGATCGGCGCCCTAGGGGACGCGCCCAGCCCCGCCGGGGAGCAGCGCGTCCCCTGCCAGGCGGGGCCCCCAAGGTGGGCTAGGGCCTGTGGCCCGGCAGCCGCGACACCTGGGACCCGAATGCCGCCCTGCGGTCCCCCGCCGCGCCCCGCGCACCCCGCGGTCCTCCGCAGCCCCCCTGGCCCCGCCGCCCCGCCGCGCCCCGAGCCTCCCCGCTGCGCTCGCCCCGCCGCACCCCCCCCCCCCTCCGCCGCCCCGCGCTTACTTTGCAGACAGCAGGCTGCGGTCAGGCAGAGGGCGAGGAGCCCCAGGGATATGCCGCGGTTCTTCCTACTCCCGCTCGGCAGAGGCCTCATGAGCAATCCCGGCACGGCTCCGGCCCGGCATGGGCTTCCAGGCGGCGAGCGCGGGCCCGACTGTGCGCAGTCACAGCGCCGTGCGGCTCCCGCCCGCCCGCCCGCCGCCTCTGCCCTCCTCCTCGGAGTCTGGCAGGTCCTCTAGGGCCAAATGCAGATGAGCCGATCCTATTGTGGTTGAGCCAGTTCCCAAGGAGTGGGAAGGAAAAGAGAGGAGAGACAGCGAGAATGGAAAAGCAGTGGGAATGCACACGCTCAGAAGTAAATAATGGCAAATAAAGAGCAGGCTCCTTCCGTTCACACCCAGCGTCCTGGTATTGATTCCAGACTCAGCTGGATGCTGGATACAAGAGGGAGGGAAAGTTCTAGCTGTTGGCTGAGGACCAAGAGAGACCATCTAATGGCTCCATGGGCAACCAGAAGGCTTTTAGGAAAGTGAAGTGACAGCCTGGGGTAAGAGGGGTGGGAAGAAGGGGGCAACAAGAGAGCCTCAGGCAGCTCTGGGTG
>NC_064808.1:72960882-73122841 GCF_023721935.1 Panthera uncia
GACTCAGGTACTATCATTTTCTTGGAGGTCATGTTGACATAACATTCCCATGGTAATTTGCCTTGCAAAATTCACTGGTCAAAATGTTCATTTCCTGAGCAGAGATTGCAATTAGTAGCCAATCAGCGAAGCCAATCACTCAGCACATCTACGTCAAAATTTGAAGAGTTCTGAGTGGCTCCATCACTTGGGCACTTGCTAAAATCTAGAAGAAATATTGGTCTGGACGACATAATGCCTAGGTTTCAACTGATCCAACAATAGCCACCACTTACGGGGTACTTGCTGTGTCCCAGATCATTCTGGGCACTCTGTATGCAGCATTTCAAACATCTCCTTTGAAACAGGGTATCATTTGCATGCCCATGTATTTGAGAGATAACCTCATTTCACAGAAAAATACAACTGTCTACTGTACACACAACTGTAGGCTAGTCCCTCCTGGAAATAGATCGGGACTTTGATTTTGAGTTTAAAATCTTTTTGTGGAAGTGAAATTTTTCGGAAATAATTTGAGAATCCTATAAAATAGCATACGCAGCTAGCCTTTTTTCTGCTCAAAGCTAGATGGGGACTGAAGGTTCTGTAGAGAAAAAGGGGTGTGTGGGGGGTGGGGAGAGTCATGTCAGCCTGAGATGTAAGGCCAGGGTTGCAGGGTAAAACCAGCTCTGTTACCAGGGGTCTGGATGGACAAACACCAGTTGCTGAGGGGGAGGACGGCCAGCACTGACGTGCGGGTGGGGAGGTAGAGTGCAGAGCACCTTGGGAGAGAAGAGACGAGGCGCTCAAGAAGAAGCTGAGGACGGCCTGTTTTCATTCTGTTGGGCAGCTGCCCCAGAGATGCCCTCAGAGCAGTGACTCTGACCCACAAACCGTGGCAATAAGCCTGGGAAGCCAAACCATCAGCTAGCAACCAGTCAATGAAATCAAATCACAACCTCTGTAGCAATAGGCCCCGATCAGATTTGATCAGTAACTGATGGCTTCGCTAAGTTTTGCCCTCACTTCCGACTCAGGATCACCCAGACATGGCCAGATATGTTCCCCTCACTAATTACGCAGGACGCTCAGCTCTGGTTATCCCACCTCCTGCTTCCTCATGCAAACCGCCTCCAATAGGCGCACACCTGACGCTTGCCCTTTTTTCTCACTATAAAGCTTTTTCACTCCCTCGCTGCCTTTGAGTCTCTGCCCAAATGCAAGTGATGGGGGCTGACTCTACCGTTAGAGCAAGTCCTGAATAAATAGCCTTTACCTGTCCTCATGTGGGTGGTCTTTATTTATTTCCATGCAACTAAGCAAGGAGGAAAGAACAGGAATTAAAAATCAGACTGAATGACTGAATGACGAAGTCCACCAGCAGAAAAATGAATCCATGGTGATGGAAATAAGAAAGCGGTTGTCAGGATGTGTGTGTGTGTGGCGGGGGGGGATGGCAGGAGTGGGGTGAATTCACTAAAAAGGGTCATTAGACGCTTTCTAAGATGATGGAAATGGTCTGTCTTATTTTGAGTGATGTATTGATGGTGTATTAAGTTGTCAAAACTCATTGACTTAAATCCTTAAGATTTAAAGTGCATTAAACTGTACTAACATTATTACTTGTGGCAGGCTGCCTTTAGGAGGGTCCTCAATTCCTGGTATTCACACCCTTGTGCAGTGCCCTCCCCTGGTGTGTGGGCCAGACCTAATGACCAACTTCCCACAAACAGGTACAGCACAAGTGACAGTTTATCACTTCTGAGGTTGGGTTATGAGAAACTGTGGCTTTCAGGATACTCTGTCTTTCTCTTGCTCTCACTCTGGGAGAGGCTGGCTGGTCTGCTGTGAACTTACCCTAAGGAGAGGGCAACATGGCAAGGAACTTAGCTTCCGACACACAGCCAGTAAGGACCTCGGGGCCTGGCAACAGCCAATAAACTTGAAGCAGATCCTTCTCTGGTAAGCCTTGCTGTTATCTTGATTGCAGCCTTGGAAAAGACCCTGAATCAGAACCACCCATCTACACTGTGCCTGGATTCCTTGGCCACAGAAACTGTGAGATCATAAATATTTATAATTTTAAGCTACTAAGTTTTGGGGTAATTTGTTATGCAATAATAGATAATGAATACAAAGATGGAATCTGTTCTATATCAATTAAAAAAAAACCAAGCACTTGTTAAAAAGGAAGGGAATGGGGGCGCCTGGGTGGCTCAGTCGTTTGAGCATCCGACTTCGGCTCAAGTCATGATCTCATGATTCGTGGGTTCAAGCCCCACATCAGGTTCTGTGCTGACAGATCAGAGCCTGGAGCCTGCTTCAGATTCTGTGTCTCCCTCTCTCTCTATGCCCATCCCTCGCTCGTGCTGTCTCAAAAACAAATAAACATAAAAAAAATTTAAAAGGAAGGGAAGCACAGTACCTGGTAATACATGCCTCTGTTCTTTTCCTAGCTCAGGGACTCTGCTCTGTCCACCATGATCTACCCAAGTCTTTCCCCGGAAAGCCTTCTTCCAGAAGATAAGTTTCCTCAGTATAAAAATAAGTAGGACATACAGACACATCCATGGAAGATCTCCTCTAAGGCACAGGGAGAGAGATTCTCCACATGCTGTTACAGGAACATTCCTAGCTCTGAGGTGCACATGGAATTCAAACATGCTGATACCCAGACAGGTTCATGGAGGGAAGGAGGTGACAGAAGGGGCTATCTCTTCCCTCAGATGCACGGTCTTCACCATGCAGCTCCTCCTCACATCTTCCCCTCTCTTAGAGAGCCTCCCTGGCCAGGACTGCCTCCGTCAGGGGGATAGCAGAGGGAGCGTGGGCTCTGACAGCACACAGATCTGGACTCAGGTCCAGCCCCATGAGCGGGGGAGGGGGGTAGCTTTAGTGCACTGAGGAAGCTCAGGACGTGCCACTTGGTATAGTGATTATTTTGAGCTCAAGGCACTTGAAAAATAATACGTGCAGAGAGATACTTTTCTCTGTACACCCTTATCTGCCTAAAGACAGAGCCTCCAACAGGAACTCAACTGTTATAAATCCCCTCCCCTGGGGTTCCATCAACCAGAGGAGATGGACCCCTTTCACAGGAAAGGAGATTAGAAGTAGATGCCACATCCAGGCCAACTTTGTCACAAACCGTCATATCTCCCCCACCTATTTTGCTCGGTGGCCCATTCATCTTCCCTAAAAACCACTCACTCACCTCCCACTTCCCTTATTCAGATGGCATGTCAATTCTGAAATCTCACCACATCTGGGGGCATTCACTTTTCTGTGTATGACATCCCTCTGCACATAATACTGAAAATGAATAATTGTATATTCCTTTTCTCCCAGACCTAGACGAGGACAGTAGAGGGAAAGTCTTTCCTTCCCTGCAACACCATGACTCCTTTCTGGCCTCAAGAACCTCATCTATAAAATTAAGATAACTCCTACCTTGAGGAATGATCGTAAAAATTAGCGACAGACACCAACATGGATGAACCTCAAATGTACTGGCCTGAGAGAAAACAGCCAGATTCAAAGGCTACATAATATGACATGCTGGAAAGCGCAAAACCATAAGGGCAGAAAACAGATCAGAGGTGAGAGGGTGGGAAGAGGGGAGGGCCACAAAGTGGCACCAGAGAATTCAAGGGGGGCGGTGACACCGCTGTTCTATATCTCGATTATACTGATGGCTGCATGACTGTATGTGTCAAAATGCACAGAACTGCACATAAAATTGATGAATTTTATTGTACGTAAATTGTACCTCAATACACCTGCTTTGAAAAATAGGGGCAAAGTAAAAGGCACAGACACAATAATTCTCTCGTTCTAGCCCACTGCCCAGGCTGGGGTCACAGCCTCTAAGACTGCCCACTGACTCCTCTCTGCCTTGGGGAGTTTGTCATTTTGGGGCACACAGACTTAGCCCTGGGAAGAGTGGCATCAGGACCACTCAAAGATGGCACCCTGTCCTGTTCCATCAGCTAACAGGGGAACATTAAGAGTCAGCCATTTTCATCTATCATTAGCCTCTATACAAATTCATGTATGTTTTTTACTCCAAACCAGCAAACAGGATGTTGACACAACCATAGAGCAATGCCTACAAATCAGACATATATGTTATATGTAAGCTGCTAACAAACTATTGAATTCACCCACCCTCCTTTGCACCAGCAAGGTAAAGAGCGGAAATGTGAGTTTTTAATCAAATCAGATAATGAGAACCAAAATATGGCAATGGTGCCTGTTAATCTCCTCCAAGTTTCCACAAGGATGGGCCCAGCCAAAAGCCTTCATTTCAATGGAAGATACAAATGGTTAGTTTGGATAAAAGAAAACGAAACCAGTGCAGGGAAGGGAGTGGCTACATCCTGAGCAAGACTGAATTCCGAGGTTGGTCAGTCGAAGGGCAGCTTGAGAGCTCGGAAGGCAAAGCCTTGGGTTACCAAGCCCTGGCAAAAGGATCTTACAGTCTGGAGGGCTGGTAAGAAACCTGGATGTCCAACTTCTTTAGGCCTCAGGGATTCCAGAGAAATCCAGCGAGACTCGTGTGGGTGGGCCAAGGCAAAAGCACAGGCAGGAGAAAATAGGGAGGGGATTCCACGCCCAGCAGGAAGTGGTTCCCGATACCCCGGAAGTACACTCTCCTCTGCAGGCATCTGTCTCCACTGTACCACAGATCAGGATATAGTAATAGGCCGCTTACTTGCTGTCTCCACCACTGGATTCCTTGTTAAGAGGAAGGGTGTATGGAACTCATCATTGTATTAACAGCTTCTAGCTCTGTGCCCAGCCCTTCTGGCAGCAAGTACAACAGGAACAGCTAACTCTCATATAATAACAACTAACACACGTTGCACTCCGAGTGTGTCATGTGTACTCTAAATTCTTCACATCTATTAACTTAATTTTTTTTAATGTTTATTTGTTTTTGAGAGAGACAGAGACTGAGTGGGGGAAGGGCAGAGAGAAAGGGGGGACACAGAATCTGAAGCAGGCTCCAGGCTCTGAGCTGTCAGCACAGAGTCCAATGTGGGGCTTGAACCCCTGAACCGCAAGCTCATGACCTGAGCCAAAGCTGGACGCTTAACCAACTGAGCCACCCAGGCACCCCACATCTATTCACTTTTAAAATTCTCAGTGTTGGAGAAACTTAACAGAAGACCATGGGGGAGGGGAAGGGGGAAAAAAAGTTACAGAGAGGGAAGGAGGCAAACCATAAGAGACTCTTAAAAACTGAGAATAAACTGAGGGTTGATGGGGGGGTGGGAGGGAGGGGAAAGTGGGTGATGGGCATTGAGGAGGGCACCTGTTGGGATGAGCACTGGGTGTTGTATGGAAACAATTTGACAATAAATTTCACGTTAAAAAAAAAATAAGGAACATAACAAATGACACAAGAGAAAAACAATTCTCAGTGTTAATATTATATTTTATAGATAAGGAAACTAAGGCACAGAGAGTTCAAGATGCTTGTCCTAGGCTATACCACTGGTAAATGGCAGAGCTGGGCTGTCTACTCCAGAGTGTATTTTTGGCCTTCTAATAATGTACTTGGTAAAGATCTGCTGACTGAACAGGCCAAGCCTCTGTCCTTGCCCTCTTCTCTCGTACTCTTTCTCCGTGGCCTCATCTACCTCTTCAGTTCCTAATATTACATCTCTGCAGCCTAATCTCTCTCTTCAGCCTACTTCCGAACACTAAAGACATCTCTGCCTTTAAATGTTTATGGTTTAGTCAAGAGACAGATACGTAATCAATACCAGTAAATCATTCACCTACCGGTACCACCCTACCTCTCTACCTCCTCTCTCTCTCTCTCTTTTTACGTGTGCACACACATGAATCCCCAAAGTCCATCCCCTACTGCCTTCTCCTCGGTAGGATATAACTGACCAGAAGGGGTATGTCTTACAGTTAACCTACTGAATAGCTGAGTTGGTTACTCAACACCAGTTTTCTGTTTCTACTACCAGCTCCTCAGCACACAGAACAATGGGTAGGTAGCAGCATTTTCCACCAGCGTGAAACCTGAGACCTGCTCTACAAGGAAGAGTCTGCATGGAGAGGCCAGGGCTCTCGGGTGGGAGTCTGCTGCCCACCTCAGGGTAAATTTCTCTTCATTTATCTGCAAAGATGGAGATGGGGGTGAGGGGCGACCCTGCCTGTCTGCTTCCAACAAACATAGTAATTCACTCAATGTACTCTACACAAGTACACAGAGCTCACAGACAACCCTTTTCACTTGGGAACATATGCACTGGAGAAATGGCAGAGGAAGCCTCCGCCAGCATCTCTGTTAACTGATCCAATCTTTCCTAAATACAAAAGGAAACCCAGGATCGTAAGCTTTATGAAAAAAAAAAAAATCAATAGGTTAAAAGCGGAGAGTAGATGAGAAAACAAAACAAGAAACTCGTTCAAAACAAATTCTAAAAAAGAAAAAATCAGACTTTAGAGGAAACAGAATACTCAAGAAAAGAGGGAAAATGTAAAAGTTTTTATTAATATGATCAGATATTTGAGAAGCTATTACATCAATGGAACATGAATAGGCTGCTAATACAGAGGACATTGAGAAAATAATTGATTGGAAATTAAAAATGTGATTTCTGCAATAAAAATTTAAAAGTAGGGGCTCAATGATAAAATTAAGGAAACTGTCAAGAACATGGAACAACAGGGACACCTGGGTGGCTCATTTGTTGGGCATCTGACTCTTGATTTCGGCTCAGGTCATGATCTCAAAGTTCGTGAGTTTGATTCCCATGTCTGGCTGTGCACTGACGGTGCAGAGTCTGCTTGGGATTCTTTCTCTCCCCCCCCCCCCGCCCCTTCTCTCTCTTTCTAAACAAAGAAACAAACAAACAAACATAAAAAAGACATGGAATGAAAGAAAAAGGATACAAAACATGAGAGAAAAGACACAAAGCATCAAACCAGGCATCCAGGTGTCCAACATCCGTCCCAGAAAAACTGAATCCAGTACATGAAAGAGGACATAATTGAGAAATAAAAAAATATATAAATTTTCCAGAGTCCCCCCCAAAACTTCACACCTTCAGAATGAAATGTGTTCCCCCAAAGCTAGAAGAAGAATGAAAAAAGATATGTACACAAATACATCAGTATAAAATTTCACTAAGAATAGATACTCTTAAAAGCCACCACTAAAAAGAAGTAAAGCACACATAAAGTTGGTCAACTACAAAGGGACAAAAATTAGATTGACTGCCGACATTGTAGCATTGATATTGGAAATTACAATATGATCTAGCAGCACCTGGGAAATATTGAGAAAATGACACTATGCCCACTGGCTTGGCTGTCCCAAAGGATGGATGGAGAGAGGCAAGAGACACAGGCAGACGTCCGGATCCTTCCGTGTAGTTAAAAGATACAATTACAGCCATACAGAGCACAGAGCAGCAGCACACCCAGTCAGAGTGCAAAACCTCTGGCTTTCACATCTCCCTGAAGGCTCACAGCCGCTGCTGTCCTCCCTGGCTCAGGTAAGCATTCCATTCAAGAAGCTGTTTGGGGTGTGTGTGCATGTGTGTGTGTGTTTAATGTTTATTTATTTATTTTTGAGAGAGAAAGAGAGAGAGAGGGAGACAGAAAATCTGAAGGACAGAGCCCATTATGGGGTTTGAACTCATGAACTATGAGAACCTGAGCCGAAACTGAGAGTCAGACGCATAACCAACTGGTCCACCCAGCTGCCCCCGGTGTGTTTTTGTATCGAATCCTTATCCACACTCTGCCAGCCTAATAGGAGCAAGTAACTGATTACAACTCCAACCTGTTCCAGAACGTTCACTGCGAGACAGGATGAATCCGAGGTTAGTCTCCCAAAGTCAGTCTCCTAGGCATCCTGCCCTCCAGCAGATCTACATGTGAGGGTCCCTTGAAGCCATTTCCTGCGCAGTCACCATGGGGACCAAATTCATTTCAGAACTACAAGAGGTCAAAGAGTTTATCTCCCATAGTCTTGCTGAGAAAATAATGACTTGGGAATTTATTCGGAAATTGAAAAATGAAGCTAAAAAAAGAAGAATTTAAGAACAATGTGGATTGGAGGATTGTCTACAATAACAGAAAGATTTATTCCATGGAAACAATGAAAAGGCGAATCAGATGACAATTGTACAGGGAGTTTATAAAACAGTTGGCCCAAATTAGAAACTGAAGTCAAAGGACTTAAGATGAATATCTCCAAGAAAAAAAAAAAAAAAGATTTCGCTCATCAGATAGTATTAAAAACCTAGAAATATCCAGGAATTAAAAAGGCATTTATTTCTCTCAACAAGAAACAAGGAAACAATTAGAAACTCCAAGGAAAGCAAACAAGCAAATGTGAGAAAAATCCCAGTGCAAAGACAGAGAGCAAACTAAAATGGCATGGTTTTGAGCAAGGCTGGAACATGAGAGAATTTAATTGCTCCATGGGCTCGAATATTCTTTGAACCGAGCAGGATTAGTGACATAGGATTTCACTGTATTTGGTTCTACAGTAAGTGAAAAATATATAACTATCATACGGGTGGTGATGTTTTATTTTTTAGAGTCAATCTGTAGACAAAACATGAGATGTAATTATAGGCACACAAAAGAATTCAAACAGCTGAACTTTGCAAAAATGGTAGTCTGCAACTGACAAGGAAAAAGTGGAAGATGTTGCATCAGCTCTGACTGCTCCTCCTGCAGGGACCATCTCAAGTTTACTGAACTGAAATTTGAGTATATTGTGTAGTTCACTCTACAGTGACTTACCACACGCCCTCCACACGCTACACATTGCCCTGGATCTTGAGAGACGATGTTGAGCATGTCTACAGTGCTGACAGGCAGGTTTCCTGCCCTTGGGGAGCAGGTCATGGGACACTGTGGAGGGAGAGTGCAAGTGACAGAAAGTCGCCATCTTTGATGGCAGGCAAAGAATGTAAGACTCCTTGACAATTATGGTAAAAGCCAAACAAAAAATAAAGTTAGAAATGGTTAAAAGCACTTGCCTCTAGAAAGTAAGACTGGTTGGTGGGGCAGTGGAGTTTAAGAAATGAGTTTTTTTACTTGACTCAATTTGCACTACTTTGAACCTTGCCTTATAAGTATAAGGTTTATCTTAATCATAATTTTTTTTCAAAAAACTGTAATAATGCTACTTCTAACCAGCACGGTCAGAGTGGCTCACACTAAGTGCAAATGTTGCATAAAAGACCTGATGTCAGGGCTTCGGGATCCTGAATTTTGTGCAAAGAGTGTGAAATGGTGCAGCTGGGAGCCATTTTCTTCAATATACACTGAGAAGATTTTGGTCCTATAATTGTGCATCTGGATATTTTAATAGCGGTATGATATAAAATAAGCCTCTAGAAATATACTGTGTTGCCCTTTCTGCTTTTTTTATTGCTGTAAGTTGACTTTTAATTTTTTAAGTAGTATATAAATATTTTAGAAGGTGCTGTGAAAAAGTGCTTAAGAAAGTACATACTTGGGGCACCTAGGTGGCTCCGTTGGTTAAACAACCAGCTTTGGCTCAGGTCACGATCTCATAGTTCATGAGTTCAAGCCCTGCATGGGCTCTCTGTTATCAGCTCAGAGCCCACCTCTGATCCTGTCTCCCTCTCTCTCTGCCCCTGCCCCACTTGCTCTCCCTCTCTCTCTCTGAAAATAAACATTAAAAAAAAAAAAGTGCATACTTGTCTATACACAAAAAACATGTTTGAGTGGTTCAACCCCTCTTATAGCCCATATCTAATAGTATGTTGGGATCTAACCATCGTGGGCAACAATGATCCCTGAAAAGACATGTCCAGAGGTCTGTTTTGCCTGATCCCTTCCAATCTCTTTCGTCATTCTCTCCCAGACTACCTGAAGCTGCCCCTCCATAGCTCTAGAACTCTGGGAGCAGGAACAGTCATGGGGAAAGATGGAGGGTGGAAGGGGGTCCACTTCAGAATGGGGTGGGGTGAGAAAGAACGAGGGGCACTGTGAAAGTTCAGCTCTGATCTGGGAGGGACTCTGAGGAGGCATTACGTTAGAGGTGAGCAGTGAGGGGCAGAGAAGAACGGATCTGCCCCTAAGGCAGGAGACGGTGTGGGAGCAGTAGGAGAGCTGGTGTGGAGTTTAGGGCAGTGAACGGAGTGGCTCCAAATGGACTGGAAGGAAGGCCTGCAAGGCAGGGATGTGGTGAAGGAAAAGTGAGGGCAACACAGCCAAGCCCTTGTGGTGAGAAATGAACTGCCGTAGACATTGCTCAGGAAAGGTGGGCATCCCAGGGCCTGCTTGGGAAGGACACGTGGTCTATCTTAGGTGCTTTGGCCGTGTGGTCTCGGGTCCAAGCCCACCCAGGGACTCGGTGACATAGAATGGAGAATTTGTTTAATGAACCCAGAGCCATAAAGAATCTGATCAACAAAGCATAAAAATCACTCAGGGACTACCCCTACCTCAGTTGTGTCCAGTTGGGGGTCTGTTCTGTGGCCTACTTCCCATCAGCCTCTGCTCTCATCCTTAGAGCAGGTGTACGTGAGCACTCATTTCTGCCTCCACCTCCACTCTGTCCTGGGACGCGGGTCTGGGTCACAGCTCCTGGACACTGAAGAAACACAGAGGGAGAATGTGTCTGTACTTGACCATCTGAATCAGAGCCCTATGCTCTCAGAAAAAGGCGGTGCCTCCCCCTGACCTACATTTTCAGGACTCGCGTTCTTAACCCGCCATCGAGGGTGGTGACAGCTGCCAAGCACAGTTAATTCTAGACCTGTCACCAATCCTCTTCCTTGCAGGGCTCGAACACAAAGAACCATGAGCCATTATTGCCTTCTTTCTGCTGTGTAGGAAGAAACTACGACTGATTCCTTTCACCCTGAGCTTCCTGAGAGTCGGAGTCACATGCCATGGGCTTTGGAAACACTGACCTAGGCTTGAGTTCCAATGTCACCATTTTCTAGCTGTGCAGCTTGCAAATTTTAACTCGTCTGAGCTATAATTTTTTTAAATTAACAACTCGATATTAATAATTACCTCATTGTATTATATGGAGGATTAAGTGAAATAATATGCATAAAGTACCTAATTCAGAGTCTGGCACGTTGTACTCATCTTTGTTCTCCCATGTCTAGACATAGGTGGTGTTGAAAGTATCCTTGCCCTCATTTCCTGGCAAAAAAGTGGGACTGCAGGACCCAGCTGTCTCCCATACCCCCTGAGTCAGGTCCACACCCCGTTGTCACTGCCTGCACGTTCTCAGGTATGGTTTTCAGGCAGATCCTCCCTTCTTTCTGTTTATATATCATATAAGCATGCTGCAAACAAGAGGCTGTCTCTGGTTCTTGTCACATCCGTGTTGAGTTGCCATGCTCCCCGACTCTGTGCAGAGGGTGTAGCTGGCTGTCCAATGCCCACTAAGTCAGCGTTAAGGCTGGGTCTCAGTCCAGTCCCTGGGCTAGCTTCCCAGGGCTACTCTAGGCAGCCAACCCAGCAGACCTTGCACACCAAAACCTCAATCCCAGCTTCTCCTTCTCTGAGTTCATCCCATGTGGGCAACTGTCTCCTTCAGCTGCGGGAAAAACTCCCAGATACGAGAACAAATGAGTCTTCAGGGTCATTCTGGCCTCTTACTGGATATCAGCAGCCCAGATTCAGAAAGACCTGGGCTTTCCCAGCAAAGGTTCTGGGAAGCCTGCTTTTTCCTCTTTTCTTCTCTTTTCTTGTGTTACTCTATTTTTTAGAGATCCTAGCTGTTGAAAAACATACTTTCTATCAACCACGCTGACAATTTCAACACAAGATAGTGGTTGAGAAGACAGGCTTTAAATTTGGATAGAACTAGAGGTGAATTTCATACCACAATTTATGAGCTGTGTGACCTTGAGCTAGTTACTTTAATCTATCTTCTCATCCCAAACTGAAAATGATAGTATCTATATCATGTATTTCATCATTTGGTTGCAAGTGAAGAAATCGGACTCAGTGGTTTAAAAAAAAAGGAATAGTTTCTCTCACCTAGCAAGAGCTCTGGAAGTGGTGACTGTGTAGTTTCAGCACCTCAATAACATCTCCCAGATTCTTTTGGCCTTTATTTCATCCTTATTGCCTCATGTTTATAAAATGGCTGTTGTGGCTCCAGATATCACATTTATATCAAGGTACCTATATCTTTCCTTTTAACAGGAAAATAGAAGGCTTTGCAGTAGTCTTTGTTCTGGACTTTCCTTTAGATCCTATTAGCCAGAACTGGGAGATATGGCAATTCATAGCAAGGGAGCTGGGAAATTGGGGAATATTATTGGCTTAGACCAAACAGAATTCATATATTGGAGCTGGGCACATTGCAGCTCAGGGGGAAAAAAGTCAGGGTTTAGTTACCTAATGTGATACTGTGATTTATTATAAGAAATACATATTTGGTCTTTGTCCCCATTTCTGGCACACAACTCAAAACCCTTGGAATTTCCTGTGTTGAGAGTTTATCACTCTTTGTTATGTTACTGAGGCAACTTTTGGAAAACACCTCAGGATGGGGGCTGGCCAATGGAGCCTATCTTGCCATGGTTGCTCCATGGTTGCCAATGGGGCCTGATTTTGATTAAAGGGTTAGAACTTTCACTCCTCACCCCTCTCCCAGTCCCCACCTCCCTGCCCCCCACCCTGACCTCAGGGGAGGGGAGACAGGCTGGAGGTGGAATCAATCGCAATGGCCAATAATTTAATCAGCCATGCCTATGTAATGAAGCCTCCATAAAAACCCAAGAGTACAGGGTTCAGAGACTTTCAGGGTTGATGAACATGTGGACATCAGGAGACACCGGGAGAATGGTGTGCCTGGGGAGGACATGGGAGTTTTGCACTCTGCTCACATACCTTGCTCTATGCATCTCTCCCACCTGGCTTTTCCGGAATTATATCCTTTCATAATAAAGTGGTAATACAGTAAATAAAATGTTTCTCTGAGTTCTGTTAGCCAATCTGGCAAATCCACCAAACCCAAGAAGAGAGTCCTAGGAATCACTGATTTATAGCCAGTTGGTCAGAAGCACAGGTAACCTGGCCATGTAACTGGCATCTGAAGTGTGGGGGGGGGGATAGTGGGAGGGGGGACTCATGGTGGGGGGGGGGGGCTCATGGTGAGGGTAGTCATATGGGACTGAACACTTAACCTGTGAGATCCAAACTATATCCAGGCAGATGGTGATAGAACTGAGTTGAATTGTTGGACGCCCAGTTGGTGTCCCCAGAGAAGTGCGGGTGCAGGTAACCCACATTGGAATGGAGTCTCAGAACCATTTTCCCAAGCAAGAGGTAGGTATGGCTAAAGGGCAAGTAACCAGAGAAGTCTGACTTGACACAAGCTTGTGGTATTAAATTTAAGAATATTTGTAGGGTCGCCTGGGTGGCTTAGTCATTTGAGCATCTGACTCTTGGTTTCAACTCAAATCATGATCTAACAGTTCATGGGTTTGAGCCCTGTGTTGGGCTCCATGCCAACAGTGCGGAGCCTGCTTGGAATTCTGTCCCTCTCTGACCCTCCCCCACTTGTGTGTGCATGCGCGTGCTCTCTCTCTCTCTCTCTCTCAAAATAAATAAATACGCTTAAAAATTGTTTAAAAAAAGAATATTTATAAAGTGCCTAGTGCAGTGTCAGACTTATAAGTAGTGTTTAATACATTATACCCATCATTATCAATAAAATATAAATTGTTGGGGGGCCTGAGCGGCTCAGTCAGTTGAGTTGCACTGACAGTGCAGAGGCTGCTTGGGATTCTCTCTCTCTCTCTCTCTGCCCCTCCCTAGCTTGTTCTCACTCTCTTAAAATAAATCAATAAAAACTTTAAATATATATATATATATATATATATATATATATAGCCAAAGTTGGTTGATCATGCCCTATAGATAATTAAATATAGTAGTTAGAAAGTGATAAAATTGATAGCACAACTCAGCTGTACTGATTTCTGCGTGTCCCCTACCCCCACCAGCATAGGACTTATTCTCATTCATTCTTTCAGGCACAAATATCAAGTACCAACTTTGCATCAGGTGCAAGGCCAGGTACAGGCAATAATCCCTCTCTCTGACTCCCTAGGCCTCAGACATTTAATTCCCATACCTTTTGTGCTCGTGTTCTCTGGCTGGAACCCCAGGTCCAAGCTCCTGCAGACCCCTGGATCTTCCCTTTCCCCGCCAAAGTCAGAAACCACAAGAATGGTTTCAACTTAAGGGCAGCACGGTAATTCGTGCCACATCCACACCTTCCTTTTTGGATTTTGAGATTCCCCAGAACATAAATGCGAATGAAGCAGACACCCAAAGAGCTAGCAGGGAACTCTTCACAAAGCGCACACTTTTCACGAGCACCAAAACCGGGAGCTTCCTCCGATTCTGTCGACGCCTTATGACTGAATTCAAACGTTTGTCCAGCAAGGGCTGTTCATAAGCAGACCTTCTGTGCTGGACTCCAAGAACACGTTCCAGAGCACATCCTCAGTTTCATCAGCAGTGAGGTCCTCAAAGCGGGCCTCATCCTCCATTAATAATGGGGTTAGAACCCATAACGCGGCTGTTCACAGTGCCAGGCCCTGTTCTAGGCACTTTATATACATTCTCTCATTTAATCTTCCTGCACTGCCAGATGGGTACTATTATCTCTAGTTTACAGTTGAGCAAACTGAGGCCCAGAAAGGGTAATTTACCTGAGGTCACACAGCGAGTTGATGGCAAAGCCACAGCTGAAACCCGAGCCTCCAATATCTAATCCCAAATACTGCCTCTGGGGCTATATGGCCCCTCATTACATGCATTCTCTGGAATAATGTTCCTGCTTTGAATCTTTTTTTTGCCGTCTGAGTGGAAGTTTTCTAGAGAAAGATAGTATTCCTTAAGCTAGGAGTGTGGATTTCAGCCACCTGTATTTTCTATAATCGCATTTCTAGAAATGACCAAATTGCTTTTTCTTTCCCTTCCTGTACCTCACCACCAGCACCACCATTTTGCTCTCCTTTTTTGCCACAGAAGAAGCTATGGGAGGTAGCGTTAGAATGAGCTTGACGACGGAATTGCAAAGAATCAATGAAGTGCTGTCCACCCCATCTAAATCGTCTCTACAGGAAGAGACCCTGCCAGTACCAAGGACGCATCTGGGAGAGTATTGTGGAGAGAGAGGTAAGAATAAGGATGGGAATTGCCAATAGGCTGAAAAACGACCTATTTAAATCTGGTAAATATTGGGAAGAAGAGAAATGAAACACATCCTGAAATGGAGATGGGCAGACCCCTGTTTCCCTTTACTTCGTTCCTGATGCAGAGATTACACAACAGCAGCATGACCTCGCTTGGAGCCTGGGCCAGTGCCATGTGGAGAGAGGGAGGGGAACCAATTCACTGTGTCCTATGCTCAGCTGAACCGTTGCTACCTACTTGGTCTGACCAAACTTCAAGCACAGCCTCCTTTCCCTTCCAGTGCACTAGGAAACTGAAGGGAAGCCCCTATACCAGGTGACTCCTGAAAGATTTCTGAAATTGTACCCTGCACGCTGTCTCATCCCGTTGTGCTTTACGCCAATGCTGTGTCAGAAAACCAGGGCTCACCTCAGGGTCAACACAGAACAGAAATACCCAGCAGATATGCTAACACTCTCTAGCCTCACGCAGAAGTTCGCTCTATCATGAAATTTGAATCCAAGAGTTCTTGCAAGAAAATTTGGCCCTGCTGATCCTGCAGGTCCCAGTGTTCCTGTGACAGTCCTCCAGTCTTTCTGGAAATCAGGGCCATCGTTGTTTCTTATCAGGACATTGCCAGAACCTGCTGGTGTAACATCAGCTTTCTCTAAGACAGACAGATGGGTTCCTGCTGTTCCCTCCTGGAGAAGGGAAATGAAAGGGCAGATCTATGAAGTGCAGCGTATTTTGGACAGAATCACAAAGCCCAAAAAGCACAGTCACAAGTGGAGAATTCTCTTTCTGGTGGGTGGAGGAGGGAGGAAGGGGCAGTGTACAATGACTGCCCATATTCTTCATTTGGAAGAGACTAAAATAAGTAGACATAGGTGTTCGGGTGAAGTAGGATAAACTGAGTGCCAAAGACAGAAAACATGACTGGTTCATTCCATCATCAATGATTCACTTATACAGTCATTCACTTCTCATCCATTCATGTATTCATTTCACATTCATGATTATGTACTGGACATAGCCCTAGAGAGAAGGCAGAGAAAGACCCAAGGATGTAATCCCCCTGCTTTGTGGTAAGGGCTAAAGGAGTCCACGAAGTGTTCACCATCGAGTTGCTCTTTCCTCTTTTTCTCTTACTCACATCCTGCAAAGGTTTGATTTTTAATAATTTGCCTAAGCTTTACTGATCCACTCTCCAGAGCTCTAGAAACACTATCTAGAGTATCATTGAAACAAAAATGATGAAAATGATAATAGACAACACTTACTGAGTACTTTTTGTATGTGAAGTAATGTTCTAAGCATTTTAAGTAGATTACCTTATTTATACCTTATAAGAGTATGACAAGCTGGGTACTATTAATATGCTTGTTTTCCAGATAAGAAAGCTGAGGTATAAAGAAATTCATCAACTTGTCAATGCCACACCACAAATAAGAGGAAGAACTGGGATTTGGATGAAGGCAGTCTAGCTCCAAAGCTTCCCTTTTAGCCATTACTCTATCTGTATAATGGATGAAGTGTTTGACCTCAGAGAAAATTTCAAGTATATGTAGTTTTCTTTGCTGACTTGAATCATATAATTTTAAACATCCAATAGTGGTTGCTAGTGGAAACTATTGGAAGCCTGTTCAGTATTAAGCCCAGTCATTAACTAGCCACTCTTGAAGCCAGGCTGTGTTTAGCTCTCCCCCAGCAGGGAAGAAACAAATTTTACTGAGAAGGTGTCAAAGTCACACAACTAGTGAACCATGGGGCCAAGGTTCAAGCCTGTGCCTAGCACATGGCCTTCAACAAATATTTGTTGAGCAGTGAATAAATGAATGCATAAAGAAAATGAAAACGGGAGCAAGCAGGCAGGCAGGCAGGGCTGTATAGCCCAAAAGTTCATGCTCCATCCTTTGTACTGGTGGTTTTGAATTGTGTGCCACAAAGGCCTCAGGTAATGTGAGGAGGGGTAGTGTGGAATAGCTAGCTACCTGTGAGACTGGAGCCCCAGGCCTCCTATCCCTGCTCCAATCAGAGAATCTCTGCCTCTATATGTGTTAGGTACTGGAGGGCAGGTGTCACCAAAAATAGTAGGGAGACCCAAGTATCTATCCCTCCACTGAAGAAAACATTAAGCTGGCAAAAATAATCAGAATGAGGAATGTAATTAAAAAAAAAAAAGATTTGCAAAAACCAGGGAAGTGCTTAATGAAGCAGCTGCTGCTAATTTTAGTAAAAGCATGTGGCATTTTTCTTGCCCACCTACGATCCCCCCCATTCCCTAGCTTGGCCCATGGACATGTTGATGGTTAACTCCCATTCCTCGTGGTTCGGTTTGCTGATGCCAGAGGGGCAATTCAAACTTTGTTATCAAAGAACTGTAGTTGTGCATTTTGACCTGTCGGTTCCCTGACTCACTTGCTCAGAGGCTGCCTTTGTTTTGACCCTCTCGGAATTTTCTCAGGGATGGAATGGCCTTCTGGGCAGCATTTGTTGAAAGGATGTAAAGGCATTTTACTATTGATAGTCACCTGGGGCAAAGGATGGAGAATGGGACAAGCAGCTGACAGACCAAAAATTTGGGAAAGAGTAGCCTGAGGAGGAAGATAACTGAAGGTAAAAGGCTTGGAAGGGTTTCCAGGTAAGCCAGGGAATCTGGAGGTCAATATGCATGCCCAAGTCTGAATATATATACTCAGAAAAAGTGAGGTGATCTGATCTTTGGGTTCTTTGTGAGAGTTAAGACAGTTGTAGATGGTCTGGCTAAGCACTGAAGGACTGTAGTTCACAAACAATCTGCAAAGACTGCAAATACCACAAAGTCTTTTCTGTTTTGTTTTCTTTTTGGTTCCAAACACTTAAGGAAATATCTCTCAGGTTCCTGGATGAATGCTGAGATAATGGAAGCGAGACTTGCATGACCACAGATGACAAGAAATGTATGCAAAATCATTTGGAAAAGTCACTAAATAAGGAGATGATTGTAACTCACAATAAGAAACAATAGCACATCATGGGAAGGGGAAAGAATATGATTTCTGGAGTTATCACTTTATAATACTCAAAATGTCAAGTTTTCAACAAAAATTTAGCAGCACGCCAAGAAACAGGAAACTATGGTGCATTCACAGGAAAAAGAAAGTAAAGTGACAGAAATGGTCTCTAAGGAAGCCCAGACAGACAGATTATCTTGAAGATGCTCAAGTCAACTATCTTGAAGATGTTCAAAGAACTAAAGGAAACCAGGAGAATGATGTCTCAACAAATAGAGAATATCAATCAATAATAAAATGAACCAAATAAAAATTCTGGAGCTTGAAAGTACAATAGCTAAAATGAAAAATTCACTAGAGATGTTCAGCAGAAGATCCGACAGGAAGGAGAATCGGGTAACTTGGAGATTGGTCCATTAAAATTATCCAGTCTGAAAAGCATAAAGAAAAAAGAAAGAAGAAAAGTGAACAGACCTAAAGGGACATGTGGGACATCATCAAAAGTACCAACATGCACACTATGGGAATCTCAGACAGGAGAGGAAAGAGAGAAAGAGGCAAAAAAAAAAAAAAAAAAAAAATTGAAGAATTAATGTCCCAAGAGTCCCAAACTGATAAAAAACATGAATCTACACCTCCAAAACGTTCAATGAGGCTCAGGTAGGATAAAGTCAAAGGCATCCACACTGAGATACATTGTTAATCCAATTGTCAAAACACAAATATAGTCTTGAAAGCAGCAACAGAGAAGCAACTAGTCATGTGCAAAGGATCCTCAATATAATAACAGCTCGTTTCTCATCAGAAACCACAGAGGCCAGAGGACAATGGGGTAACATATTTAAAGTAGTGAGAAAAAGAAAAAGAAACCCTCTCACCCAATAATTCTATGCCTGGCAAAAGTATCCTCCAAAAGTGAAAGAGAAATTAAGATATTCACAGATGAACAAAAACTGAGGGAGTTTATTGCTAGTTGACCTGCCTTAGAGGGTATACCAAAGGGAGTCTTTCAGAATGAAATGAAAGGACACTAGACAGTAACTCAAAACCATATGAAGAAATGAAGAACATCAGCAAAGGTAACTACCTAGGCAAATATGAAAACCAGTATTACTGTATTTTTTGGTTTGTAATTCCTCTTTTCTTTCCTATATGATTTAAAATACAAATGCTGTGGATATTATTTCATTTTATGGAATCACTAAGTTCTTTGTCTCCCCTCATTGTCTAATAATTTCCTCTCCCTCTCTTTAAGCTTCATTATTTTCCACAATTTTATGTTCCATATCACCTATTCTCTCTTCTTCTTCTTCTTCAATTCCCATTGTGACTGTATCCAGTCAGTATTACATCTTAGTTATAGCATTTTTTTAAATTTCAGCCTGACTATTTTAGGTCTTTGACCTCTGAAGCAATGTTTCTCTGGTGTCTTCTATACTTTTTTCAAGGCCAGCTATTAGTCTTATGACTGCTGTTCTAAATTCTTGTTCATATATATTGCTTATAACTGTTTTGATCAAGTTCCTTGGCTGTGATTTCTTCTTGACCTTTCTTTTGGGGAGAATTCCTCGGTCTTGTCATATTGGCTAAGTTTCTGTCCTTTGCATGTTTTAAAATCTTGTTATGTTTCCTGCATCTGAGAGTACTACTATATTAAAAAGGGCCATACACTGTCCAGGGCTGGCACTTTAGGAAGTGTTTCTGGTGTGTGCTGTGTGCACTCTGCTGTTGAGTTTTGAATATTCTTTCTCACTGGTCAGTGCTCTGCAGAGTTCCTCTTGCAGTGGGGAGTGTTTAGACCTTTAACCAGATATAAATAACATAACTGATCAAGAATTTAGAATAACAGTCATAAAATTAATCACTGGGCCTGAAAAAAGCATAGAAGACAGCAGAGAATCTATTGCTGCAGAGATCAAGGGACTAAACAATAGTCGTGATGAATTAAAAAATGTTATAAATGAAGTGCAAAATAAAATGGAGGTGACCACAGTGCCGATTGAAGAGGCAGAGGGGAGATTAGGTCAATTAGAAGATAAAATTATGGAAAAAGAGAAAGCTGAAAAAAATAGAGATAAAACAATCCATGATCATGAGGGGGAGAATTAGAGAACTAAGTGATTCAAACAGAACACTATCTGTTATCATAGGAATTCCAGAAGAAGAGAGAGAGAGAGAAAGGGGCTGAAGGTGTTCTTGAACAAATCATAGCTGAGAAAACTTCCCTGATCTGGGGAAGGAAACAGGCATTGAAATCCAAGAGACACAGAGAACTCCCTTCAGACGTAACTTGAATCGATCTTCTGCGTATCAGAGAAATTGGCAAAATACAAGGATAAAGAGAGAATTCTGAAAGCAGCTAAGGATAAACAAGCCTTAACATACAAAGGTAGACACATAAGGGTAGTAGCAGACCTATCTACTGAAACTTGGCACGACAAAAAGGAATGGCAGGAAATCTTCAATGTGATGAAGAGAAAAAATATGCAGCTGAGAATCCTTTATCCAGCAAGACTGTCATTCAGAATAGGAGAGATAAAGATTTTCCCAAAGAAACAAAAACTGAAGGAATTCATCACCACTAAACCAGCCCTACAAAAGATCCTAAGGGGGATTCTGTGAGTGAAATGTTGCAAGGACCACAAAATACCAGAGACATCACTACAAGCATGAAACCTACAGATAACACAATGACTCTAAACCCATATCTTTCGATAATAACACTGAATGTAAGTGGACTAAATGCTCCAACCAAAAGACATAGGGTATCAGAATGGATTAAAAAAAAAAACAAGACCCATCTATTTGCTGTCTATAAGAGACTCATTTTAGACCTGAGGACACCTTCAGATGGAAAGTGAGGGGATGGAGAACTATCTATCATGCTACACAAGAGAAAGCTGGAGTAGCCATACTTATATCAGACAAACTAGACTTTAAATTAAAGGCTGTAACAAGAGATGAAGAAGGGCATTATATAATAATTACAGGGTCTATCCATCAGGAAGAGCCAACAATTATAAATGTCTATGCACTGAATACAGGAGCCCCCAAATATATAAAACAATGAATCACAAACATAAGCAACCTTATTGATAAGAATGTGGTAATTGCAGGGGACTTTAATATTCCACTTACAACAATGGATAGATCGTCTAGACAGAGAATCAGTAAAGAAACAATGGCCCTGAATGATACATTGGATCAGATGGACTTGACACATATATTTAGAACTCTTCATCCCAAAGCAACAGAATACACTTTCTTCTCAAGTGTGCATGGAACATTCTCCAAGATAGATCACATACTGGGTCACAAAACAGCCCTTAATAAGTATAAAAGAATTGAGATCATACCATGTACACTTTCAGATAACAATGCTATGAAACTTGAAAGCAACCACAGGAAAAAGTCTGGAAAATCTCCAAAAGCATGGAGGTTAAAGAACATCTTACTAAAGAATTAATGGGTCAACCAGGCAATTACAGAAGAAATTAAAAAATATATGGCAACAAATGAAAATGAAAATACAACAATCCAAACACTTTGGGATGCAGCGAAGGCAGTCCTGAGAGGAAAATACAGTGCAATCCAGGCCTATCTCAAGAAACAAGAAAAATCCCAAATGCAAAATCTAACAGCACACCTAAAGGAACTAGAAGCAGAACAGCAAAGACATCCCAAACCCAGGAGAAGAAGAAAGATAAATAATAAAAATCAGAGCAGAAATAAACAATATAGTATCCAAAAAACAGTAGAGCATATCAATGAAACCAAGAGTTGGTTTTTTGAAAACAAAAAACAAAAAACAAAATTGATAAACCTCTAGCCAGGCTTCTCAAAAAGAAAAGGGAGATGACCCAAATAGATAAAATCATGAATGAAAGTGGAATTATTACAACCAATCCCTTAGAAATATAAGCAATTATCAGGGAATACTATGAAAAATTATATGCCAACAAACTGGACAACCTGGAAGAAATGGACAAATTCCTAAGCACCCACACACTTCCAAAACTCAAACAGGAAGAAATAGAAAACTTGAACAGACCATAACCAGTGAAGAAATTGAGTCAGTTATCAAAAATCTCCCAACAAAGAAGAGTCCAGGACCAGATGGCTTCCCTGGGGAATTCTACCAGACATTTAAAGCAGAGATAATACCTATCTTTCTCAAGCTGTTCCAAAAAATAGAAATGGAAGGAAAACTTCCAGACTCATTCTATGAAGCCAGCATTACTTTGATTCCCAAACCAGACAGAGACCCAGCAAAAAAAGAGAACTACAGGCCAATATCCCTGATGAATATGGATGCAAAAATCTTCAACAAGATATTAGCAAATCAAATTTAACAGCATATAAAAAGAATTATTCACCATGATCAAGTGGGATTCATTCCTGCGCTTCAGGGCTGGTTCAATATTCACAAATCAATCAATGTGATACATCACATTAATAAAAGAAGAGATAAGAACCATATGATCCTGTCAATAGATACAGAAAAAATATTTGACAAAATTCAGTGTCCTTTCTTAATCAAAACCCTCAAGAAAGTCGGGATAGAAGGAAAATACTTAAACAGCATAAAAGCCATTTATGAAAAGCCCACAGCTGGGGCACCTGGGTGGCTTAGTCGGTTGAGCGTCTAACTTTGGCTCAGGTCATGGTCTCATGGTTCATGAGTTTGAGCCCCACATCAGGCTCTGTGCTGTTAGCTCAGAGCCTGGAGCCTGCTTTAGATTCTGTGTCTCCCTCTCTCTCTGCCTCTGCTCTGCCCACACTCTGTCTCTGTCTCTCAAAAAAAGTGAATAAACATTTAAAAAATATTAAAAAAAAAAAAGCCCATAGCTAATATCATCTTCAATGGGGAAAAACTGAGAGCTTTCCCCTGAGATCAGGAACACAACAGGGATGCCCACTGTCAGCACTGTTGTTTAACATAGTGTTGGAAGTCCAAGCATCAGCAATCAGACAACAAAATGAAATCAAAAGCATCAAAATTGGCAAAGATGAAGTCAAACTTTCACTTTTTGCAGACAATATGATATTCTACATGGAAAACCAGACAGACTCCACCAAAAGTCTACTAGAGCTGATACATGAATTCAGCAAATTTGCAGGGTACAAAATTAATGTACGGAAATTGGTTGCATTTTTATATACCAATAATGAAACAACAGAAAGAAAAATAAAGAAACTAATCCCATTCACAATTGCACCAAGAATCACAAAATACCTAGGAATAAACCTAACCAAAGATGTAAAAGATCTTTATGCTGAAAACTATATAAAGCTTATGAAGGAAATTGAAGAAGATACAAAGAAATGGAAAAACATTCCATGCTCATGGATTGGAAGAATAAATATTGTTAAAATGTCAATACTACCCAAGGCAATCTACACATTCAATGCAATCCCAATCAAAATTGCACCAGCATTCTTCTCAAAGCTAGAACAAATAATCCTAAAATTTGTATGGAACCACAAAAGACCCCGAATAGCCAAAGTAATATTGAAGAAGAAAACCAAAGCGGGAAGCATCACAATCCCAGACTTTAGCCTCTACTACAAAGCTGTAATCATCAAGACAGTATGGTATGGGCACAAAAACAGACACATAGGCCAATGGAATAGAATAGAGACTCCAGAATTGAACCCACAAACGTATGGCCAACTAATCTTTGACAAAGCAGGAAAGAGTATCCAATGGAAAAAAGACAGTCTCTTTAACAAATGGTGCTGGGAGAACTGGACAGCAACATGCAGAAGAATGAAACTAGACCACTTTCTTACACCATACACAAAAATAAACTCAAAATGGATAAAGGACCTGAATGTGAGACAGGAAACCATCCAAACCCTAGAGGAGAAGCAGACAAAGACCTCTTTGACCTCAGCTGCAGCAATTTCTTGCTGGACACATCTCCAAAGGCAAGGGAATTAAAAGCAAAAATGAACTATTGGGACCTCATCAAGATAAAAAGCTTCTGCACTGCAAAGGAAACAATCAACAAAAGTAAAAGGCAACGAATGGATTGGCAAAGTTATTTGCAAATGACATATTGGATAAAGGGCTAGTATCCAAAATCTATAAAGAACTCACCAAACTCCACACCCAAAAAACAAATAATCCAGTGAAGAAATGGGAAGAAGACATGAATAGACACTTTTCTAAAGAAGACATCCAGATGACCAACAGGCACATGAAAAGATGCTCAATGTCACTCCTCATCAGGGAAATACAAATCAAAACCACACTGAGATGCCACCTCATGCCAGTCAGAGTAGCTAAAATGAACAAATCAGGAGACTATAGAAGGCTGGCAAGGATATGGAGAAATGGGAACCCTCTTGCACTGTTGGTAGGAATGCAAACTGGTGCAGCTGCTCTGGAAAACAGTGTGGAGCTTCCTCAAAAAATTAAAAATAGATCTACCCTATGACCCAGCAATAGCACTGCTAGGAATTTACCCAAGAGATACAGGAGTGCATAGGGGTACATGTACCTCAATGTTTATAGCAGCACTCTCAACAATAGCCAAATTATGGAAAGAGCCTAAATGTCCATCAACTGACAAATGGATAAAGAAGGTGTGGTTTATATATACAATGGAATACTACTCGGCAATGAGAAAGAATGAAATCTGGCCATTTGTAGCAATGTCAGTGGAACTGGAGGGTATTACACTAAGTGAAATAAGTCAGGCAGAGAAAGACAGATACCATATGTTTTCACTCGTATGTGGATCCTGAGAAACTTAACAGAAGACTATGGGGGAGGAGAAAGGGGGAAAAAAAGAGAGAGGCAGGGAGGCAAACCATAAGAGACTCTTAAATACTGAGAACAAACTGAGGGTTGGTGGGGGGTGGGGGAGAGGAAAAAGTGGGTGATGGGCATTGAGGAGGGCACTTGTTGGGATGAGCACTGGATGTTGTATGGAAACCAATTTGACAATAAATTACATTTAATATAAAAAAAAAGAAATGAGAGGAAATCAAAATGGCACACAAGAGAAAAAACAAAAGAAGAATTTAGAAGTTCTCTGGCTCATCCTGCCAAAAGAAGCAAAGATTGTCTTTCACTGGATCTGACATGTAGCCCATGGGCAAAATGAGGCTACTCTAAACAGAAATTCAGCCCATATAAGGCTTTTACCCAAAATATAATATAAATGTGAAGCATTATCTAAGTAATAGGTATGACCCAGGAGCTTGATATGGTCTGAGCACCTTCCCCACTATTGCTACTGTGAAACTGATGCCTGTTGCCACATAGCAGCCCAGGACTTCCCTATGTGTGATCAGCAAAGCACTCATGCCACGATGTTTGTGGTTATAACACACACAAGGACTGCTGTGGTCAAATATGTTTAGAAATACTGGGTTAAGAGGAGTTCAAGAAATGTCTTTATTGCAGGACACTTTGTTGTTATATATCATGCATATAGACTGAGTCCTCAGGAGGTGGTGATAGCACGAATACTTCCCCAATTTTTTATGAAAGAATCTGTTATTTGGGAGACGGGGGCTTCAGGGAACATCCTTTAGGAAAGAGTTAAACATAGTATGGAGGTTTTCTATACCTCACGTTCTTCATGACCACAGATGGGGCGATGGCATTTAGGGTTGCTGTGTAATAACCTGAGTGACATACCTGGCCCAGTGCCTGAGCAAGCACTTAATACTTTGCAGATTTGATTATAAGATCTAAGTGCCAAGGAATAATTCAATAGACTTTTTTGTCCTGTTTAATGTCAAACAGGAGAACACAGATTTTGAAGCTAGATAGACCTAGACTCAAATCCTTATTTCTCACTGCTAATTATGGATTTTAATAAGTTCTACAAAACACCTGCACAGCCACATCTAGGTTAGTGTTACTGAATAACAGGGGATACTAACCCAGACAAGATGACATATAGAACTATCACAGTCTTCTCTTATCAGCTTGGCACTCACACACATCTTAAACCATACTTAATCTCCAAGTAAAGACAATAAAGTCATACTACCATATGATACAGTTATGTCAAATACAACCAGTAAAATGCTAATCCATTCCAAGGAGAGTTAAGATCCTTGGGTGATATTTACTCTTCTCCTTTGATATCCTATAATTTAAATACTGTGATATAAAATTAACTATTACAGGGCACCTGGGTGGCTCAGTCAGTTAAGTGTCTGACTTCAGCTCAGGTCATAAGCTTGCTGTTTGGGAGTTTGAGCCCCACATCGGTCTCTCTGCTGTCAGCACACAGCCTGCTTTGGATCCTCTGTCCCCCTCTATCTCTGCCCCTCCCCTGCTTGTGCTGTCTCTCCCAAAATAAATAAACTTTAAATAAATAAAATTAACTATTACTAATATATCTTAGGTTAGATGATAAGGAGATAAGAGCTTAAACAACTTGTATAACCTGTCTGAGGTCATCTGTAAAATGGGTTTATAATACCTATGCAGGGTTATTTGCTAATTCATTCAGCAATCATTTGGACTAATCAGTACAAACTGTGTAGTATACAGTATTGAACTACACATGGTTTTTGCCCCTGACTAGCACATAAGACAATGAGATAAGGTCTATCAAGAGTTTGGGCCTAGACCAGAGTAATACTTGAGAAACTTTAGCTGACTTCCCCTTTCTCCAGGAATGGGAAAGGCACAGTTCTCAGAATAACCAATGGTAGATGGTGTCTCCTCACTCCACCTAAAGGGACCATTCATCCTGCAGTAGAAAACCCAGGAAACTTCTTCTGAATCCAAAGAAATCACCATGCCAGGGAATTTGGAGGAGATCGAGAGTTTCCACATTTCTGTGGATATGTGCAGTGCTCTGTGTTTAAGGACAATGCACTAAGATGACTCATAGTTCCTCTTAAGCCCCAGTGTCCGTAGCAACCAGACATTCCACAGGCTTTGATTAAAAACAAAAACAAACAAAAAAACAGAATCATCAACTCAGGTATGAGGAGACGTTTAGCAATTAAAATCTAGTTTCGTAAACTATTTGAATATTTACAATCATTAACATTTTTCCAGAGTATTAAGTCTTCAGTAAACATCATACATTTAAGAGCTCCTCATAATGTTATATCATAATGGTTTAGAATAGGGGTCATGGAAGAATCAGAAAATTCACTTTTCTAGAAATGCCAACTGCTTCATCATTGTTTTACCGGAAGGCAATTTACCCACAGTCTCTTGCAAAATTGATTTTTCCCATCTCTACCTTGTCATTTGTAGGCACAAGGGCATGAGGAGTCAAATATTTGCCAACTTCAAATGATCCACTTTCTACCACTTTCTTTCCAATAAACAACAGAACACATGATGGACCTTCCAATCCTTCTGTGCATTTTCTCAGACATTTTCAATGTAAGACCAAGACATACAGACCAAAACAAACCTAGAATATTTATATTTGTTTGTGTATTTCCTTTAGTCTGTGAAATATAAGCTGATCCAATTCCATTCTTTGAACTTGAAATTATGTACATGCCTTAGAGAAAAACAATTCACCAGCCACAATAGCCAAAGCTTATGGTTAACAGAGCTGTGGGGAGTCAAGAAGATGAGTAAGACAAGACCAAAACAATTTTAAAAAAAGATGGACATCCACAAGCTTGTACACCACATACACATAACTCTTATAATTCTTACCACAAAAATTCTGAGGCTTCCTAGAATTTGTCCTGGTACACTTCTTAGTAAAAATGAATCATGGAAGAGAATCCTTCTTACCAAGGGGTAAGCATGTGTAGAGACCTGAGAAAGAGTGACCACAGAATGTTGAAAGTATTAAAGATAGTTCAGTTTAGCTGGGGCTTGGGACCCCTGTCTCTTTTAAGGCTAACACCAGCATTGGCTCACGTCCCATAGATTGTTGGGGGGGGGGGCAGCTGGAGGGAGAGTACAGTGGTGCTAAGAGTCATGATCTAAGCAGCCATGCCTGGACAGGACCTCAAAACCATCTAAACCATACGTATTATAACCATGTAAATTTGTCCCAATCTAAACGAACATATTTAGGAATGTTTCAAGATCCTCTGAGAAGAGCTACACATAGGTCTGTGCTTTCCCAGACAAATTTTCAATTTTAAATACAGTAGGCAGGTGGGATGAAACATCCAAGGGATGGGTGCTGGAAATTGGACCTGAGGAAACAGCACTGTCCCCAGGCTCAAAAAGACTGGATTCTACATACAAGTTCAGGCCCCTGTGGATCGTCAGATGTGGCACATACCACTCACTCATTTATTCAAACATTTGGAGGCTCTTACATACACCATAAACTATGCTGGAGGCTAGTAGCCAAAGAAGGAGACAAAGTCCTCACCCTCAGGGAACTCCAAATCTACATAGGGAGGCAAGCAATGCAGAAGATTATGCTACCTTGTAATCCCCTTCTTGGATAGTGTGGCATCATAATAGAGGTATTTTTAGACCAATACTAAAAAATAGTATGGAAACCTATGGGAGTCCACAGAAGGGACCCTAACCTAGGGAGGGGCAAAGGCAGGCTTCCTAGAGGTGATGCTGCTTGAGTGGAGCCCTAAGAGAAGAGTACTTGGGTGAAGAAGCCGGGAAAGGTCATTCCTGGCAGATGGAGCTGTAGGTGCTAAGGTACAGGGCAGGGGCAAATTCAGATAGCAGCAAGGATTTCAGCATGGCAAGTGTGTCCGGTGAGGATGGGATTGGGAGGAAGAGGAACTTCCGCAGTAGCCAATTGCCAGGCCATGAAGAATTCTGTGTGTCATGTTAAAGGATTCGCATGAGGTGGGAGAGGAAAAATAGTCCAGGATAACTCCAGGACCATGACCTGGATGACTAGAGGGAGAGGGTCCCAGTAACCAAGAAAGAAAAGCAGATTGAATGAAGAGCTAAGAACAACCAGGTTATATTGAGGATAAGGCGCCTGTTGGAAATCCAAGTAAAATACTCCTGGAGATAGATCAGTAGACACCCTCACATATCTGCCATTCTACAGGTCAGGACTGGAGAGAGATTTAAGAGTCACCTGCAGAGAGGAGACAGATCACTGAAGCTACACTGGGGGTAAGGTTGCACAGAGAGAGTATGGACAGTAGAAAGAAAAGAGGCCCAAGGAGAGCGTTCAAAAAAACCCACTTAAATGGCAGATGGAGGAAATAGAGCCTACCAAGGAGACGGAGAAGGGACAAGTTGAGATGTTGGAGGGAAACCAGAACACAGAGGAGCCCTGGGAATCAAGGAGGAGATGAGCTTTAAGAAGGTAGGAGGGATTCTGTTGGCCAAAGGCAGCTGAGAGGTCAACTAGGATAGAACAATTTGGAGGTTGTTAGTGAAGTTGGCAAGAGTGGATGCCATGGGATGGCAAGCAGAAGCTGAACACCAATGGTTCATAAATGAATGTGAGGTGACACAAAGAAGCCACAATGAACACACACAGGTGTGTTTTTAGGAAGCAAGCCTGGGGGGACAGAGAGAGAGAGAGAGAGAGAGAGAGAGAGAGAGGTTTGTAGCTGGGGTGAAACTTCAGGTCAAGAGATATTTGTGGGGAGGGATGCCAGGAGGATTGAGAGAGACAATGTATTGATTTCAGCTGCACATTTTAAAACTGCAAACCTTAGTTATTTCTTAAAACCTATCTCCCAGCCGCCCGGCAGCAGCCTGGTTTGGATGTCACAGTGAGACACTGGCACTGGGGAAACCGTGTTGAAGGGAAAAGAATCCAGCAGCCTGAGAAGAGAAGTAAGTAGGCGAGTAAAGACATTTGTTCTTTGTGACATACCTTTCTTCCAACTCCGATTTTCAGCTAATCACTTTCTGGTGGGACTTTGATGTTTTTCTGTTTCAACCTACTTGGACTCTCTTCAACACTGACAGGCTTCACACTCATTTCCTTTTGTGGTGGCTAGACCTAGAAAGTGGTCTCTTCACATGGTGACGAAAGGGCACTGACGCACTGAGATCTCACAGAACTCACCAGAAACTGTAGATGTTCCCAGGTGGAAGTCGGAGGGGGAGGGAGGCCAGAAGGGGGAGAGAAGGGAGAGAAAGAGGATGGTGAGGAGAGAAGACAGGGAACAGAAAATGAGAGGTCATTTTAAACTCCAGGTAAGGATGGAATAAAGGAAGGGAGGGAAGACAGAAGTGCAAGGAGAGAGGATAGGTCAGGTTAACCTAGGGAAGAGCGTGGATAGTTTTATTCTATGCAGGTATTTTCTGCCCATTTCCTCAGCAAACATGTATTGACTAGTCACTCTGGGCCAGGCACTGTGTTTGCTACTGTGAGTACTCCTGTGGTAAATTCCACGTCGGTGACAAGCATAAGACCCCAAGAGAACAATTCACCAATCCTGGGGCGAACCACACAAGTTCCCTGAGTAGCCATCTGTCCTCTGAGCTAAAGGGCCAATAGGAGTTACCAGTGACAGAGAGTGAGCTCTGAGAGAACAGCCAGGCAAAGGAGAGTGATGGGAAGTTAGAGATGTTGAGGGGTGAGGATTGCCTGCAAGGCAGGTGAGAGAAAGGACCACAGGTTAGCATGGAAAAGTAAATAGGGACCAAATTAAACAGGGTTCTTGTGACATGTTAAGGTTGGGACTTACCTTAAGCCTAGAAGGATGGGAGTAGCTTAATCTTTACCTTCTTTAAAAAAAAAAAAAGTTTATTTATTGTGTGTGTGTGTGTGTGTGAGAGAGAGAGAGAGAGAGAGAGAGCGAGCACCAGCAAGAGAGGGAAAAAGAATCCCAAGTAGGCTCCGAGGTATCAGCACAGAGCTGGACACAGGGCTTGAACTCACAAACCCAGATGACCTGAACCTAAGAGTCAGACACTTAACCAACTGAACCAACCAGGTGCCCCTAATCATCTTTACATTAAAAAAAAATAATTTGAAGCGAAAAAACTTGCAGGCAAATATTGAACTCTGGTTAATGATAAGAATGCACAAATTATTTAGGAGGATGTTGGTGACCAAAAGGAAGACTGATGGATGACCAGAAGGCTAGCTAGATGTGGGACAAATATAGCAAAAGGGTAATGACAAAATCAAAGTTGTGGTTATATGGGGGTTCACTGTAAAATTCTCTCAACTTTCCTTATGTCTGAAAACTTTCATAGTAAAATACTGGGAAATTAGATCACTCTGGCCGCTGCTTGGATAAAGGTTTTGGAAAGGGGCAAGGGAGCCAGTTAGTAATTGAGGCAAGCCGTGGTCACAGCCCAGGAATTGGGAAGAACCAGGGATAAAAGAATTCGAATTGAAGAGATCCTTTGGGAGGGGGGCGCTTGGGTGGCTCAGTTGGTTAAATGTTCAACTCTTGATTTTGACTCAGATCATGATCTCACGGTTCGTGGGATGGAGACACGATATGCTCTGCGCTGATATCACAGAGCCTGCTTAGCATTCTCTCCCTCTCCTTGTCTCTCTGCCCTTCCCCTGCTCATGCTCTCCCTTTCTCTCTCCCTCTCTCTCTCTCTCTCTCTCTCTCTGTTTTAATTAAAGAAAAAAATTTTTAAGATACTCAGGAAGCTAAATCAACAGTTTGGTGATGGAAAGGATGTGGAGGGAAGGAGGACTAGAGGTAAACAAACCTGCCTTAGCCACACACCAATTAAGCGTCAAGTCAAAGATGGCCAATAGATTTTGGGGTGAAAAGAAGAACTCATGAGGCCCATTAAGAACTCTGAATCACCAATGTCCCCTTCATCTGGCCTCTGACTTCAGATTCTCACCAGGAGATTCCTGGCATGAATTCTTGCCTTCTTAGTCTGCTCTCAGAACTCAGTGGAGCTGGGCACCTTGGGTGACCTCACAAGCGGGGGTGGGGGGACCCGGAGAGGGACTCTTACTCTGCATGCGTGGTGGCCTGCTCGGGGCTGGGCCGTCCTGCCCAGCTCTCCCTCTCGTCAGACCTCTCTGAGAGCTGCTTTCTGAGAGCTGCTCTGCTCTCATCAATTTAAGTGTTCTGTTTTGTTTCTTTAGAGCAAAATTGTTTGGGGTCAGCAGCTTTCAATGGCTTCATCCACAGCCAGCTTTAATTTATCAGCTTTCAGTTACAAAACAGATTTCTCTGGAAGACTCAATCACAATAGAGCAAAAATGAGTTTTCTTCAAGGGCTGCTAACTGCCTCTTTGCTGGAGCAGATGTTGGCCTGATGGTTCTCCGAGAGGCAGCCTCCATAATCCCTCCCTCCCCCGGCACCTGCGCAGACTGTAATTTTAGCTCATTTCCCACAGCCTTGTCCTAGAGACTGTTAGCGAGCCCCTCCTCGTCCTCCTTGCCTCCACGTGAAGAATGTTTATCAGAGGACCTGTTTTACATTTCAGTAATTACTCCTGCGCTTCATTCCTGGATTCTTGTCCCTGGCACGTCCACAGTTTACAGCAAACTCAATGTTAAACCCCAACGCTCTTTCCTCCTCAAGGCTTACTGCCCGTGAGTGTTTGTCAGGACTTGAACAGGACAGGCCTGTCTGCTCTGCCCCTGCTGAGTGGACGCTGGTGGAAAGAGACCCAGGCTTCAGAAATGCAGTTCCTATTTGGTATCGGACCCTGAAAGGGGGACTCCTAACTCTGCTTAAGGCAGGGACTCGGGAGGCTGGGCCGGTAACCATCACTGTTCCCAAATAAAGCTGGCACAGGTCTCCCAACACACAATCTGATGGTGGCATTTGACTCTTTAAAACACAGACTTCGCTTGAGACCTGGATGGCACCTACCCCTTCAGTCTTGGAGGCTGCCCCCGTCAGCTGGTCCTTAGGCATCAGATATGGGGTGTTGACCTGAGTTCAGATCCTAGCTCTCCCACTCCCCAGCTGAGCCTCAGCCTCCCCACAGTTAAATCAAGGAGGGCATTCAGCTTGGGGGTCGTTTCTAGGGGCTTTGTTTCCCTCAAAGATAAAAACGCTTTTATTGTTCTCATTTCCTATGTGTTGGTAACATGTCAGTCACTTTGGCTGCTTGTCCCTTGGAGAGGGGACTGGGTTCAAGAAACAGGCAAGGAGAGGGGCTCCTTTTCCAGCATTTTCATTACCTTTGGGACTCTCCCAAGAGTCCTGTCCCAGTTTCCCAGCCTTTCCTGGTTAAGAAGGACTTCCTTGTGTGCATCATCACTGCTGAGGACACTTGCAGAATATTTCACAGGACAGGGTCTCTGCATGCTAAGGGAGACAGTTCTGTGGGCTGTGGAGGGACTTTTTTGGTTTTGTTGGTTTGGGCTTTGGTCACACCTTTAAATTCTTGGGTCTCCAAGGCCCCACTTTATCTCCGGGTCACTGTGCTGCCGTGCCTGTTCCCTGGCAGGAGCCTTAGCTCCTGTGGGCTGACAGAGGTCACTGTTACTCAAGCCACCAGAGGGTGCATCCCAGGTACCTGAGCTGACAAAGGGGCAGGCGGAGCTGCGGAACGGGGCAAGAAACACTACACAGGAGAAAGGAAAAGAATTAAAGCCGCTAAGACTTACTCTGTGCCAGGCACGATGCCAAGTCCGTATGGTGTATTTTCTCTTTCACTGCATTCCCCCAGCAATCTCTGTTATAAAACGGCCCTCTATACAGATAGGAAAACTTAGAGAGTTTGGCATTTCCTCCAGGTCATCCAGCTGGCAAGGAACAGAGCCAAGAGCGGAAGTCAGTAGCCGACCAGAGCCCAGGAGCCTACCCACTACCTGGTCTCTGCTTCTCTGAGTAAGTGAAAGCCTCAGGCTCCAACCACAGAAGACCCCTTCACCTCGGTGAGGTGGATGTGTTTAACCGGAGCCACCTGGAGCTCTGTATTTGCACCTGGGCTGGTAGGAAGTGGAGTGGGTGATAAATGAGCAAGATGGCAGCCTCCAGTCTCTGGAGGTGGGAGGGAGCGGCTCCTGCTATGAAAGTAAGTATGAAGAAAGCACTGGAAGGAGGAGCATCTTTCCTCTAATTCCCCTGATGCACCAGATTCTTTAAAGATACGGGATGGCTGCAGCTATGCCTGAGACTGGAGGGGGGCAGCTGCAGATTGGGACTTGAGGGTAGGCTTGGAAGGCGGGATGGGGTCTCCATCCCCAGCCTGCTTGATGCTCTAAACTCAGGTGAGGCCAGAGGTTTTCAATTTCACTCTGATGGGTCCGTGGTCCCTCTTGCAAGGCCTGGGGGACTGTGGGAGCCAAGGGGTCCTGGGTGGGTGAAGGCTGAGGGAGCCCTGTTTCCCAGAGTGTTGGGCACTTGAGACAGGGTGCTCTTCTGCCTTTCTTCTTTTTGTCTCTCGCTTCCTTCCCTCACATTACCAGCACTGCCCAGAACAGAGTGGGAAACACAGTGCTCAACAAACACCAAGGGAAAAGTCAGCCTTCTCACTCCTGTGGTGAGGACCTGACTTTGGGTGCACAAGGCCGGCACATCTGACTGCCTGGGCATGCTCCCTGGCTCTGAGGTGCCCGCAAGGCCGCTGGGTGTCCAGGCTCCTGCTCAGGAGGGTTGGTGATGGGTTGGAGCTGGTGGAGGCAGAGGGGCTGCCATCACGGCTGGCTCTCGATGGTGTAAGGATTGCACTTGTCACACTACCATGTCCCACCATGCCCTCTGTCCCCTGTAGAATCTGGTGATTTGCTCTGTTCTTCACCCAGAATTAAAGCTCTGAATTCCAGCCCGTATGTCATGGAGTTGGAAAGTCTGCCTTGGAAGGGGAGGGACCAAGAAAAGCTCCCCCAGAGCAGACTGGAGCCATTTCACCAGACCCTCCCTTACCTCAGGGCTGGCCTCTTCCTGGTATTTCACTCACGTGTCTGTGCATCCGTTGGGGGTGGGCGTCAGAACTCTCAGGTTTGTTTCACCTGCCCTGACGTTTTATGATGCTGCCTCAGATAGAGGTCCTAGGGGCAGCCAGAGTGTCATGATCACTTGAGGGAGGGAGCCTTGAAACCCATACTCACTCCCTGGGAGAGTAGAGAGAATGGAGCGGGCGTCCTATCTATCACACAAGCAGGTGGGTCTCCTCTCTGCAGTAGGCCATGGGACGGTGGTGGCAGCTCATGTTACGGCTGTGGACAGTCGTGCCCATCTGGGCTGGGGACGAGCTGCTCGATGTCTGCATGAACACCAAACACCACAAGCGAGAGCCTGGCCCAGAAGACCAGCTCTACGATGAGGTACAAAGGCCAGACCTTGCCTGGGGATGGGAGTGAGGCTGCTTTGGCAGATCAGGGAAGGGACACAAATGCCAAGATGGCTTCTGAACTATCACCAACCCTCACTCACTTGGTTCCTTATGTTGGGATTTGGGCAAAGACCACTGGAGGGACACTTTGGCCTTTTGAGATCATAACTGTTGAGTGTTTCCACGTCCCCATACCTGAGCTGCCCGGCCACTTGGGGGACAGGGGCAGGGGCAGCTCATGATCCAAGAGGTCCATCACTGGTTCAGCATACATTCAAACAAACCAGGTCCCCCTTCTTTAGCCTTCCTACCCATAGGCACCGGGGAGACCTATGACTCAGGTGACTCCTCCCCAGACCCCTAGAGGCAACTGACAGGGGCACGGGAGGAGTCGTGGAGCTGATTTTTACCTATAAGCTCTTCTCAACTCTGGTGCCCTCCCATCCAGGGCAGCCGCACACTCCTCTGGGTCTCATGGGGTTCCTCTGCTGCCTTTAGGAGCTGAGATCCTGGAAACCCTGTTTCTAGGGAATGGCAGCAGCCTGTGGCAGGGAGATTGGTGTGCAGGAGCCCTTTGGCTACAAATATTGACATATTATCACCATTCCTTCTAGATGGGCATTGCTGGCCTGAAGTCCTCCCATTTGCCCAGGCCCTCTTCTAGGGGACATTTTTACCTCTCTGCCCTGGACACTCCTCCATCTCCTGCCTCTTATCCAACCCCCTGCCTTTTGCTTCTTCTTCCACCTTCAGTGCACCCCCTGGAAAGACAATGCCTGCTGCACAGCCAGCACAAGCTGGGAAGCCCACCTTGATGTGTCCCTGCTTTACAACTTCAGCTTGATTCACTGTGGGTTGATGATGCCAGGCTGTGAGAAGCACTTCATCCAGGCTATCTGCTTCTATGAGTGCTCCCCAAACCTGGGACCTTGGATCCGGAAGGTTAGAAGGCTGGGCTGGGGAGGCAGGAGGCACATCCACACAGTGCCCTGTTACTAAGAGCCTGAGGTCCACGATGCTAGCAGGAGCAGGACACGCTGTCCCCCTACGGACCAGAGCAGAGTCAGAAGCCGGGTTGGGGAAAAAAGTGGAGAGAAAGCCACCTCTGGGTCCCAAAGAGCAGCATAGGGGAGCACAAGTGAGAACTTTAGGATAAGGGACGACACTAAAACCTTGGGATGCGAGCATAATTCATTCTGGAAACTTGCTTGCCATCCAAAGCACTTGTATATCAAAGTGAATTTCAAGAACCATTGGCTCAGCTGTGATCATGTGACATTCTGTGTCATGTACTACTCATATTGCAAGGCATCACTCATTTATCAAGTTAAAATTTATTAGAAACATTTCCTTGTCTTGCGGAACACTCGCAGAACAAGTTATGTAGGAAGCTGTGTAGCTGGGGCCAAACCATTTAGCCTCCTTAGCCTCATTGTTCTCATTGGTTTTCTTTTTTTTTTTTTTAAGTTTATTTATTTATTTAGAGGTGGGGGGAGGGGCAGAGAGAAGCCCAAGCAGGCTCTGTGCTGTCAGCGCAGAGTCCGATGCAGGGCTCTCTCCCATGAACCATGAGATCATGACCTGAGCCAAAATCATGAGTTGGACGCTTAACCGATGAGCCACCCAGGCGCCCCTCATTGTGCTCATTTGTAAAGGAATGCTTACAGACTTCCTAGGAGTCTGTACCGTATCTTCCAACGGTAACCGGCAGAGTACCATTGTAGCTACTGATCATCTCTGGATCCTGGCTATTAGCATTCTTGTCTCTTGCTATGCCTGCACCCAGATGGACTTGGCTGGACCAGGAGAGCGAATCCTGGATGTGCCACTCTGCCAGGAGGACTGCGAGCAGTGGTGGGAAGACTGTCGCACATCTTACACGTGCAAGTCCAACTGGCACGGCGACTGGGACTGGAGTCGGGGTGAGTGGTGCTTGACAGGGCCCCCACCTGGCAGCAAGCGCCAGCTCCCTATGCTCCCCTAGGGCAAAGGATGGGGACGTGAGGGTGGGAATCTTGGGAGGTAACTTTGTGCCTCGATTTCCCCCCCCCACCCGGCCCCCTCCCAGGGAAGAACCGCTGCCCTGCGAGGGCTGTCTGCCACCCCTTCCCCCATTACTTCCCTACCCCCGCTGACCTGTGCGAGAAGATTTGGAGCAACTCATTCAAGGCAAGCCCTGAGGGCAGGAACAGTGGGCGGTGCCTGCAGAAGTGGTTTGAGCCCACCCAGGACAACCCCAATGTGGCTGTGGCCCGCCTCTTTGCCAGCACTGCCCCACCCTGGGAAGTCTCCTGCAGTCTCCTGGCCTTCTCTCTGTACCTGTCATTCCTATCCTAAAAGCCCCTTCTCCCTCCCACACTCCTATGCCCTCCCCAACCCCCCCAGCTATGGGTCAGGCCAGCCGTGGCAGCCTCCTTTCCTTGGGTCCTTCCTTTAATGGAGCGGCACAGGCCACGGGTTTGGTAGGGACGCTGAGGCTGCCGGAGCTGGTGCCCAAGCCGTGAACTCTCGGAGCTAGGCCCCCCCCCTCCACCTCTCTGCTCTGCTTTCAGGGGCTGGGAGAGTCAATGTGACCTGCCCCCTCCCGCCTTTATGGCTGGCTGGAGTCAGGGTCTCTGAGGTGGGACTCCAGGCCTATCTCCTCCAGTGCATGCCCACCCCCTTCCCTGGCAGAGCTAATGGTGCTCCCAATAGAACAGCAGCTGCCCTTTCTCTCTGTGGGACCCACTCTCTCCTAGCTCTACGGTCAGGGAGTCAATGTCCAAGAGGGAGTCCGTTTGCCTCCTGCACTGAAGTCTCAACGTTGGTTGCTACTTAACTAATAACCATTAGCTGCTAGACATGTGCTTGGCCCTCTCCAATCCTCGCAACACCTCCTGGGGGGGAAGACTCACAACCTCTTTTGCTTTTGGAGCAGTACAGCCTACAAAAGACCCAAAGCCAGGGTAAGGACTACCCAGACCATCGTCTTTACTGTGGATGCAAGGCTGAAGCCACTGCCTCCATTGCTTTAGGCGTCTCCTGTCCTGATGAACCCCAGAATCACAACAGGCTGCTCTGGAAATTCAGAAGCCAGAGCTCTAATCCGGTTCTACAACTTTCTGTGTGACTTTTGGCAGGTCCTTTGGCCTTTCTTTAAGACTGTCTCTGCTTCCCTCTCCCCTGAGACAAATGAGGGAATTGGACCCCCTTGATTTTAACTTACAAAAAGAAAGAGGAAAAAGCCAATGCCGGGGTGCCTGGGTGGCTTAGTCGGTTAAGCGGCAGACTCTGGATTGCAGCTCAGGTCCTGATCTCACGGTTCGTGGGATCAAGCCCCGTGTCAGGCCCTGCAATGACTGTGCAGAGCCTGCTTGGATTTCTCCCTCTCCATCTCTCTCTGCCCCTCCCCTGCTTGCTTGCCATCTCTCAAAATAAATTAAAAAAAAAAAAAAAAAAAAAAAAGCCAGTGCCATTGTTTGTGGGGATCTAGTCTGTGCCTCTCAGGCAGTGCCAGCCCCTAAAGAATAAGAGTCAGAACTGAACTCAAGAAGGGGCACCGGGGCAGCCTTCATGTCCTCTCTGGAAGTGGACTGGTGGCCAACTTGCCCACTTGGCACCTTCTGGAGCCTGAAGCCCAGCAGCTTCTCAGCACAGATGGTGCCTTCCCTACAACCTTTTCTTTGACAAAGGTTTCTAATAGGTCTGCATCTGAGGTAGTTGATTTTGCTGACGATTACTCATTCTCACCACACACCAGCAAGCCCTGCTGGTCCATTAAACTCTACCCCCATTCCTCCCACGCCTCCCCTGACTGTGCTCCTTCACTGAGCAGAACCTCTTACAGGCAGGGCACTCGTGTTCTAACACCAATGAGGACGGTCCTCCTACGTGAGGTGCTCAGAGTCTGGAGTAGGAGACTGATGCTAGCAATGGAGACCAAGCAAGAACAGGGCCTGGGCTGGGGGTCCTCACGAAGGGGGTGCTGTCTGAGCCCCAGTGAAAAGGGTCACTTCGTTAAGAGCAGGAAATAAAAGGGGCGCCTGGGTGGCTCAGTCCATTGAGCCTCTGACTCTGGTTCAGGTCATGGTCTTGCTGTTCATTGGTTCAAACCCCATTCGGGCTCTACGCTGACAGCTCAGAGCCTGGAGCCTGCTTCCGATTCTGTTTCCCTCTCTCTCTGCCCCTCCCCCATTTGTGCTCTCTCTCTCTCTCTCTGACTCTCTCAAAAATAAATAAGCATTAAAAAGAAAAAAACCTAGGAAAAAATTGCTGAATGAAAATCAGGCGGTCCCTAAAGCACTTAACTATCTGAAGCAGGAATTTCACTTGCTCTGAAATGAGTCAATTAATTGTGGCTTCAAAAACACATCTAGGTAAAGTTTCTTAAGAACTGAGGACTGGGGGCACCTGGGTGGCTCCATCGGTTAAGCGTCCAACTTTGCCTCATGTCATCTCCTGGTTTGTGAGTTCGAGCCTGCATCAGGGTCTCTGCTGTCAGCATGGAGCCTGCTTCGGATCCTCTGCTCCCCTCTCTCTGCCCCTCCCTTGCTCACTCTCTCAAAAATGAATAAACATCTAAAGAAAAAACCTGAGGACTGAATGAAGTGTCTGAGGGTATGTGTGTGGTAATAAAGCTGAGAGTTTAATGACTTTTTATTTTTAACGTTTATTCATTTCTGAGAGACAGAGATAGAGGGCAAGCAGGGGAGGGGCAGAGAGAGAGGGAGACACAGAATCTGAAGCAGGCTCCAGGCTCTGAGCTGTCAGCACAAAGCACAGTGCAGGTTCGAACCCACAAACTGTGAGATCATGACCTGAGCCAAAGTTGGACACTTAACCAACTTAGCCACCCAGGCACCCCAAGTTTAATGACTTCTTAAAAAGGATTTTTGGGTAAAAATATAAAAATAAAGTAGGGTTAAAACTGAGACAGCCAAAACAAGACTAGTCCTGGGAACCCTAATAACTGTTAGTATATGTTGATCACTTACTCTGTGCCTGGGGCTCTGTTAAGCTACTAACATGTATTAGCTGATCTGATGGCTCCAAAAGCTTTGAGAGCCACACTCATACCCATCTTTCTTTCCTTTTTTTAAATGTTTATTTATTTTGAGAGAGGGAGAGACAGAATATGAGCAGGGGAGGGGCTGAGAGTGAGGGAAACACAGAATCCAAAGCAGGCTCCAGGCTCTGAGCTGTCAGCACAGAGCCCGTCTCAGGGCTTGAACCCATGAATCATAAGATCACGACCCTGCCGAAATCGAATGCTCAACAGACTGAGCCACCCAGGTGCCCCCCATCTTTTAAATTAGGTCAGACATATGTGGGTTTGAAACCAGGTAAGTCTGACGCCACAATCTCAGCTCATGAGGCTTATACAGAATACCCTGGCAAGTGGGGCTGGAGCAAATGTGGGGAATTAGGGAGAGGGGAAGGGCACAGGCTATGGCAGGTTATGAGCAGGAAATGGGGACTAAGCTTCCTCCCCATAAGTGATTAGAAGAGTAATAATTTTCAGTAGTGGAATGGAATGATCAGATTTGCAGTTAACTGATTTGCTTTAATCAGAGTGATCTATGCATGTGGCTAAAACGCAGGTCAAAGGATCTCTAACACAGAACCACACAGCCCCAGCCAGCCAGTCCCTTGGTACCCACTTTGGAACCATTTCTGGATTTAAGCCTATGAAGAAGTTCCAAATGTGGCTTATCTTTTCTGCCACACAGGCTACCTTTTTGCTGTGTGGTTAGTTTCTTAATCCTCCAATCTTTTTAATTTTGGAAATTCACTTTTAATTTCCAGGAGATTTTTTTTTTTTATTCCCTTGTTCTTCATAGCCTGCTGTTTTTGGTTTTATGGATGTAATATCTTCTCAACTCTCACTGAAGATCTAATCAGAATTTTTGTTAAGTCTTTTTTTTTTTTTTTTTCCCTAGTGTCTGAATGACCTATTTCCTCCAAGGGCAATCTGTTCTGTTTATCTTAATCTTCCCCTGTGTGCTGCTGGTTCTCTCTATGTCTGGTGACCTTGGCTGTGTATCCATATTTAAGAATGAGAGGCTGGGTTCATTTTTCTAGCTAGCTGGTATAGGTGTCCTGTGGTTATATCTGTGCCTCTTCTTGCCCCTGAAGAGCAAAGCTGATGGGGAGTTCTGGGTATATGGGGGAAGGCTTATTGGCTAGCAGGCACCTTCTGCATATGGAAGTAAATGAGAACAAGCAAATCTATTTGGTCAGAGCTTGCTGTAATGAGGCAGTCAGTCACCATCACTTGAGTTCTGGCAGACACCCAAAAGCTTTGAAGGGGAAAACTTCAGGTATGCCCTAATGGAGGCTGTTGGCATGGGGAAGCTGTAGGCAGGCTAACTGGAAGTGCGGCATCCTAGGTGGTTGGTTAATAATGTGTATTTGGCTTTCTCTGGTTGATCCTCCATTGGAAACAGGGATAAAAAGTAGGAAAGCTGTCACTCATTAATCAAATCCTGCCTGTTGGGGCCAAGTGTTAATTGGGTAATTGGCTGGCTTCCTGGGCTGGTTGTTAAAATAGCGGCCTAACTTCCTGTAAGTTTAATTTAGATAGCAGGTTGGCTTTCTGAGCTGCTTGCTGCAGATAATGGGTTGAAACTCTATATACACCCAACCGTTGTCCATTTATATATGTAGGCTATCAAGAGTGAGTTGGCAGGAGCTATATTGGAGTGCAGACCCCTCAAATACTGGAATAAAGATGGTTCTCTTTGGGATGTCAATACCATGTATTTCATGATACATGAAATCTCAGCATTATCCAGAATCTAACTTTTCAGGGAAGACTCCCTCCGGGGGTTAAAGTTGGGTTACCTTAGCTCCAGAACTGAGCAGAAGACAGAAGGCTTTTTCTCACTGCCCCCTATGCCTGCCAGCTCTGCCCATAAGAGCTCATCTTCCTTCCAGAAATGAGCTCCTCTTTGCACTTCAGCTGCCTCTTCCATTTCTTCTGGCCACCACTGTGCCCTTTGTGTGTTTCCATATGCTCTCTAGCTTCTAAATATTTATTTATTTATAAAAATGTATTTGAGAGGGAGAGAGAGGGAGAGAGAGCACTAGCAGGGGAGAGGGACAGAGGGAGAAAGAGAGAGTCTTAAGCAAGCTCCATACTCAGCATCCCATGATGCTGGGATCATGACCTGAGCCAAAATCAAGAGCCGAACACTCAACCGACTGAACCACCAGGTGCCTCTATCTTCTAAATATTTTTTGAAATCTCTTGTTCACTGATGGTCTCCTTCACACTCTTTAGCAAAGGAACACTTAGAAATAAATATCTTTGTGAGATCCTAGTAATTCATTCTACCTTCTGTAATGAGAAACTGCAGATTAAAAAAAGATCTCATTATATAAAGAGAAGATTAAAAGGGGGCCAAACTGGGGGCGCCTGGATGGCGCAGTCGGTTAAGCGTCCGACTTCAGCCAGGTCACGATCTCGCGGTCCGTGAGTTCGAGCCCCGCGTCAGGCTCTGGGCTGATGGCTCGGAGCCTGGAGCCTGTTTCCGATTCTGTGTCTCCCTCTCTCTCTGCCCCTCCCCCGTTCATGCTCTGTCTCTCTCTGTCCCAAAAATAGATAAAAAACGTAAAAGGGGGCCAAACTGGAGACAAAGAGGCTGAGGACAACATATAGGATGAAATTTATAGGAGGGGAATGACATAAGAAATGCATATGGTAGGAACTTAATTGTGAGTAGAGCTCTAGGAGGCATTAAGTCAGGCTATAGGAGAGACCAGTGAATCAGAATATGGCAGAATCAGAAACAATTAGGAAAATAGAACCTATGGAAATTTGGATCACACTTTTGTATACAGTGCCACAAAATACATAAAAGATGAAGGGTGGGGGAGAGAGAACTATCACAAAGGAAGCAACAGCCTTTGAAAACTCAACTCTGATGCTCCCATTTGTAAGAGGTACTTTCCCTAGTCTAGATTATACCAGGTCTTGGGTGGAGGACATTCCTTCTACCGGATGCAGCCTATTCACTTTTCCACATGGGAACATTAAATCTTGTTCCAGTCCTTTCTCAGAGAATGCTGGGAAGTTCTGGGTAGCCAGTGAAAAACAAAAACATGTATGCTTCCCTTACTTTAAGATTCCTTTTTGAATAACTTTCCTGAATAGGACTTCATACAGAAGTGTGGAATTCACAGCAGCCTGACATGAATACACTGTGATCAGACCACCTCTGCTGCCAATAAAAGAATGCTGAGCACCCCTTCTGTTCCTCTTCAACCATGTCCTTGTCCACTCCTTTTCCCACCCCATCCTCACTGCCACCCTCCACAAAAATTACTGTTTTCTTAGGTATTTCCCACTGTCCCATTGCTTTTTTTGTGGGGAAAGGCAGGAGGATACAGATTTGGAGATTATTCTGGTGTCCAAGGCAGGTGTCTCTCACATTGGATCACATTCCCCAGCTCCAGCCTGTGAGACAGCTTGAGTGTCCAGTCTCTTCTTGCACCTCAGAGGGGCAGTATTCCTGCCAACAAAACTAATCACTTGTTTGCATTTTCCACCTTTCCTTCTGTTCTGCTCACATCCATCCTCAGATTTACCCTCCCACAGAACCAGAAAGCACTTTTAGTAGTGCTTTTGCTACAAACGGACCAAACAGAAAACTCTGGAGGAAGAGAGAGGACTTCCCAGACGGGAGAGGCTGATGATAGGCTTGAAGATGCTGGTGAGATGTCAGCATAGAGCTGTTTATCAGACAATGACTTGGGGTACATAAGAGAGGTCAGAGCTAGAGAAAAGAATTTTGGAATCACTTCTCTGGAAGTGTTATTTGACACTTTGGAAGTAGACATGTTTTCTAAGAAAAAAATGTAGACAAAAAAACAAAAAGCTTGCAGAGAATCTCTAACTTACCTACAGTTTGGAGGTGACTGGGAAAATGGAGCTAGTCAAGTTGCAGGAAAGCAGAAACTAGGGGTAGAAGAGAAATGAAAAGAACTATATCTCAAAGGGGCAATATAAAATTCTGAGTTGCCATCCAAATGCAAATTAATTCATAAAAAACTATTGAGTTATTACTCTATGCTGGACACTGTGCTGGTCCTGGGGACTGAGGGACTGAGTAACAATGAATAATAACTAGACTATAAATATAGGGCTCTGCCCCATAACCTGTAACAATCAGCCCAGGAAGCCAGCTACTTCCTGCAGGAAGCAGTCAAAGAAGTCAAACTACTATCCATAACAACCAGTCCAGGAAGCCAAATAATAACCCCTCTAATAATCATCCCCAAATGGCCAGGACTTAATTAATTACTGACAACTTCTCTATTTTTGCTCCCCATTTCCAACTTAGGACCAATTGGAGAAAGCCAAATGTGTATTCCTAACCAATCTCATGCAATGCCTCATTTCTGTTTGGCCACTTAAGCTTCCCCATGCCAATAGCATCAAATCAGGACATACCCAAATCCTTTTCTTTTTTCCATTCTTCTGCCTGTCTTTGAGTCTGTCTTTGAGTTTGTCTTTGTCTTCTGCCAAAATCCAACTGATGGTGACTGACACTCTTGCAAGTTTGGATAAATAGTCTGTGCTTGTACTCATTTGGTTGGTCTTCATTGATTTTCATGGATAAAATAATGAGTGAGGCAAACATGATTCCTGTCCTCATGGAAATGATATAGTAGTGAGGAATACAGTAAAAATATGAGTAAACAATAATAAATAAATACAAATGAGATAATCATTTGGAAGGAACCATACAAGGGACTCAGAGAGGATTGACTGAGGTGGCTAATTTGGATAAGGTAGCTATTTTATTTTTATTATTTTTTTCATGTGTTAACTTATTTAACTTTAATTAATTAAGAGATAGCTATGATTATTATCCAGAATTTACATATGAATAAATGGAGGCAAGGAGAGATCAAGAAACTTGTCCAAGTTTACACAGTCAGTGACAGGTACAAATCCAGGCAATTTACTTCCAGAATCCATGCATTAATCATTAAATTCCATTGACAATGTATAAGACAGATAAGATAGCTATTTTAAAGGAGTAGGCAGCTTAAGGAACATTTTAAGGATTGAGGTGCATGTTTGTAGAATAAATGAAAAGTGTTATGGGTGGTAAAGTTAAAAGAGAGCTGAAGAGCTGAGGGAATGAGTTCAAAGATGGGTGGGTGATCCATGGCATAAACGCAAAGGTTGACCTTGGCAAGGAGTTGAGATACTTTTTTCATTGAGACAGAAAAAGGGAGAAAATATGAAAAAGTGACTTCAGAATTAAAATATTTCAAATATAAACCACTGACTCAATTAACATTAAGACTTTGCCATCTGTTGGGAGTTTAGAAACCCAGACTACTGGGCTAGTGGGAGCATTCTGGCCAAAGCATGGAGCCTGGGCAGCTGCTCCTTACAGCCAGCTTTCCAAATTCACAGCCCAGGCAGTTTGTCTATCTTAGCCATATGGTTATTGTAAATTTTCCAGAGGATTAATATCTCCCCAAGGGTGATATTCAAAAAACTTAAACATGATTATTTTCAGGGTGAGGACATTTTATGAATAAAGTGACTAAGAGTTAGTACCAGCAATGAAAAATCAAAAAAATTTAATTCATCCTAGCCTTTTCTGAGCTCTACATTGTGTCTGCAGAGACAGAAGCTGTTTCTGATCCCAGAACAGTCTCTGATTGTGAAGCTGCTGGTCTCGGGTCCTTTGTTTCCTGCTTCACAGAGGAGAACTCTAGAACTTAACAGGCTCTGATTACTTTGAATTAAAGGTGAGCTTTAAAAGGAAGGAGTATTTTTCCCTGGGGTGAATCCTGGTGCCTTAGCAGAGAACTCCCAAAAGCTGGATCATAGGGGTCCCTAGGTGGCTCAGTTGGTTAAGTGTCTGATTTCGGCTCAGGTCATGATCTCAATTTGTGAGTTCAAGCCCCACATCAGGTTCTTTGTGACAGTGCAGAGCCCCCTTGGGATTCTCTCTCTCTCCCTCTCTCTCTGCCCCTTCCTCATGCTCTCTTATTCTAAATAAATAAACTTAAAATCTGGATCATAGATGAGAACAAAAGAAGGCAATGAGAAGGGGACCATTTCTCCCCAATTGTTAGGTTTAGAGTTTAACCTCCATGAACACCAGCCAAATGTGGTTTTTGGCCCTCTAAGATCATCAAAATAGCCATAGCAAGACATTAAATAATATATGTTGCTATGTTTTCATTATTAAGTAAAAGGTATAATATCACCCAGTTCTTAATCCATTGGTCTTAGTCCCTCCAGGGAGACTCAGAGGTGGGGTAGAAATATTTGTCTTACACATTACTTAATTTTAAAAACTAATGGAAAAATTGATGATGTATGAAAGTAATGAGTGAGATGGAAATATGGGTGAATATTTTTAAAATTTTGGTAGAAGAACTTTCTCAAGCCTAGAGCTATGAAAGATTAATAATAGAGTTACTATAATTTTTTAGAAGGCACAATAGAAAGGAAAGGGAAAGGGATTTTTAAAACATGGTAAACAAAGGTAAAAGACAAATGAAAAATAGAGGGAAACATCTACAATACACATATGTATAGATGTTAATAATTTTAATACAATAATAGTTTTAAAAAATCAATATAAAAATATGACTACTCCAATTGAAATATGGGCAAATGATTTGTATAAGCAATTCACATTTAGAATAAAATCTCAACTCCTTACAGGAGTTTACAGGCCTCCTTTGGCCTTATAGGTTCCATGGATCTGTCACTGCCTACCTCTCTGACCTCAGCTCCTGACTTTCTCTCCTACTTACTATTCTCTAGCCACATGGGATTTCTTCGAGTCTTGAAATAGACTAAACTCCTTCCTGCCTCAGAATATTTGCACTTATTGTTTCCTATTCCTCTTATGAGTTTGCCCCATATCTTTGCATACCTAAATCTTTCTCATAATTGGGTATTCAAATATCACATCTTCAGAGAAGCCTTCTGCAATGACCCAGTATATACTGCAACACATCATCTTATTTTTGCATAGCTTGTGTCACCATCTGAAGTTGCATGTGTGTGCTGTCTTCTCCAACTCCCATTTGAAGGCAAGCTCCCTGAGAGGAGAGCCCCCTATCTCTTGTTTGTTGCACTATCCCTAGCGTATAGAATGCTCCCTGGTGCATAGCAGGTGCTATGTAGAGCAGGAGCTAAAATGACTAACACAATTAAGAAAAATAAGAACACATGATCCATTAACATGAACAAAGGCTTGATTCCATAGGTAATCAAAGAAATGCAAATGAAAACAATAGGAACTTTTATCACCATTTAGATTGACAATAATCAAAAAGAATATGCTACTGTCTGCTGATGGAAATGTAAATTGGTAGACATTTTGTGGAAGGTAAATTGGTAAAATCCAATAAGTTTAAATTTTTAAATCTTTTGAGCCACAATTCTATGAAGAGTCCTAGGAAAAGATCACTTCTGCTTCAGACCCAAATGATAAAACCTTGAATCTAAGATGCTCATTGAACCTCCAGCACAAGAAACATGAAGATAGCACCAAAACAAATAATACTAAAATTGCTCAAAACTTGGATAAAGAGAAAATCTTAAAACAGCCAGAGAAATAAAAGAGTAAATATATTCAGAGGAACAAAATGAAAGATGACAGCATATTTCTTATGGTAAACAATGCAAGTGAGGTGATAATGGAGAACATCTTCAAAGTGCGGAAAGAAACTGTCAACATATAATTCTATACCTGGAAAAAGTATCTGTTTGGGGCTGAAATGTGCCCACCTCCAAATTTGTATGTTGAAATCCTAACTTCCCAGTAGCTCAGAATGTCACTGTATTTGGAGATAGGACTTTTAAGAGGTAATTAAAATAAAATAAAGTCGTATGTGTGGGCCCTAATCCAGTATGACTGGCGTCCTTGTAATACCTTATAATAAGAGATTAAGGGGGTGCCTGGGTGGCTCAGTTTGTAAAGTGTCCAACACTTGATCTCAGCTCAGGTCACGATCTCTCAGTTTGTGAGACTGAGCCTTGCTTGGTATTCTCTCTCCCTTGCTCTGACACTCCCCCACTCACACATTCTCTCTCTCTCTCAAGATAAAAAAATAAACTTAAAAAAAATAAGAGAATAGGACCCAGATGCAGTCTGAGAGCTAACAATGTAAGGACATAGAAGGCAGCCATCCACAAGCCAAACAGAGAGGCTTCAGAAGAAACCTAACCTGTGAATACCCTGATCTTTAATTTTTGGCCTCCAGAACTCAGGGGAAATTCATTTCTGTTGTTTAAGAAACCCAGTCTGGGTATTTTGTTATGGCAACCCTAGAAAGCTAATATGATATCTTTTAAAAATGAAGACAAAATACTTTTACAAAATATTTTTTAGAAAAATCTGAAAGAATTCATTACTAGCAGACCCATACAATAAGAAATGTTAAATAAGCAGAAGAAAATGAGGATAGATCAAAATATAGATCTTCACAAAGGAGTGAGGAACATTGGAAAGATTTACTACATGAGTAGATATGTAAGAGCTTTAAAAATTATTTAAATCTCCTTAAAATATTATGTAGTGGGGGAGAAATGGCAGTGTGTTACTGTAAGGTTCTTATACCATAGTAAAGTGGTATAATATGACTTTAATGATTCTGAACCCAATTTCAATGTGGTTGTGTGGAGTTTTCCCCATATCACTAAGAAATTCTACAACACCAGCTGGATGTTCTATAATCAACTCAATTCTGACGCTATCTACCTGGAGATAGTCCTACAAAACTGCCCCCAACATACATACATTTGAGATGCCATTCACAAGCCCAGGTTATCACCTACACTTCTGTTCAGCTGGTCATAGATTGGAGGTTCCAATGACTCCCTTCTTCAGTTCCATTAATTTGCTATTGTGGCTCACAGGATTCAGAGAAATATTTACTTACCAGATTACCAGTTTATTATAAAGGGATATAATTTAGGAACAACCGGATGGAAGAAATGCACAGGCAAGGTATGGAGAAAGGGTGAGTTTCCTTCCCACTCTCCCTGAATCTCTACATGTTCACCAACCTAGAAATTCGCCAAATCCTGTCCTTTTTTTTTTTTAAATGCACGTTTCATTATATACGCGTGATTAATTAAATAATTGGCCATTGGTGACTTAATTCAATCTCCAGCCCCTCTCCCCTCCCTGGAAGTAAGGTGGTGAGATTCAAAGTTCCAACCAGCTAATCACCTGGGTGACTCAACTGGCAACCAGCCTGTATTCTTAGATGACTTATGGGCTTTCTAAAAGTCAACCTAATTAACATACCAAAAACACCTTTATCACTCTCATCACTTAGGGTATTCCAAGGGTTTTAGGAGCTCTATACCAGAAATGAGGATGAAACCAACTAGATATTTCTTTCTTTTTAATTCAACAATTAATAAACATAAAAATAAATAACATTAATAAAATATCAGTTGAAGTAACCTGATCATCTTATTAAATAACACTTGGAAAGTTCTTAATTCTGATTTTTATGTCATATTATATATTCAAACATAGAAAAAAAACTCAAAAATCACTTTAATAACTTAAAACAATATTAACACAAAAAATCATGTTAAACCTTTGAGTTATTTTCAATAACTTTCTTCTTCTTTCATAAAATGTGTATATGTTTTCATTATGGTAGACCTAAAAAAAGAACTAAGAATTCAAGCAATACCTCATTTTAGAGCTAGCTGAATAATTTCAAAAAGGTTTAATAATTCCTACTCATTATATCAAGGCATATGGGAATAACGAGCAGTGCTAGACATCTAAATTCCTTCGACTTTGCTCCATCCAAATATTCTCAGTTTATTTACTTTCCTTTTCCCTGATGGTTATAGATTTCCTTGCTTTCTCAACTAAAAAGCTTACCCAGCGCTAACTTTTCTAGCTTGTGTTTTTAATCATATTCTTTTTTAGCTGTTCTATTAGGCTTCAAAAAGTTCAAACCTCCCATAATTTAAAACCACCACCAAATACTACCATTAATAATAAATCTGCACCCCCCATTTTTCCTTTGTCCTCTAAAGGCAGTGCTCTCAAAGCCAGCCCTTTATTTAGGATATCTTTCTACCTGGAATGTCTTCCATACTGCCACTCATCAAGGCTCATCCTAAATATAACCTTCTCTCTTATTTGGTCATATATTCTTTCATAAAGGATGTTCACACTAATCATAGCAACCTAAAAATTCATGTTTAGCTCATTTTTTGGTACTTTTCCCTTTTTTAAATTTAAATTTTAGGGGCACCTGGGTGGCTCAGTCTGTTAAGCATCTGACTTTGGCTCAGGTCATGATCTCATGGCTCATGAGTTTAAGCCCCACTTCAGGCTCTGTGCTGACAGCTCAGAGCCTGGAGCCTGCTTCGGATTCTGTGTCTCCCTCTCACTCTCTGCCCCTCTCCCACTCACACTCTGTTTCTCTCTCTCAAAAAAAATAAACATTAAAAATTTTTTTAAATAAAATAAAATTTTAATTTTAGTTAGCTAACATGCAGTGCAATATTGGCTTCAGGAATAGAATTCAGTGATTCATCACTTACATACAACACCCAGTGCTCATCACAAGTGCCCTCCATAGTACCCATCACCCATCTAGCCCATGTCTCACCACCTCCCCCCATCAACCCATAATTTGTTCTCTATCATTAAGAGTCTCTTGTGGTTTGTTTCCCTCTCTTCTCTTTTTTCACCATTCCCATATGGTCACCTGTTTTGCTTCTTAAATTCCACATATGAGTGAAATCATATGGTATTTCTCTTTCTGTGATTGAGTTATATTGCTTAGCATGATACATCCTAGTTCCATCTACATCATTGCAAATGGCAAGATTTCATTCTGTTCGATAGCTGAATAATATTCTATTGTGTATGTATGCCACATCTTCTTTATCCATTCATCAGTCAATGGACATTTGGGCTCTCTCCATAGTTTGGGTATTGTTGATCATGCTGCAATAAACATTGGGGTGCATGTAACCCCTTCAAAAGGTACTTTTGTATCCTTTGAGTAAATACCTAAAAGTGCAATTGCTGGATCATAGGGTAGTTCTATTTTTAAATTTTGAGGAACCTCCATGCTGTTCTCCAGAGCGGCTGCATCAGTTTGCATTCCCACCAACAGTGCAAGAGGGTTCCCCTTTCTCCACATCCTTGCCAACACCTGTTGTTTCTTGTGTTGTTGATTTTAGCCATCTGACAGGTGTGAGATGGTATCTCATTGTGGTTTTGATTTGTATTTCCCTGATGATTAGTGATATTGAGCATCTTTTCATGTGTCTGTTGGCCATTTTGATGTCTTCTTTGGACAAGACCAACTATAAATTTCTTATTTAAAAATCACAATATCACAGACTTTAAGGTAATCTGTGATAAGTTAAATATATATAATACAAACACTAAAACAACCACCAAAATAACACATAAAAAAACAGTTCTAGCTATTTACAAAGTAAATAAATGGGATCATAAAAAATAATCCAAAATATGGCACACAAAAAGAAAAAAGAAACAAAGTACAGATGGCACAAATAGAAAACAGTAAGATGGTAGACTTAAATCTCATCATATAACTAATCATATTAAATATAAATGATCAAACATTCTAGTTGAAAGGCAGAGATTGTCTAGTTTTGATTAAAAAAAAGAAAGAAGACCCAACCATATACAAGAAATATACTTTAAATGTAAACACACAAATAAATAAAAAGTAAAATAAAGGTATATCATGTTAATGCTATGCAAAAGAAATCTGTATGATATATTAATATCAGACAAAGTAGATTTCACAACAGAGTATTACCAGGGACAAAGGAGTTCATTTTATAATGGTAAAGGTTTAATTCATCATGAGGACATAACAATCCACACAAATGCTTGTATACAGAATAACAGAGCTATAAAACACATTAAGCAAAAACTGATAGAACTGCAAGAAGTAGACAAATTCATAACCTTAGTCAAAGATGTCAATCACCTATCTCAATAATTATTGCAACATGTAGATAGAAAATGAATAAAGATATAGAAGACTTGAAGATATTGAGAAGTCTCAATATATTTAAAAGTATTATTAATACCATATTTTTTCTAAGATCACAATAGAATTAAACTGGAAATCAATTATGATCTCTGGAAAAATTCCAAATATTAGGAAACTAACCGGTGCGTTTTTAAATAATGGATCAAAGAAGAAATCAAAATGGAAATTAGACATTACTTTAAACTGAATGAAAATAAACACAACATACTAAAAATTCATAAGATGCTGGTAAAGCAATACCTAGGGTGATAGTCATAACACCAAATATTTATACTAAAAAACACTAAAAGTCTCAAATCAATAACTTCAGCTTCCACATTAAGAAACTATTTTTTAAAAGATCAAATTAAACTCGAAATAAGCAGATGAAAGGAAATAATAAAGAGCAAATGCAGAGATCAATGAAATAGAAAACAAAAGAATAACAGAGAAAAATCAATGAAATAAAAAGCTGGTTCTTTCAGATGATCAATAAAATTGAAACTCTCTAGCCAGATTTATAAGGAAAAAAAAAAGAAATACACAAATTGCCAATATCAGGAATTAGAGAAGTAACATCACTCTAGAATCTATAGATATTAAAAGCATAATAAAGGACAAGCATAATAAGTAAACAACATTATGCTAGTAAAGTCAACAACTTAGATAAAATAAAATTCCTTGAAAGACACAAACTATCAAGAAGATACCAAATATGAGAAGAAATAATCTAAGTAGTCCTACATCTATCAGAAAAATAAACTTATAGTTTAAAAACATTCCCATAAAGAAAACTCTAGGTCCAAATGGCTTGGCTGATGAATCATACCAAACATTTAAAGAAGTCATACCACCTCTACACAAACTCTTTCAGAAATTTAAAGAAAAAATATTTTAAAACATATCCATTTTGTTATTATTTTATTTTAAAGAGAGTGAGCAAGCGGGGGAGAGGGGCAAAGTGAGAGAGAGAGAGAATCCTAAGCAGTGTGGATCCCACAACCCTGGGATCATGACCTGAGCTGAAATCAAGAGTCAGATGTTCAACTGAGCCATCCATATACCCCAAAACATCCATTTGCCTTAATAATATATTATGTATAATTCTAATCAATACCCTTTCATTAACACATAACATGTACATGGGGGTAATAGAGCTCTGAAGAGACAACAAAGAAAAGTGGAGTTTGATGAAGAAGAAACGGGAGAAGATCCCAGACAAAGAGCTCTGCTACACAGGATAGAAGAGGATGCTCGTAAGGGAGAGTTTCTCTCTCCAGATGCTCTCAACAACCCAGGAGCAAGAAACATTGCCTATGTTTCACTGAGGTTATACTAATATTTCCAGAGCACTACTGAGTAACAATTGTAGCCAATAGCAATGTTTCACTCTATATCAGCATCTACTACCATTTATTGAGGATCATCCATATGCTGGGTTCTATGCTGGAAATCTCTGTGAGTGATATTTCTTCCTATCCTTACAACCACCCTCTGTTTTAGGAACACCATCAAGTACAGCACACTCCTGCCAGGGTTCTGAGTTTTTTCACCAGTCAGGAGAAGCACAAGATGAAATAATGGAAGGCAAAGAAACCATGAGAAGAATCAGGTTAGATTTATCCATTGATGTAACCCATATGGCAAGCTCCTCCTTTCTTTCTTCCACAAATGATGTCTCTAATAACCTTTCTGGAAGGGAGAAATAGGCAGCAGTGAGGGGCGGGGAACAGGGATAGAATCCATCTTACTATGTCTCCAACTGGGCCATCATCCTCAGGGCATATCCTCATCACTTTGTGGTCTATAATGAAGTTGTTTCCTCAGCCTAGTAGATGAGCTCTGGTAATAACTCTTTTTCTATATTCCCACCTTCCTTTCATTGAATTCTGATGAAAAGTTATGCCAATCTTTATTGCTAAATCCACATGGGGTTGGAAAGGAATGATGAAAAAAATCGATTGCCTTTTCCCTGATCCAAGTTTCAGTTCTTTGAATAAAAGAATAAAGCTTTATTGTCCAGAGCTTCTAAATATATGCCAATTTCCAACTTTTCCTTCTCTTTTCTTCTCATAGACCTTTCTCTTTTAAGCCACAAATACCTCTGTCTGACTCTCCCTTCAGAATAACCAATCCCTAGTACCCTTGTTGGACATTAGAAATCCATAACTGCAGGCATTTGATAAGTGAAAATGGCTTTATCTGATTTAGCAGAACTGTTGGCTGAACTCTGGTCTTACCATCTTCTGGCTCTGCTAGGAAGTAAGGAAGTGGGAGAGGGAGCTTTGGGGCAGTGGAATGTTGGAAAGATAGAAAAACAGGGGGGAATTTTTCCACTCTGAGTTGCAGCTATTTTTTTCCCTCAAAGCCATCTGAAATGAAACATATTTTACCACCACGAGGACTCATTTCCTTCTTCAGACTTTCCTATCTCCCATTAGAGAAGTTCAAATTCCTTCTTTTGGCCTATGTCTTAGAAAACAGTAACACAGCTATGAATAGAGACTGCCCCTTTCCACCCTGGTTAAAGCTGTTCCGCAGCGTTCTCACACTGTCTGAGAATTAGGGCTCCATAACTTCATTTTGAACCCATGTTTCTCTTTTGAGTACTGGAGTGAGAAAGAAAGTACAGTTTTGATTCTCAATCAATACCACCTCTCAATTTGGATAAATTAAAGGCTCCAGCCAACAAGCAATTAATCACAAGATAACCTACAGTGAATGCTAACATATAGAGTGGAGAAGAAGGGAAAAGATAACTGGTTATTAGCCACCTGTGTTACTGCTCCTACTGTTTCTGCAGGAACATTTAGAACATCTTGGTCCTATAGGTAGGAGGGAATGGAACACATATGAATGCAGGAAAAGGTTGCATGGAAATAAATGAAGATTACCTAAATGAGAACAAACAGAAGCTATTTATTCAGAGCTTGCTATAACAGAGGAGTCAGCCACCATCATTTGCCATTTGGTAGAGATTCAAAGGCAAGCAGGAAGCTTTACAGTAAAAAAAAAAAAAGGCATGAGGATAGCCTCATAAGCTCTGATTGGAGTTTGTTAGCATAAGGAGCTGGATGCCAGCTAATTAGAAGTGGAACATGTTATATAATTGATTTGGAAAGCATATTTGGCTTTTAAGCTTGGTCTTGAGTTGAAAATAGGGGCAAAAAATCAGGAAACTGGCAAGGTCAGTTGGGAAATGGTGGAGTGGAAAGACCCTATGCTCACCTCATCCCATGGATACAACTAAATAACATCCGCATAAGCATAAACAACCCAGAAAATGACCTGAAGACTGGCAGAACAAATTCCACAACTAAAGGTAGAGAAGAAGCCACACTGAAGAAGGTGGAAAGAGTGAAGATATGGTCTGGGAGTGAAAGGGACCATGGCCAACCATGGGGGGATGGAGCTGGTGGTGCAGAGAAGGGTGAAAAACAGACTTTCACACCAGGGAGTCCACAGATGAATAGGGAGGATGAACCCCCATAATATTTGCCTTTGAAAGTGAGAGGGGCCAAATCTCATGAGTTCTTACAATCAGCAGGACATAAAGCCTGGAATTTTAAAAATCAGTGGCTCTGCTCTGGGAGAACCTAGTAGGTGTTAGGAAGCAGAATCCCCCTGCCCTTAAAGAACCAGCATGACAAACAGCTCTTGCAGATATAGTGTAGAACCAGTACTTTGAAGAATGCCAGGGGCAGACAGGAGGGAAAAAGACTTGCCCATCTCAGAGTATGGCCTGGAGAGGCAAGGATCATGGGAGAGCCCTCCAGGAACAACGGAGCTAACAGGCGCAATTTCCCTCCCCACGCCCCATCTGTGGAACCAACACTGCCCCAACATTTGTTACCTAACTTGCTTACACCAAGTCCCAACCCCTGCAAGTTGAGAATAGTCTTAGGGAACTCAGTGAATCCATCAAGGTTAATACATTCCCATTATTGAGGTCTCAGAAGAAGAAGAGAGAAAAAGGAACAGAAAATTTATGTGAAGAAATAATAGCTGAAAACTTCCCTAATCTGGAGAAGGAAATAGATAGCCAGATCCAGGATGCACAGAGATCCCCACAAAAACTCAATACACCAAGACACATAGTAATCAAAATGGCAAAAAAGTAGTGATAAAAAAATTTTTTTAGGAGCGCCTGGCTGGCTCAGTTGGAAGAGCTTGTGACTCTCAATATTGGGGTTGTGAGTTCAAGCCCCACACTGGGTGTAGATACTACTTAAACAAAACAAAATGGCACCTGGGTGGCCCAGTCAGTTGGGCATCTGACTTTGGCTCAGGTCATGATCTCGCAGTTCATGAGTTTAAGCCCCACATGGGGTTCTGTGCTGACAGCTCAGAGCCTGGAGCTTGTTTTGGATTCTGTGTCTCACTCTCTGCCTCTGCACCACTCGCACTCTGTCTCTCTCTCTCTCAAAAAATGAATAAACATTAAAAAAAAAGAAAAAAAAGTAAAAGTAGCCACAGAAAAGACAGTTGCATACAAGGGAAACCCCATAAGTCTGTCATCAGATTTTCCAACAGAAACTTTGCAGGCCAGGAGGGATTGGCAAGATACATTCAAAGTGCTGAAACAAAAGTCCAGGACCAGATGGCTTCACAGGTGAATTCTACTAAACATTTAAAGAAGAGATAATTCCTATTCTCAAGCTTTTCCAAAGAATACAAGAGAATGGAAAACTTCCGAATTTATTCTATGAAGCCAGTATCACCCTGATACCAAAACCAGATAAAGACACCACAAAAAAAGAAAACTACAGGCTAACATCTCTCATGAACATAGAAGCAAAATCCTCAACAAAATATTAGGAAACCAAATCCAACAATACATTACAAAAAATATACCAGCGTCAAGTGGGATTTATTCCCAGGATGCAAGCGTGGTTCAATATTCACAAAACAGTCAACACGATACATCACATCAATACTAGAGAGGATAAAAACCATATGATCATTTCATTAGATGCAGAAAAAGCATTTGACAAAGTACAACATTCATTCATGATAAAAACCCTCAAAAAGGAGGTCTAGAGGGGAAATACCTCAACATAATAAAGGTTATATATGAAAAACCCACAGCCAACATTATACTCAATGGTGAAAAACTGAGAGCTTTTTCCCTAAGGTCAGGAACAAGACAAGGATGTCCAATCTCACCACTTTTATTCAACATAGCACTGGAAGTCCTAGCCACAGTCATCAGACACCATAATGAAATAAAGGGCATCCAAATTGGTAAGGAAGATGTAAAACTGCCATTATTTGCAGATGACATAATACTATATATAGAAAACCCAAAAGACTCCATCAAAAACTACTAGAACTGATAAATGAATTCAGTAAAGTTGCAGGATATAAAATAAATGTACAGAAATCTGTTGCATTCCTATACACTAATAATGAAGCAGCATAAAGAGAAATTAAAAAACAATCCCATTTACAATTGCACCAAAACCAATAAATTATCTAGGAATAAACTTAACCAAAGAAGTCAAAGACCTGTACTCTGAAAACTATAAAACACTGATGAAAAAAATTCAAGACAATGCAAAGAACTAGAAAAATATTTCATGCTCATGAGTTGGAAGAAAAAATATTATTAAAATGTCTATACCGTCCAAAGAAATCTACAGATTTAATGCAATCTCTATCAAAATACCATCAGCATTTGTCACAGAACTAGAATGATCCTAAAATTTGTATGAAACCAATAAGGCCCCAAACAGCCAAAGCAATCTTGAAAAAGAAAAAACTGGGGGTATCACAGTACCAGATTTTAAGTTATATTACAAGGTAGTAGTAATTAAAACAGTATGGTATTGACATAAAAATAAACATAGAGAGCAATGACATAGAACATAAAACCCATAAATAAACCCACAAGTATGTGGTCAATCAATCTTCAACAAAAGAAGAATGAATATACAGTGGGGAAAAGACAGTCTCTTCAACAAGTGGTGCTGGGACAACTGGACAGCCGTTTGCAAAGGAATGAAACTGGACCACTATCTTTCACCATACCCCAAGATAAATTCAAAATAGATTAAAGACCTACATGTGAGATCTGAACCAAAAAAAATCCTTGAAGAGAGCACTATTGGCCATAATAACATTTTTCTAGATATGTCTCCTGAGGCAAGGGAAATAAGAGCAAAAATAAACTACTGGGGCTACATAAAAATAAAATGTTTCTGCACAGTGATGGAAACAATAAAACTGAAAGGCAACCTACTGAATGGAAGAAGATATTTGCAAATGACCATATCTGATAAAGGATTAGTATAGAAAACATATAAAGAACTGATACAACTCAATACCCAAAAACAAATAATTCAAAAAAAAAAAATAAGCAGAAGACATGAAAGACATTTGTCCAAAGAAGACATCCAGATGGCCAAGGAACACATGAAAAGATGCTTAACATCACTCATCATCAGGGAAATGCAAGTAAAAACTACAACAAGAAATCACCTTACACCTGTCAGAATGGTTAAAATCAACAACACAAGAAACAACATGTTGGCAAGGATGTGGAGAAAAAGGAACCCTCCTGCACTGTTGGTAGGAATGCAAAGTGATGCAACCACTGTGGAAAAGAGTGTGGAGGTTCCTCAAAAAGTTAAAAATAGAACTACCCTATGATCCAGCCATCGACTACTGGGTATTTACCCAAAGAATGTGAAAACATGAATTCAAAGGGATACATGCACTCCTATGTTTATAGCAGCATTATTCACAATAGCCAAACTATGGAAGCAGCCCAAGTGTATATCAATTTGATGAATGAATAAAGAAGATGTAATATATTACTCAGAAAAATATTACTAAGCCATAAAAAAGAATGAAATCTTGCCATTTGCAATGATATGGATGGAGTTACAGAGTATAATGCTAAGTGAAGTAAGTCAGCCAAAGAAAGACCAATACCATATGATTTCACTCATATGTGAAATTTATGAAACAAAACAACTGAGCGAAGAAAAAAGAGCGAAATAGACAGACCAAGAGACAAACCCAACCATAGAGAACAAACCGATGGTTACCAGACAGGCAGTGAGTTGGGGGATGGGTGCGATAGGGATGGGGATTAAGTACACTTACCGTGATGAAATGAAATGAAGTGAAGTGAAGTGAAGTGAAGTGAAATGAAATGAAATGAAATGAAATGAAATGAAAAAAAATCAGGAAGCTGACAATTATTGACCAGGTCCTGACCATTCTGGGACAATTGCTGCAGAGGTTGTGGTTTAGCTTCTAGGCTGGTTATTACAGACTTCTTTTGTAATATATGGTCTGGTCATTGTCCATGTATGTATTTAGTCTCTCCATGCTTAACCACCATTTTTGGTCTGATTTCCTATAGCTACTCAGGAGACAGACTTTATGTCCTCAGGTCCTGGACCTCTGTGGAGGATTCCTATCATCAACTTTGTGTAGTTATTTACTGCTGTGTAATAAATTACCCCCCAAAAATTGTGGCTTAAAACAATATTCATTATCACAGTTTCTTTGGGTCAAGAATCCAGGTGTGGCTTAGCTGGTCCTCTGGTTTAGGGTCTCTTACAAGTATGCAATTAAGGTATCACCTGTGTCTTAGTCTATTAGGGTTGCTATATCAGGATACCACGGACTGTATGGCTTATAAACAACAGGAATTTATTTTTCACAGTTCCAGAGGCTGAGAAGTCCGAGATCAAGGTACAAACCCAAGATCATTTGATGTCTGGTAAGAATGTGCTCTCTGAGACAAATATCATATGACTTCACTCATAGGAGGAATTTAAGACACAAAACAGATGAACATAAGGGAAGGGAAGCAAAACTAATATAAAAACAAGGAGGGGGAAAACAAAGAGACTCTTAAATAGAACAAACTGAGGAGTGCTGGAGGGATTGTGGTGGTGGGGATGGGCCAAATGGGTAAGGGGCATTAAGGAAGACATTTGTTGAGATGAGCACTGTGTGTTATACATAGGGGATGAATCACTGGAATCTACTCCTGAAATCATTATGGCACTATATGCTAACTAACTTGGATGTAAATTAAAAATACATTAAAAAAAAAAAAAGAAAGAATGTGCTTTCTGGTTCATAGACTTAAGTCTTTTTGCTGTAACTTCACGTGGCAGAAGGGGTGAAGGATCTTTCTGGAGTCTCTTTTATAAGGGTACTAATCCCATTCATGAGTGGTCCATGATCTAATTACCTCCCAGAATCCCCACCTACTAATACCATTGCATTGGAGGTTTAGATTTCAACATATAAATTTGGAGGGGAGAGGATACAAATATTCAATCGTTAGCATCCCAGTTCTGTAGTCATCTTAAGCATCAACTAGGGAAAGATCCACTTCCAAGTCCACTCTCAACAATCCTGCTCACTTGGTTGTTGGCAGGATTCAGTTTTTTTGAGGCCTTATTGGACTGAGGGCTTCAGTTCCTCACCAGCTGTGGGCCAGCGGCGACTTTCAGTTCCTTGCCCCTTGTTTCTCTCCATGGGTCTCTGTAGCCCACAACATGGCAGTTTCTTTCATCAGAGCCAGGAAACCAAAAAGAGCCAGAGATAGAGAATGTGAGCAAGACAGAAGTCAGAGTCTTTTGCAACCTAATCTTAGAAGTGACATCCAACTTCTTTTGTCATATATTCTATTCATTAGAAGTGTCAACCTTAAATTGTCGGGAGGCAACAGTTAAGCAAAAGCATTTATTTGGGATCAAAGAATTGCAGTTCAGGATTTGGGTAGCAACCCAAACAGCAAAAGTCAGGGGCTTTTAAAGACAAAAAAAGGGAATGCTTGTATAAGTTGTTTACAAAGACTTTTGATTGGTGTTGGCAGCAGAAAACTAATCTTGGCCAAATATAATTGGTTGCTAAGGCTATCACTAAGCAAAAGTTTGCTACTGTAGCAAGTGGCAAGCCTTCTTGCCTGCAGAGTTCTTGGAGTATTTGCACTTTGGCCCTGTTCAAAAGTTCATGGTTCCACCGGTAAGGATATGCATAAGGCCACCTCCTTAATGGCCTCCCAGCTCCAATTTAAACTCTCTTGACATAGGGGTGCCTGGGTGGCTCGGTTGGTTTTGTCCAACTCTTGATTTCCACTTAGGTCATGATCCTGTAGTTGGTGAGTTGAGCCCCTAGTCGGGCTCTGTGCTGATGGTGCAGAGCCTGAGTGGGATTCTCTGTCTCCCTCTCTCTCTGCCCCTCCCTCACGCACTCTCTTTCTCTCTCAAAAATAAACATTTAAAAAAATTAAAAATAAAATAAAATCCCTTGACATAAATGACTCCCATTTTATTTGACCTTTCTCAGAAGCAAAGTACGAGGTCCAGCTTACACTCAAGGATGGGGATGATGCAAGAGAGTGAGTATCAGGAGTGGGGATCATTGAGGGCCATCTTGCAAGCTATCACAAAACTCTGTCAAATCAAAATCAGATCCAGACTAGTAAGAGACTTCATTAGTAGGGATCATTGCAAGAGTGGGGAAGGATTATTGCAGTAAGGAGAACATTGATGGAAAGATCAGCAAACATCTCAAGTTTGGGAAAAGTTTTCTTCTATAAAGTAGAGAATACAAGGCTATGGGATGAAAGGAACCAATATATGCATGGTTGTGTGGCAGTTCAGAGAATGTCTTACCCTGAGGCTGGCCTCTTTTCCAAGAGGACCCTTAAGGAAAGGCTATATGCTGGCCAAAGCTGAGGGTGGGCCAAGGTTCAATCCCCTGAGAGAACCAGAGAACTGTATCCTGGGTTCAGTTAACAGCATTTTGTTCCTATTGATCAGTGGGGACAAAAACAGTTCATCCAATCATTGATGAGGCCAAGAATGGGAATTTGGATAATGAAAAGGCTACCCAGGAGCCTTATCTAACCCATATGGGAAGGGTACTTCTTTGCAATAAGCCATTTCCTGGAACACAAAGGGCAAGGAGATTCCTTAAGCTTCCCTGTTTTCCCTGCTCAGCTCAAATTCAACAACATCATTTTCATTCCTATCCCTCTTGCTTCCAGCATGGGGGTGCTTCCACAGAAGCTGACCATCCTTGGTTTGGCTCTGCATCCCAGTTTTTCACCCAGTGGGCTGCCTTGGGCAGGATGAGGAAGAAGAGGGGCAAGAAGAGGAAAGGAAAGAATAGAAAACATTCACTAAGCAGTTGGAGGTGTCAGCAGTGTCCTAAATGCTTTCTCCACATTATCTCATAAACTTTCCATTTAGCCACTTCTGGTTCCTTCCCATTCCTTCCCTCAGGCCCCACCCTTGACACCCCCTCCCCCACCCCCTCCAGTCATGAACTCAAATTGCCCCGCACTACTCAAGATGCACTTGCCATTCACATGTTTCACTGCATTACTATTATTTATAAATAATTCCTAGACTGCAGGCTGAGTGACCCCTTCACTTTTGTGAGTTCCCTGGCCTTCCATTTTTTATCTGTAAAAACTGGGACTGGAGAAGTGAACACTGTGTTGGGTTTACAGAATCTTAGATTTTGTGTTTCTCAGGTGACCACAAACCACTGGAAAACAGCCAAGCAAAGTCTCAAATCCACCTCAGAGAAGGAAACTTTCCCAACAATAGTACTTACCAGGATCTTCTCTTTGTAACAGAATCTTCTGCAACATTCCGCCAAGGCCACACCTCCTCTGATCCCACCACAAATAGAGCTCCCTCCATCCCATAACAAACCCTTCTAATACCTGGCTGCTTAAGGAACGTCTTATCTTCTTTCCACAGAATTCTAGAACTCCTTGACATTCAAATAACTTCCTAGCTTCTCCAGCCATTCCCAATTTCCTGGCATCTACCATAGTATTTCGGATTCAACGTATCCAACAATGGAAGCCATTTCCTATAAGGAGGCCCAGAAAACACTGCGGATTAGAGGAGATACTGATTTGCCACAAAGGAAGATAATTATATAAACAAAGCTAAGAGCTGCTTGGCCTTGAGGAGAATGACTCACACAACCTACAAAATCACTTGTTAGAATACAGAAGTGGAAAGTAAGCATACACTAAACCCTTCTGTTTTTTAGAGCAGTAAAAATCTATTGTGTTAGGAAATAGGCTTCTATAAAGATTAGCCCTTAGCTTCTACAACATCGGTATAGGCAAACCTTTTTTCATTGTGCTTTGCAAATAAACTGCGTTCTTTACAAACTGAAGGTTTGTGGCAACCCTGTGTCAAGTCAAGTCTATTGGCACCATTTTTCTAACGGCATTTCCTTACTTTGTGCCTCTGTGTCACATTTTGGTAATTCTCATAATTTTTCAAATTTTTTCATTATTATATTTGTAATGGTGATCTGTGATCAGTGATCTTGGGTATGTTGGAATTATTTGGGGGCACCACAAACCTTGCCCATATAAGATGGTGAATTTAACTGATAAGTGTCGGGAGTGTTCTGAAAGCCCCACCAACCAGTCCTTCCCTGCTTATACCTCACCTCTCTCCCCTCTCCTTGGGCTTCCCTATTCCCTGAGACACAACAATATTGATTCAGACCAGTTAATAACCTCACAATGGCCTCTCAGTATTCGAGTGAAAGGAAGAGTCGATTGATAATGGCAGATTTCATTGTTGTCTTATTTTAAGAAATTGCCACCACCACCCCAGCTTTCAAAAACAACCACCTGATCAGTCAGCAGCCATCAACAATGAGGCAAGATCTTCCACCAGCAAAAAGATTATAACTCACTGAAAGCTCAGATGATTGTTAGCATTTTATAGCAATAAGGGTATTTTTATTTTACTTTATTTTATTTTATTTTATTTTATTTTATTTTTTATTTTATTTTATTTTATCTTATTTTATTTTATTGAGAGCAAATGAAAATGTATGAGTGGGCAAGAGGGAGAGAGAGAGAGAATCCCAAGCAGGTTTCACACTCAGCGTGGAGCCCAATGTGAGGTTTGATCCCACGACTCTGGAATCATGATCTGAGCCAAAATCAAGAGCTGGACGCTCAACAGAATGAGCTACCTAGGAGCCCCACAATAAAGGTGTTTTTAAAAATTTTTTAAATTTTTTTAAAGTCTATTATTTTTAAGAGAGAGAGACAGACAGAGAGCAAGCAGGGAAGGGGCAGAGAGAGAGGGAAACACAGAATCAGAAGCAGGCTTCAGGCTCTGAGCTCTCAGCACAGAGCCCAAAGTGGGGGTCAAACTCACAGACCACAAGATCATGATCTGAGCTGCAGTCAGCCACCCAACCGACTGAGCCACTCAGACGCCCCAAGGTGTTTTTAAATTAAGGTATGTACATTGTTTTTTTTTTTAGACATAATGCTATTGCACACTAAATAGACTATAATATGGTGTCAACATTAACTTTTATATACACCAGGAAACCAAAAAATGCATTCGACTCACTTTATTGTAATAATTGCTTTTTTGTGGTGGTCTGGAACCAAACCTGCAATATCTCAAAGGTATGCCTGTACACAGTAACAAATGTATTATTGTCTCCATTTTTGTGAATGAGATTACCAAGTTGGGGAGCATGCTGAAGTTTACAGAGCATGCAGAGCGGCAGAGTGGTTTACAAATAAGCCCCATTCCAAAAAGTATGCAATGAGCTCACATGCCCTGAGTTCTTCTACTTACCCTCCCCTACCCCCCGAGTCCTGGAAGGCATGACTATATTTAACAATTATCTGTGCAACTTACACAGTGCTTTGTACATTATCAGTCTTCAGTAAGTATTTAGAATTCTGAACCTATGAAAACCTAGTTGAAAATGGCTTCAAATGCACATAACGAAAATCCTAGTAACAGGAGCTCGGGTAAATAGGGCCTTGTTTTACTCATATAACAGTGTCTTACATAGAGGTAGCTGGCTTGCTTAGGTCAGCAGTTTAGGTCAGCATCTCTAGAATTCTCTTAAACTTCCAGAATGGGTATTGGGATAGCCAACATGCAGTGTTGGACACAGGCCTTTAGAGGGCATCTGGTCCCAAACCTACATGTTATAGGGAGGGACTGCAGCCCAGAGAAGTTGCCCGAGATCTCACAGCTAAGTGACCAAGCTCAGGTTTAAACCCAGAACTCCCTAAGCCATGGCCTTTTCTCTTTCTAAGAATTGATCCTTCTGGGATCCTGATATCTACTAGAAATAACCTGATAATGTATTATGAATTATTCTTTGATCACCCATATGTTCACCAGATTAAGAGATGTATTTATAACATAACCTGAGATTTCAGTGACTTATTCCCAAGCAGTGGTCATAATGGTGGAAATTACAGTTTCCATGTCACTCAGAGTGAGGAGAGATGATTTCGAGACCGGGGTTGGCAGTGCCTCCTCAGTCATATAGAAAACTAGTGACTCGCTTAGGTTGTTTGTCTGCTACTACCAACTTGTATTCAACCTTCTAAACCCAAGCATGCTATAGTAATTTGTCTTGTCTATGTTAGGGATTCCTGGCATGGAGCTCCCAAAGCCCTTGGAATTCCCTGAATGATAGTAATGTTTTCTTATGCTCCTGAAGTGATTTATGGTGTACCCCTAGATAGCTTCAGCCTGGGGCTGATCACCAGGAAGTCCAACTACATGATTAGAGGGTTGGAACTTTGGGCCAGCCTAACCTCTGGGGAAGGGAAGGGGGCTAGAGATTGAGTTCAATCACGTGCCAATGATGTAATCAACCATGCCTATTTAGTAAAACCTCAATAAAAACTCTGGACACCAAAGTTCAGCGGAGCTTCCTTTTTGGTGAATACATTGATATGACACTGATATACACTCTAACTCCATGGGGAGAGGGCACAGAAGCCCTGCATCCCTCCCATACCTCACCCTATGCATGTCCTTTATATTAACACTGTAATTGTAAGTAGAGTACCTTTCTGGGTTCTGTGAGTCTTTCTAGTGAATTATCCCACCTGAGGGAGCTGTGGGAAACCCTGAATCTGTAGACAGATAGTCAGAAGTGTGGCTGACATCTGGAGTGAGGGCAGTCTTATAGAGGAGTTCACCCTGAACTTGCAAAATCTGTACTAGCTCTGGGTAGTTAGCATCAGAACTGAATGGTAGCACACCCAGTTGGTGTTAGACAAGTTGGGGTGGAAATGAAACACCAACTCAGATTCACTCCCTCCTGGATGCCTTTCCCTCTCCAGATAGAATAAACCCTCCCTCTCCTGTGCTACCTTAAAAATACACTGTATTTATCACACTGTATAATGTTATATTTATATAATTTTTAATGTCCTCCAACTAGATCATTAGCTCCTAGAAGAAAAAGATTCTACCATATCAATTCTACACGCGTTTCCATAGTGCTTGGCAAATGTGCTCAGGGCATTTTTAATGAGCTAATGGATAAATGAGTGATTGTGTGACAATCTCTCTATTCATCACCTCCATCTCTCTGCGCTTGCTTTCTTCCTCATGCTGTCCTTCTGCTTCACTCTTTCTTGCACAGAGCAGGGTAATTATTTCTACACAAGCACCACTCTACCATAGCTACTCTTTATTTTCTGATTTAGAACAGACGCTGCCTGCTGCACAGGAGTTTAATTTGTTTGTGTCTCCGAGTCCAGTACCCAAATGATGAGTGACTGGTAGGACATGGCTAGAGGAAGAGCTGATGGGTTCACATGTTCTGAGCATCCCTCAGGTACTGTTCCCTGCTCAATTCCACCCTCAACCCCTGAAAATGCAATGGCATTATTTGTAATATCAGGTACTGTAAGAAGTAGATACCACCAATAAAACATCTGTTGTGCAATAAGAAATAATTAAATAATCATATCCTAATCTCACAGAGACCCCCTCACTCCAGCTTGGCTGCTCTTCTGCTCCCTTGCCATGTTTGACTTGGCACATGCCTCTATATGAAGCTCCGAGGCTCCTCAACCCACATCTGAGAAAGCAGGATGCCAGGCTAGATATTTCTCAGTCCCTTGATGTTTCTAGCATCAGATGCTTCAAGGCTTGGGGAGAGAAGCATGGGTTGGGAGAAATCTTGCTCCTCTCTCTCCCCTTCTCCCTTCCATCTTCCCAGTACCACAGAGGCTTCCTTCTTCCTCTTTCTATGTGACAGGAGCTCGCTTTTGTGTCATTTTTTCCTTCTTCCTTGCTCTGTGTGTTTCTTTCTTCTAGGTGATGTTTACAACCCCTTCTCTGAAACACTAAGTCTTATGGCCAAGTCTTACACTCTTAAGGGCTATTGGGGATGGAAAGGAAAATCTCTAAGAGGAGAAATACTGAAGTCTTTGTAAAGTATTGTCTGTGTTACATAGACATCTAGCCAACATTTATTCCTAGTTATTCTGTGCCAGTGAAAATCTAACTGAAAGGTAAGGCATAACTTCTTCCCTCAGGCAGCAACCAAGTTAACGGGAGAGGCAGACAAGCAAAGAAGCAATTACAAACCAAAGAGCTCAAGGAAGGTCAGAGTTCTGAGCTTTCATAGAAGAGGGGCTCCTTAACCCGGATGTGGGCATCTTGATGAGAGGGACATGATCCTGAGCTGATACCTGAAAGACACATAGGAGTTAAAGAAGAAACCTTGGGTAAATAATGGATAACAGCAGGAGGATCTGCCTGTGCAAAGGTCCAGAACATCAGGAACTTCAAGTCAGTAGTTCAGCTTAGTGGAAGCTGAAGCAGGAAGAGTGGGAAGAGGTGAGGCTCTGTGGGCAGATAGGCTTTTGTAGGCAATGAGGGCCCAGTGAAGTGTTCTAGTTAGGAGATGACAGGCTTGACTTTGAGTTACTTTAACCCATGGCATGAAGAATTAATTGGATGGGGCAAGACTGGCACTTGGAGGCCAGTTTGGAGACCACTGCTTTACCCAGCATGAGGCAAACAAGGTACTGAGGGTGCAAAACTTAAGAAGGCATTCACTCTCAGAGCTGTGCAACTGCTTTGTTATACCTGTGACTTCAGCCCCTCCCTTGCCTCGCCCTCTTCCAAGCTCTAGCTGAGAATATGAACTCATGCACTGATAACTGATCATTTACATGTTCACTGAGGTATTTGCTTTTGTCAAAAGAACCCTTGAGCTAGAGGAATAATTCCTAAAAATGAGATCCTATGAAATTCTAATGTACCCAACACACAACAGCATGCATAAACATGTCCATGAATGTGACAAAAAGAGCCCCTGTGAGTTTGACTTCTCAGGATGAGGCTCTTGAGAAAGGGTCATAACAAGGAGAGGAATTTTTTTTTCCTCTAATGTGGGGGCAACTTTATCACAAAAGAAGTGGGGGCTGCTCAATGTCAGGGTAGCTTAGTTTCAAGAGCCAAGGTAATGTTGAAGAGGATGGTGTCCATCCATGTCCAAGGCAGCCTCACTACAGAGTCTAAATCCCTTGGTACCCACGTAGGGCTCCAAGGCAATGGCCTTCAAACATATTTAGGCAGATGCCCCCTAAACAAATCAATCACAAACCAAAACAAAAGCCTTAAGAATGGGAACAAACAGGGATGAAGAATGCAAAGAATAAAGTCTCACAAGCTAGTTGTAAAATCAGATGAGAGAGTGAATAGAAAGTCCTGGTAGCATAGTATCATCCAGAGACTTTGTTCCATCAGTGTTAATTCACTTCACCTTCCCTTCTGAGTTATGTACAGAAGCTTATAGATGATAACTAGAGTTGCTGTTGATCAAACAATTACAAAAGAATAAGCACTTTCCATGCATTATTTCATCCTTACAACAGCCCCATTTTACAGATAATGAATTTGAGGCTCAGAGAAGTTAATTTAGTTGTCCGAGAGCACACAAGGGTGAGATGGATTTAAGCCCCAGTTTGTCTAGCCCTAGCAGAGCTGAGGCATGAACTACACCCTCCTGCCCCTCCTGGCGTCAGAGTCACAGAATGGGGCAAATACCCAGCAAACGATGATTCACTGAGCCCTCCTTCCCAGACGAGCACCTCCCAGGAAAGAGATTCCTCAGCCTTCCTGGGGAAACAATTCCATGTCCTAAAGCATCACACTCAGACTGCTCAGAGAACTCTCCTCTGTCAAAACCTCATTTGCTTTTTGCTGTAATTTCAACTCATCACTTCTTTAGTTTAGTAGGTAAGACTTAGAATAAAATGAAATTGAAGTTTTATTTCAAAACACTTATGTCTCCATCCTTCATAAAAAAGACTGTTCCACATTTTTTTTTTGGACTTGTGGCAACAGTGATTTATTTCTTACTTTCAAAACCAAGCTCTAGCTAGTAAAAATAAAATGAGGGGGGGGGTAGCAAAAATAAAAATTATTCAGTCCCTTTGCCAAGGGACTGAAGCTCAAAACTTATTTTTCTTTGAAGAGAATTTGAAAAAAAAAGTCTAGCATGCTGTCCAAGCTATTGGCTTCCTCTTCTTTGTACTTTTTTTTCTCAAGCTGAGGTTTGACGGCAACCTTATATCCTACAAATCCTCAGTTTAGCCTATTTTTAGCTCCATACAGTTCTTTTTTTTTTTTAATATTTATTTATTTTTGAGACAATGCGAGAGACAGAGTGAAAGCAGCGAAGGGGCAGATAGAGGGAGACACAGAATCTGAAGCGGGCTCCAGGCTCTGAGCTGCCAGCCCAGAGCTGGACGTGGGGCTCGAACTCACTAACCACGAGATCATGACCTGAGCTGAAGTCAGATGCTCAACCAACTGAGCCACTCAGGCTCCCCTGGCTCCATACAGTTCTAATGACAAATATTCACCAAACAATATATACTGAATTTTCATTATTTTACCTGAAAAAGAAGAAAGGAGCTGCCAGAGTCTCTTTGACACAGGACAGCAGATCCTCGACATTTTCAAGGGGTTTTCCCAAGACTTTGGCAAACTCCTAAGAATAACTTTTGTAAAAATGTTTAGATCGGCACTTAATCGCCCTTCAAATTACATTTTAGTCCAAAGTCACATGTTTCCTCTACACAACCTCACAATCTAAGTTAATTTTTATTTTTCATTCCAGTTTTATCTTCCACTTAATAAACAAATTAGGGCTGACTGGACAGTCAGTGAAAGTGCCCCAAAATCCCCTTTGCCTTTTTTGTATGGATTGATCCTGTTCACATTAAAGACTTGAGTCCTTCCTAAGGCATCCCTCTTTCAAGTAGCCTAAACTCCTAATCTCTGGACAATCAGAACTACTTTCTCTTGGAAGTAAGTGTAAGAAACCACTTTGGTCATATTTCATGATGAGTAATCAAAATAAGTGGTATAGGTGTAAGAGAACAAGAAAGAGATGTTTAGGCAAATCATTCATAATGGTACTAGTTATGGACTGAATTGTGTCTCCCCAATCCCTATGTTGAAGCCATAATCCCCACTGTGATTGTAGTTGGAAACAGGGCCCTGGGGGAGGTAATTCAGGTTAAATGAGTCAAAGGGTGGGGTGCTAATCCAATAGGACTGGTATGTTTATAAGAAGAAGAGGAGGGGTGCCTGAGTGGCTCAGTGGTTGAGTGTCTGACTTTGGCTCAGGTCACGGTCTCATGGTTCATGGGTTCAAGCCCCACATTGGGCTCCGTGCTGATGGTGTGGAGCCAGCTTGGGATTCTCTCTCTCTCCCTCTCTCTCTGCCCCTCCTGCACTCACACTTTCTCTCTCTTATAAACAAACAAACAAACAAACAAACAAAGTTTTTAAAAAATTAAAAAAGACAAGAGGGGCGCCTGGGTGGCTTGGTCGGTTGAGCGTCCGACTTCGGCTCAGGTCATGATCTCACGGCCCGTGAGTTCGAGCCCCGCGTCGTGCTCTGTGCTGACCGCTCAGAGCCTGCAGCCTGTTTCAGATTCTGTGTCTCCCTCTCTCTCTGCCCCTCCCTTGTTCATGCTCTGTCTCTCTCTGTCTCAAAAATAAATAAACGTTGAAAAAAAAAAAAAAAAGACAAGAGACACCAGAGAGTGTTCTCATCCCTCATCCCTAGCTTGAGCATACAAAAGAAAGGTCTTGTGAGGATGCAGTGGGAAGGGGGCTATCTGCAAGCCAGGAGGAGAGGCCTCACTAGTACTTTGGTGGCACCTTGACCTTGGACATGTGACCTCCAGAAAATTTCCTGTCAGGAAATAAACTTCTGCCTTTTAGTCCACCCAGTCTGTGGCATTTTATTATGAAAGTCCTAGCAGACTTAGACAATACCACTAGATGGAATTAAAAGGATTATTTAGCCAACAAAAGTAGGAAGCAGTGAGGGTCTGGGAAAGAGTCCAGGAGAAGTGAGGAAGTAGGGAAGTTTAAGTGAGCTGATCACTCAGGTTCTATGACAGGGAACCAATAGATATTAGAGAGAATTGATAAGTCAAGAAAGGGGAACTTTGAATACATTATTTAAAGTTACAGAGGTGAACCCTTTAAGAATGCTTGCACTCCAATTACTAGAACATCTGACTACAGTGGACTGAAGAAATAGTTATTTTTTCTCCTCATCCCTCATAACACACAGTGCAGGAGGAAGCAGCTGCTGGCATTAATTCAGAAACACCCCCAACATCACTGTAATTCTCTTGGCCTTCTCTTCATGATCACAAGTTGGACCTTGCATCTCCAGCCATTGAGACCTCATTCCAGACAGGAATAAGAAGTAAGGGAGAAGGGATAGCACCAGCAGACTAGGAGGAAAAGAAATCATGCCTCAGGTTTGTAAATTACTACATGTCATGGACACCTTGGGGTGTGACTGTTGAAGCCACAATTTTAAATCAGTGACTGCTAAGAATCTACCTGATGTGATGTTTCCTGGGGTAGCCCAGGGAGGTTCCGAATTCATTTAGCATCTCTAAGAGTCTCATAGCTAGGTATTAAAGCCATCCTCCTTGAGCTATCTACTCTAGACCTCAATGATGGCTACTAGATGATTTGGCAAGACATACAACTGCACAGAGTAATGGTCAAAAGCATGGCCAATGGAGGGGCACCTGGGTGGTTCAGTTGGTTAAGCGTCTGATTCTTGATCCCAGCTCAGGTATTGATCTCAGGATTGTGAGTTCAAGCCCTGCGTTCAGCATTGGGTGTGAAACCTATTAAAAAAAATCATTACCAGTGGAGTTGGAAAGACTTGGGTCTGACACTCACTACATACTCCTTACCAATTGTGTCAAATTGGACAGATTACTTTAGCTCACTTTCCTGAATCTCAGTTTCCTTGCTTATAAAATAGAGATAGTGGGGCACCTAAGTGGCTCAGTTGGTCGAGTGACCGACTCTTGATTTCAGCTTGTCATGATCTTTCGGTTCATGGGCCCCAGCTCCATGTTGGCGTCCATGCTGAGCTTGGAGCCTGCTTAAGATTCTCTCTTGCTCTCCCTCTGGTTTGCATTCTCTCTCTCTCTTTCTCCCTCGGAAGAAAGAAAGAAAAGAAAAGAAAAGAAAAGAAAAGAAAAGAAGGAAGGATGGAAGTAAGGAAGGAAAGAAGAAAGGAAGGAAGGAAGGAAGGAAGAAGAAAGAAAGAAAGAAAAGAGAAAGAGAGAGAGAAAGAAGAGAGAGAGAGAAAGAAAGAAAGAAAGAAAGAAAAAGAAAAGAAAGAAAATGAAATAAGATAGTAACACTTCACAGTCCAGTGTTTGCAGTGAGAATTGACTACTCTATTGCCAGCTCTTAGAATGCCTGACTCACTGAATGTTTGTTGAATAGTTTGTGAACGTTTTCATTTCCATTTCCCTAAGAACTGTCATCATGTCTGAAGTTGGCACCTCATTTTTTTTACGGTGACTCTTAAGTCAGCTTTCAACTTTACATTCAACCAAATTGCATATAAATTGCATCTCTTAAGTAGTTAATGCATAATAGAAGCTGGAATTTAAAAACAACTTCACGAAAGAAATTCTCGTGCAAAGTGAATTATGGGACTTTTGTTCAAAACGTGTCCCTGGGCTGAAGCAGCATGTTCCATGCCTACTGCAAACACTGAGCAATGTTGTTCAAAGTGAAGGAATGGGAAAACCCAGATTCCACAAACAAGGAGTAAACTAAAAGCCAAAGTGCTGAGTAGGAGTTGATAGTGGAGCCACCCCTGAGAATATCAGGACTGACTATTTCAGAGGGTCAGGTTGTGACTATGAGGCCACATTCGCCACAGGGAGGGGTCAGAGCTGGAATTTCCTGCCTAGTGCCTGAAGCCTATCCATGGCTTGGGTGTGGGGCCAAATTTACCCTACTCATGGGGTTTGGAAAGCTTAAGCTTGAGAAACAACCTTAACTTATTCAGAGTTATAATAGCAGAAAAACTAGGTCAGGTTAATCTTTTTGTATTAACAACGAAAGATCAGGAAAAACATTTTTTTTAATGTTTTGAGAGAGAGAGAGAGAGAGAGAGAGACAGAGTGCTGGCGAGAGAGAGAGGGAGACGCAGAATCTGAAGCAGGTTCCAGGCTCTGAGCTGTCAGCACAGAGCCTGACTGGGGGCTCACACTCATGGACCACGAGATCATGACCTGAGCCGGAGTCGGATGCTTAACTGACTGAGCCACCCAGGTGCCCCAGTCTGGAATAATATTTTAAGGCAACTATCTGAAGGCACTGGAGAGGAACAAGATCATGTAGAAACTGGGTAAGAGCCCACCCTTGAAATACAATTACAATTGGTGTGATTTGGGGGTTTCAGGCTTTTTGTCTACATGCTGCCCACCACAGGGGAAATCAAGGTTACTGCCTGCTAGGTCCAAATAAGAAAAATGAAATTCTTCAGAGAAACATAAAATCCAGAATCTGGTCACCATACCATCATAATATCCATAATGCAGTCAATCCAAAAAAATCACCAAACATGCAAAGAAACAGAAATATGTGACCCATTCTCTAAAGAAAAACCAGGCAAAAGAAACGAATTCAGAGATGACTTAGATGTTGCAATTAGCAGACAAGAAATTTTAAGGCAGCCACTGGCATAGCAGTTCAAATATTTTACGGGAAAATATGTTTATTGTGAAAAGATGGAGTGATAATCTCAGCAGAGAAATAAAAGTTATAAAAAATAATCAAATAGGGGAAGGATGGGATTTCTGTAATGGTAGATTTAAACGTTCAGGGAATCGTTGGGGCACTGGGGTGGCTCAGTTGGTTAAGCGTCCGACTTCACTCAGGTCATGATCTCACAGATCGTGAGTTCGAGCCCTGTATTGGGCTCTGTGCTGACAGCTTGGAGCCTGGAGACTGCTTCAGATTCTGTGTCTCCCTCTCTCTCTGCCCCTTACCCGCTCACTCTCTGTCTCTCAAACATAAATAAACATTAAAAAAAAAAAGTTCAGGGAATTGCTTTTGAAGATAAAAATCATAAAATGTGACAAAATTATTTGAAACAATTTCTGTCCTGTGAAAGATAATGTCAAGAGAATAAGAAGACGCTCCACAGACTGGGAGAAAATATTTGAAAAAGACACATCTGGTAGAGAACTGTTACAAAGAACTCTCAAAATGTGACAATAAAAGAACAAACAACCTGATGGAAAAATGGGCCAAAGACTTTAACAGACACCTCACCAAAGAGAGTATACAGGTGGAGAGGCACCTGGCTGGTTCAGTCGGTTAAGTGTCCAGCTCTTGATTTCAGCTCAGGTCATGATCTCACAGTTTCATGAGTTCGAGCCCTGCATCAGGCTCTGTGCTGACAGCATGGAGCCTGCTTGGGATTCTCCCTCTCTCTCTGCCCTTTCTCTGGTCTGCTCTTTCCCTGGTCGTCTCTCTGAAAATAAATAAACTTAAAAAAAATCCTTAAAAAAAAAAGAAGATATACAGGTGGCAAATAAGCATATGAAAAGATGCTACATCATTTGTCATCAGGGAAACACAAATTCAAACAATGAGCTACCATTACATACTTATTAGAAAAGCCAAATCTGGAACCAATTAAAAATTTTTAAAACTGAAAAATACATCTAAAATCCATGCCCACCACTTCTATTCGCTATTGTAGAGGAAAATCTAGTTAGTACAAGAAGATAAGAAAATGATATAACAGTTATATATGTTACAAAAAAGTAAAGCTGTCTTTATTTGCAAAAACATGATCATGCACATAGATAATCTAAAGAATCTACACACACACACACACACACACACACACACACACAAAGTCTGCTAGAATGAATTACTGATTTAGCATGGTTGCAGGATAAGAGTTTGACATAAAGGAGCGCCTAGGTGGCTCAGTTGGTTAAATGTCCCACTCTTGATTTCCACTCAGATCATGATCTCACATTTCATGAGTTCGAGCCCTGCATCAGGTTCTGCACTGACAGCACAGAGCCTGCTTGGGATTTCTATCTCCTTCTCTCTCTGCCCCTCCAGAGCTCGCTTGCTCGCTCTCTCTCTCTCAAAAAATAAATATATAACCATAATTTAAAAAAAGAGTTTGACATAAAAAGAAATGTTTTCTGTATGTTGGATCTACAAAAAGGGATGAGAAGCCCAGATGTGATGGCCTAACAAATGCCCTTAGGGCCTGACGGGGGTAGGGAAACTTAACACAACATAAAATTAGGTAAGAAAAAGTGCTTCAGCAAAACTTTGTATAATAAGGGAGGAAGAGATTCCAGCTTCCCCCGGGAAGAAAATCAGGCCTCTGGATGATAAAATTGCTTTGAGTGGATAAGATCTAAAAAGGCATCCAGCATTTCTGAGGCACAGAGCTAGGTAATTCTTCTTTGAAGGGACTATGTCTGGTTTGACTACCTGTACTCTTTCAATGGCTCTACAGAGACTTCCCAAGTGCCCTGTCATGCTTGAAATTCCATGCCTGGGATGCTTTAAAATTTTTCATATTCCACAACTTACAATTAGCAATCTTTATGTGACCCAGGTTCTGGCAGACACACTCACAGACACCTGGAAGGCAGAAGTGAGCTATGTGACGTAGAAGCTGGGTGAAGGTCAAAGTGCTCTTCTATTGGACACTGAGTTTGAGGTATTTGGTTGATTTGTGGCAGCTGTGGCAGAGATTCTCCTATGCTAGGTGGTGAATGATGGTCAATGACAGCAGTGGGTTTTCTTCTAGCATTGTCCCATGGAGTAACTGGGCATTTCTCTTGGTGGATGCGCTTCTGCTGGTAAGACCTCCCAAGTAGGTTCTCTAGTTCCTAAAAATCTCTCTAATATTCTGCAAAAATTGCATTTAGACTTAAACTAGCTAGAGTGGGTTCTGTTTTCTGTAACAAAGGACATCGGTTAGTAAGGAATTTGCTCCAGAAACGGTGGCAGGCTACAGAGTTTCAAAGAAATGGGAATCTGGAATTAGTTGTCTTATGTCAGAGAATTTGAAGGCCATGGGGATTGGGTTAGCAGTACAAGAAGAGGCACAGGTGTTGCATAGCATATTTGGGTTTGAGCAGTCACTTAAATGAACAATCATGGTCACTTGGAATGAAATGCATATTGAAGGCAAAGCTTTGGTGACCACAGCAATGGACCATTATCATAGATGTAAGAAATACATGGATTGTAATGTGGGATGGCTGCTTCTAACTAAGCTGTAATAGTTTTAAAAAGAAAAAGACAGGCTGAGAATTTGTAAAATTCTCTGATGCAGTCAGAGAGTGAGGGATATTCTGTGACTGTCCTGATAGACTTTCCTGTATCTCAAAACTGCAGAATTAATGTAGCTAGCATAGTGGTTAATCAGATATAGTGGGCTGTCAAATTACAACATATGTTTAATTCGTAGCCTCCTTTGGTCTCTAGTGTGAAAGTTAAGTCATTTATAAGGGAGTGTGGCACCCTGAAAATTAGAATGAGAATATTTGTGGGTATTCAGATGACTCCAATAACCCCAACACTTCACTGAGCCTCACTGAGCCTTTCTTGCTGAAGAAGTTCCTCCTCTCTATCTGATGAGGCTGACCCATCCTGATTACAGACCCAGAATAACCTCATCAGAGAACACCTTGATATGAATTGTCAAGCCTCTTCAAGTTCCACTGCTAACTCTAGAACCCAGGGTGCTGTTACGGGGCCATTTACAACATCAAACCCAGAGGAGATATTGCATACCAAACCAATTGTATGATTTAAATAATTGTAATATGTAAACATGTAGGTAACATATGTGAGAATGGATGATCAGAGTGCTAGAACAGGGAGGAAAGAATAAAAATGTTAATTAGGCTGAATTTTATCAAATTTGGAAAACACACCAGAGATTCTGGAGTCAGTGGATTAAGTCTGGGCTGCTGAGAAGGGTTTTTTTTTTTTTTTTTTTCCTGATGTTCAATTTACATTCTTTTTTTAAAAAATTGTGGTTAAAATACACATCATATTTATCGTCTTTTTTCCAGTAAAATAAGACCAAGAAAAAGAGCATGTGGTTTCCTTGTTTTTAATTGAAGTATAGTTGACATATGATGTTGTATTAGTTTCAAGTGTACAAAACAGTGATTCCTCAATACTTTGCTCACCACAATAAGTAATATTTGCCATCTTAATCATTTTTAAGTGTACCATTCATTAGTGTTAAACACATTTGTCATACATACATTGTCATACAACTAATCTCCAGAACTCTTTTCATTTTGCAGAACCCCAAACTCGATACCTATTAAACAATTCCATATTTTCTTCTCCCCCCGGCCCCTGGAAACCACCATTTTACTTTCTGTTTCTATGAATTTGACTACTCTAGATCCCTCATAGAAGTAAAATCATACAATATTTTTCCTTTTGTTACTGGCTAATTTCACAGAGCATATTGTATGTACCATGTTTTATCATCCGTCAGAATTTCCTTACTTAAGGTTGAATAATATTCCATTGTGTGTATAGACCACATTTTCTTTATCCATTCATAGACTGAGAGACAGTTGAGTTGATTCCACCTTCTGACTTGTGAATAATGCTGCTATGAAGATGGGTGTACAAATACCTCTTGACAAGACTCGACTTTAAAATCCTTTGGGTTTACAACCAAAAGTGGAATCTCTGAATCATATGGCAATTCTATTTTTAATTTTTTGAGGAATTCCCACACTATTTTCCATAGGAGTTTTCCATTTTACATTCCTACCAACCACATACAAGAGTTCCAATTTCCCTACATTCTCTCCAAACTAGTTATGTTTTTTTTTTTTTTATACTAGCCATCCTAATGGGTAGAAAGTGGTATCTCATTGTGATTTGGATTTGCATCTCCCTAATGATTTATGATGTTGAGCATCTTTTCAAATGTTTGTTGGCTATTTGTATATCTTCTCTGGAGTAATGTCTATGCTGATCCTTTGCTCATTTTTTAACTGGGTTGTTTTTTGTTGTTGTTGAGTGGTAGAAGTTCTTTATATATTCTAGCTACTAACTCCTTATCAGATATTTAACTTGCAATTATTTTCTTCTATTCCATAGGTTGCCTTTTTACTGCCAATTGTTCCCTTTGATACACAGAAGTTTTAAATTTTGATGTAGTCTGATTTATCTATTTTTTACTTTTGTTGCCTGTGCTTTTGGTGTTCAAGAAGTTATTGCCAAATCAAATGTCATGAAGATTTGTTTCCCTTATGTTTTCTTCTAAGAGTTTTATAGTTTAAGCTCTTACAGGTCTTAGGTCTTTGATTCATTTTGCATTGATTTTTGTATACAATATGAGGTAAGGGTCCAACTTCATTCTTTTGCATGTGGATATCCAGTTTACCTAACATCACTTGTTAGAAAGATTCATTTCCTCCATTGGTTTTAGCACCCTGGTTGAAAATCATTTGACCATATATGTGAGGGTTTATATCTGGGCTTTCTATTCCATTGGTCTATATGGCTTTTTGCCAGTATCACACTATTTTGATTACTGTAGCTCTATAATAAGTTTTGAAATCAGGAAGTGTGAAACCTCCAACTTTGCCATCTTTTTCAAGATTACTTTAGCCATTTGGGGTCTTGAGAATGGTTCTAATTGATTTAATTAAAAATCAATAATGATTTAATTATTAATTTAATTATTTTATGATCTGCTAGGTTTCTATTATCTCTGGGTTCAATACTGGTCTATGACAAATGAGCTTGAGATGTCATGAATACCTTTGTAAATTAGGAGAAGTAATACAAAGACTTTGAGAACTAGGAATAGCACAGTGGATTTATCAGGTGTGACCCATGCATTCATCCCTAAATATGTCACCCAGAACTTTCTATGGCATAGAGAAACACACTAGTGAGAGAAATGCAGGCATATGTAAAAGTGCTAGAGTGGATCTTTTCCATGCATCAAAAATAAATGTGAGGATACTGTCTTTGAAATGTGCTTCCTAATGTGAATGAAGTTAATGGGATTAGATTCTAGGGTGGCAAAAGCCAAGCATCAGTACTCAGCTCTAGTGGCACAGAAGGTATGATTAGTATAGCAGTTAGTAGGGTAAGTTCAGTAATCAATGATTTGGCCCACAGGATCTTCATGGTGCCTAAATCATCACAGGGACCTTGAATAAATAGAAGAACATCCTACTATGGTACTACTTGATTTGTATAACAAAACAAAACAAAACAAAAAACAGCTATAGGTCTGGCAAATGCAGCCCTAACTTTAGCCACCACATTTGAAATTCAGAGCCCCTTATTTAATTGCCATTCCCAAATTAGTTTACAGACCATGGATCCCTTGAATAAAGAGAAGACTATGACAATATCACTGTAAGTATTATAGTTCTCCCAATCAGCTTCTCTAAACGGGCTTATGGAATGGCCATATTCCCAATTTGGAGATAACTGGATTGGCTTTTGGTCCACATAATTTAAAAAAAAATTTTTTTTAATGTTTATTTATTTTTCAGAGAAAGAACACGAACAGGGGGTGGGGGACAGAAAGAAAGGGAGACACAGAATCTGAAGCAGGCTCCAGGCTCTGAGCTGTCAGCACAGAGCCTGATATAGGGCTCAAACCCACAAGCTGTGACATCATGACCTGAGCTGAAGTTGGATGCTTAACTGACTGAGCCACCCAGGCACGCCTACATCAATTTTTTTTAATGTCTATTTATTTATTTTGAGAGAGAGACAAGGAGGTGGGGGCTGAGAGGGAGAGAGAGAATCCCAAGCAGGCTCCATGCTGTCAGCGCAGAGCCTGATGTGGGGCTTGATCTCACAAACTGCAAGATCATGACCTGAACTGAAATCAACAGTTGGATGCGTAACTGACTGAGCCACACACGTGCACCTACACCAATTCTTAGAGAGGAAAAAAAGCCACTGTGGCCCATAGGTGAGAGTGAAGACTTATAGAGGTCAAGTGATAAATGGAATCCTGCCTGTGTCCAACTCATATGGGGCCCCTGAGTCTATTCTGTGGCTAATTCCTGAGTTACTAAGTGTAGAGTTAGAATACTTGGCAACTTGCAAAATCCACACATGAGGTCACTTACAGTAGTGTCAAATGGAAGCCCCTGAAGCTCCTCCTCCCAGTGAAAATATAAACCAAAAGGAATGTCACATATATGAAGGCATCACAGCAGTTGGTGTCAAATTAAATACTTCATAGGTGCAGAAGTAATGATTCTTATTTTAGTCACTCAACTCACCTACTTGGCCTCTACTTAAAATAGATCATCTTAGGTCACACACATAGGACTAGAAATCTCAATACTACCCAAAGCAATCTACACATTCAATGCAATCCCAATCAAAATTGCACCGGCATTCTTCTCAAAGCTAGAACAAACAATCCTAAAATTTGTATGGAACCACAAAAGACCCCAAATAGCCAAAGTAATATTGAAGAAGAAAACCAAAGCGGGAGGCATCACAATCCCAGACGTTAGCCTCTACTACAAAGCTGTAATCATCAAGACAGTATGGTACTGGCACAAAAACAGACACATAGACCAATGGAATAGAAGAGAGAACCCAGAGTTGGACCCACAATTATATGGTCAACTAATCTTTGACAAAGCAGGAAAGAACATCCAGTGGAAAAAAGACAGTCTCTTTAGCATATAGTGCTGGGAGAACTGGACAGCAACATGCAGAAGGATGAAACTAGACCACTTTCTTACACCATTCACAAAAATAAACTCAAAATGGATGAAAGACCTAAATGTGAGATAGGAAACCATCCAAACCCTAGAGGAGAAAGTAGGCAACAACCTCTTTGACCTCAGCCACAGCAATTTCTTGCTGGACACATCTCCAAAGGCAAGGGAATTAAAAGCAAAAATGAACTATTGGGACCTCATCAAGATAAAAAGCTTCTGCACTGCAAAGGAAACAATCAACAAAACTAAAAGGCAACCGATGGATTGGCAAAGTTATTTGCAAATGACATATCGTATAAAGGGTTAGTATACAAAATCTATAAAGAACTCACCAAACTCCACACCTGAAAAACAAATAATCCAGTAAAGAAATGGGCAGAAGACATGAATAGACACTTTTCCAAAGAAGACATCCAGATGGCCAACAGGCACATGAAAAGATGCTCAACATCACTCATTATCAGGGAAATGCAAATCAAAACCACCCTGAGATACCACCTCACATGGTTCAGAGTGGCTAAAATGAACAAATCAGGAAACTAAAGATGCTGGTGAGGCTGTGGAGAAATGGGAGCCCTCTTGCACTGTTGGTGGGAATGCAAACTGGTGCAGCCACTCTGCAAAGCAGTGTGGAGGTTCCTCAAAAAGTTAAAATAGATCTACCCTATGACCCAGCAATAGCACTGATAAGAATTTACCCAAGGGATACAGGAGTGCTGATGCATAGGGGCACTTGTACCCCAATGTTTATAGCAGCACTTTCAACAATAGCCAAATTATGGAAAGAGCCTAAATGTCCATCAACTGGTGAATGGATAAAGAAGATGTGGTTTATATATACAACGGAATACTTCTTGGCAATGAGAAAGAATGAAATCATTCCATTTGCAGCAATGTGGATGGAACCGGAAGGTATTATGCTGAGTGAAATAAGTCAGTCAGAGAAGGACAGATATGATATGTTTCCACTCATATGTGAATCTTGAGAAACTTAACAGAAGACCATGGGGGAAGGGAAGGGGAAAAAATAGTTACAAACAAAGAGGGAGGGAGGCAAACCACAAGAGACTATTAAATACAGAGAACAAACTGAAGGTGGATGGGGGGGATGGAGGAGAGGGAAAATGGGTGATGGGCATTGAGGAGGGCACTTGTTGGGATGAGCATTGGGTGTTGTATGTAAGCCAATATTAAAAAAAGAAAAGATCAATAAGATTACTAAAACTAACAGACTGACTTGGGAAAAAAAGGAAATCAGAAAAGCATCCAATTTCTCAGCAGCAGTGCTGGAAAGTAGATGAGCGATGCTGGCAGGCATAATAAATTTGTGTTGTTTAAGCCACTAAGGCTGTGGTTATTTGTTATGGCCGCAATAGAAAACCAATAGAAATCCCTTCAAAATTCAGTTTGTTCCTATATACCTTTTCTTGGCCAACTGCTAGAGGATGTGGTCTTCTAAAATAAAAGAGTAAATTAAAAAAGAGGAAGACAGGGGTTTAGGAAACTGGAGGACCTAGTCCCTGGGTAGAGGATAAGGGAGGGTCCTGGGAAGAGCAGGTATGCAGCAGACAGAGAGATCTGCCAGCCCAGGGAAGAGCAGCTGACAACCCAGAAGGTGTGGGGGAGGGGTGCTGGCAGATACTTGATGTGTGTAGACAAGTCACAAAGGGACTCTCAACTATTTTGAAAAATTGAGAAAGAATTAGTGATAGTGACATAAAAAACTAAGCCAGAAACAAAAAGGAAGTTTTAACTCCAGAAAAGCAAGATTGTTTTTAAAAAGGAAATATGATTGTCATATCCTACTTGTCTTAGAAGTCAACTCTATTTGCATGTTTTAATAATACAGATGTAGAAGTAACTTGATTGGAAGGATACAGGGAAGAAAATTAGGTTAAGGACTGTTTTTTCCCTTGCTGCTTTCCTTTCCTGAATATTCTTTCCATGCCTGAGCATTTTGTGAATTTGACTATGATATGCCTTGTCGATGGTCAGTTTTTGTTGAATCTTATGGGAGTCCTCTGTGCTTCCTGGATTTTGATGTCTGTGTCCTTCCCCAGATTAGGAAAGTTCTCAGCTATACTTTGCTCATACAAAACTTCTCCTCCTTTTTTCTCTCTCTTCATCTTCTGGGACTTCTACGATTCAAATGTTACTCCTTTTTAATAAGTCACTGAGTTCTCTAAGTCTTGTATAGTAATCTTTTGCCCTTGTTTCCCTCTTTTTTTCTGCTTCATTATTTTCCATAATTGTATCCTCTATCTCACTGATTTGCTGCTCTCCTGTGTCCACCCTAACTGTCACGGTATCCATTCGAGATTGCATTTTGTTTATAGCATTTTTAATATCAGCCTGACTAGATTTTAGTTCTTTTGTCTCTGTAGAAAGAGATTCTCTGGTGTCATCTATGCTTTTTCAACTCCAGCTATTATTCTTATAATCATGGTTTTAAATTCTAGTTCAGACATCTTACTTATATCTGTGTTGATTAAGTCCCTGGCCATCATTTCCTCCTGTTCTTTCTTTTGGGGTGAATTGTTCCATCTTGTCATTTGGGGGAAGAAAAACATTAATAAAATAAAAAATTTAAATTAAAAAAGAAACAAAACAAAATCAAATCAAATAAAGGAAGCTAGATCCCAGGTGTGTTTCAGTCTGTTTGTTGAAAGAAGCTTGATAGAATAGAGGAAAAAGAAAAAGGAAAGAAAAAAAAAGTTAAAAGTTAAAAAAAATTACAAATTAAAAAAATTTAAACAGTAAAATAGAATAAAAGAAAATAAAATAGAATAAAAAATTTTAAAAAATCTGCTCTTTTTGTATCCGAGAAAGAGAAAAAAAGAAAGGAAAAAAAGAAAAGAAAGCAAAAGCAAATAAAATGAACAAATAAGTGAACCAGCTAACACAATGAAACCCAAGTGAACTTACATCCAGTTTCCCCTAGAACTGAAACTTTGTTTTTTTTGTTTTTTTTTTTAATTTTTTTTTTCAACGTTTTTTATTTATTTTTGAGACAGAGAGAGAGACAAAGCATGAACGGGGGAGGGGCAGAGAGAGAGGGAGACACAGAATCGGAAACAGGCTCCAGGCTCCGAGCCATCAGCCCAGAACCTGACGCGGGGCTCGAACTCACGGACCGTGAGATCGTGACCTGGCTGAAGTCGGACGCTTAACCGACTGCGCCACCCAGGCGCCCCTAGAACTGAAACTTTGAATCACACTACATACACTAAGCAGGTGGAGGGATTTGTGCTGGCCTTTTGGGGGATATGGCTGGAGGGCACAGTTGGGTGGGGCTTGGTGTAATGGCTCCATTTTCCACTTGGTGGCACTGCTTAGTTTACTGGGGTGGATCTGTGAGTGTGTGTGTGTGTGTGTGTGTGTGTGTGTGTGTGCGTGCGCACATGTGCATGTAGGGGTGAAAATGGCCTCACCCAGCTCCCCAGTCTCTGGCACAGGAACTTTGCATTCTCACTGGCCCGCGATCAAGCACCCCTCCTTTGTCTCAGGCCTCCATCCACTCCCCACCTTTACTCTGTGTCCAAGCTGTCTGCCTGCCAGGTGGCCCCTCCCTCCAGAGTTTTATCTCAGATGGGGTTGTGTTTCAAAACCCCATGCTTCAGGGCCCCCTGGCACTTGGACCTGTGCTACTCTCTAGGGGAGGGTATCACTGAGCAATGGACAGGTGCCGGCTTGCCCCAGAAAACATTCGTGCAATCTCACAGCAGCAGAGGGTCAGAGGTTATGGCAAATCACAACACATGGCTGGTGCCAGATTTCCCTGCACTCTGGTGTCTTTGTCCCAATACCAACCAACGTAGATGCTCTCCGGGGTCCCCTGGGACCTTTGCCTGCGAGAAGGCCATAGGGCCTCTACCAAATGCACTCCAAGCAGGGGAACGGCTTCTTCCTGTGTGGCACATGGACTCCTTGGACCCTACCACCTGCTACTGGGGATTTGCCCCGCTTCTTCACCAGAACATCTCCAGGCACTGAGTTCCGCTGTTTAGAGGATCCTGGTGGTATTGAAACTCTCTCCTTTCTCCCTGTCAGTAGTTTTGGGGAACAGATTTCTTGTCCAGTCTCTTGTGAGTGTTTTCACTCTTTCTCTCTTTCTCTCCAGCTGCTTTCAGGGGGAGTGCTTTTCTTGCACAATCCCAATGCACTGAACTCTCCCCCTTTCTCTTTCTCTCTCTGTCCTCTCTCCACAAAAACAGCTCTCTACCCTCTGCAGCACCATGGCTTTCCTCTCCCCAGTTCACCTCTCCACACTGCATACCTGCCAAGTTCTGGGGCTCAAGTTATGCAGATTGTTGCTTTAATCTTCAGGTCAATTTCCTAGGTGTTCAAAATGGTTTGACGCTGATCTCGCTGGGTTTCAGGGATGAGACAAGCTCAGGTCCACTATACTGCCTCTCCATCTTAACTCCTCTTATTTGTTCCTTCTTGCACTACTCCTTGAAATGAGAGAGAATAGTGGGGCAAGGGCGGGTACACAGAGATGTCAAAACAAGATGCTAATGACCTGATCTCACAGCACTATGAGCATCTTCTGCCACCTGCCTGTAGGCAACACTCAAAGGCAAGCTTGTTTCCCCAGTCAATGCTCCCTTGCCACCTTCCAGATTTGCCCCTGGCCCCAGACACTCTCGCATACCTCCCATTACCCTAAAGCCTAGAGCTTGGTCAGCAGCATAGAAGCCCTAGAGGCACATCATACCAGTTTGGAGCAGTAAGGGTTTAGCTGAGCTCTCCCTGTTCAGTCTGAGGACCCTGAGGCCTGGGCTGGCTATGAGACAGCTATTTGCCTTGACAACCTATTATGGTTGGTCAAGCAGGGCACCAGCAATCTGGAAGTCACTTACAGTTCGTTTGTAAGATGTGTCTAACCAGAATTGAGTCCTCAAGGCAGCATAAGATCCTGCCTGTACCAGAACCATGGACTCATTGGCCATGAAGCTGCAAGGGCCTTGGGGTCCACCTAGTAGTCAAGCATTTCCCAAAGCAAAACTCAAGCACTGATTTTTAGGATGGCTAACAGGTTTTACCCCCAAAAAGTGTCTCACAATCAAGGAAATTTGTAGAACCTTGAATTAAAAATAAATTAAGATTCTTTTTTACATGCCTTCTCAGAATTTAACTTCCAAGAAGGTAGAATTTCCTAAATTTTGCTGTGTGACCCTTCGCTGGAAGCCAAGTTTCCTTAACCGTAATACAGAAATGATAATGCCCACCTTGGAGAATTGCTGGTTGAATGAGATCATGAGCTGAGAAGCATTTAGCATAGTATCTCACATATTAGGGGTCAGCAAATTTTACTTCCCTTCTCTTTCTCCTACGCCTTTCATTGTTCTTCCAAATCTTCCCCTAGGCTCGGTAAATTACCCCTATATACAACCTTCTGTGAAATCATGTGAAACCGATTTCCTGGCCTCTTGATGGCATCAGAGTATTTATGTATGCCACAAAGCTTCCTACCCAGCTTATCTGGAGGACAGGGGAACCCCGGAACCAATGGGGCAGAAATCCTGGTAAACACAAAAATGCGGCACCCACGGCACAGTGCGAGTGGGGGGGCCGATCCCCAGTCTCCAGTGGCAGCTTTGCCTCCTCCCGAATCACCAAGGACTCACAGGTGGAGTCCTAAGTTCTCAGCACAGATTCACAATCACAAAAGAGGCGACGTGGCTGCCAGCTCACTGGAAGAAGCTCTAGACCAAGATGAGAGGTTTTCAGCTGGCTATTTACCCTAGCCAAAGCATGGTGGCACTTCCTCAGTTGTGAAATGCAGGGATGTGGGCAGATGATCTTCACGCTTTCTTCGTAATTTGCACAGATCCCCATTTTAAAGGTTACCAGCTGTAGTTTAATCAGAAGTCCAAGAAACATAGTCCATGCACCCCAAATATATTTTATTGAGAGCAGAGCAATTACAATAAAGTACTCATTACGGCACACTGGAAAGGCTCAAGTCCTACAAATTTCACATTCACAAATACAAATCGCTGTTTGCTCTGAGGCACACAGGGAACAAGGGGAATGGGGAAGACAAGGTACTGACAGGAGACCCGGATCTATGGGCCATCTGTGAGTCTTCCTCCAGGGAAGGGCCTTCTCTGACTTGGCAGTATTTCTAAAATTTTTTTTTACATTTATTTATTTTTGAGAGACAGAGAGAGACAGAGTGTGAGCAGGGGGGGGGGGCAGGCAGAGAGAGAGAGGGAGACACAGAATCCGAAGCAGGTTCCAGGCTCTGAGCTGTCAGCACAGAGCCCGACGCGGGGCTCGAACCCACGAACTGTGAGATCATGACCTGAGCCGAAGTCAGATGCTTAACTGATGGAGCCACCCAGGTGCCCCGGCAGTATTTCTAGATTCCCTCAGAGAGGAGCAAAGCAAAGCTCTCCCCATGATTCCAGAGCAGGACCAACTATCTGTAGTCTTGCTACCTATTCTCTTTCTAGTTCAAAGAATTTCTATGGCAGCATTAGGATGAAACGATTAGCTACTTCTGGACACCACAGAGACAGGAGGCACAGGCATGGGAGCCATTTGGCCTGAAAAATCCATCTTGGGATCCATACGGGCTTAGAAGCCTCTCTGTCCCATGGAAGTCAAACACTTCAAACATTCTCATAAATAGACTAGTATAATGAACCCCCATGTCTCATTATAGGAAAGCAGATGATAAGACTGAGTTCAATTTCAATTAACAGCCAAGAGATCTAAGTAAACCTTGGATAAAGCCCTTCTCCCCAAACCTCAGTTTTCTACTCAGCTGCATATCCATGTTTGCTTTCAAGTCTATCTGGTGTTAGAAAGGAACCTAAAACCAGTGTGAGAATGGCAATTACTTAGGGTGGGTGAATTAAGCACTATTCTGCCTTTGTCTCCTGGGTGACCTAGTGAGTCACTCAAGACCAGATGAACGATGATGAAAACAGTCTCTGGAATGATATTTCCCTGGCATGTTGAGTCCTTAAAGACCATCACAATGTCGTAGGTTTCTGTAAGTGACACGTGAGCCACTAGGGTGATGTTGACAAGTGAGTTGTCTTCAGGGAACTGGCGTGAAGAAGCCTTATTATTTAGACAACACAGAGAAGTGGCCTGTCTAGACAGCTTGCAAGGATGAAGTGTCTAAGTACGATTATTTCTGGCATGTTGGAAAGACTGCTCCATCATCTCCTGTAAAAGCAGGGCAGTGTTTTTACCACCTCTTGTTCTATGTGAGTGCAAAGGAGAAGGAATTATGCCTCCTTGGATGAGTTTTGTTCCCTGGCTCATCACGACAGCCGCCATCTGAGAAGAGATACTTCATCTGGGTCTTTCCCACCGCTGGGTACAGGATGACAGCAGTCTGTTGGCTTTGACAGCCTTCTCCTTGTGTTCCTCTCCCACCTCTTCTTCCAACTCTTCCCGTGGACACTGTTCCTGGGAGAGGGGCTCACGAGTTCCCTGCTATGCCCTGTTTCTTGCTTATCTCTACATGGAAAAGTGTAATTCAGAACGGAATGAAAAGCGCATGCACACACATGCACACACACATGCGCACAGACACACAAAGGAAAAAAGTTGCAAGTGAATCCACAGCACGTTAACAAAACTCATCACAGTTGGTGGGAGAACGGGGTGATTTTTGTTTTCTTCTTTGTGCTTTTCTAAATTTTCCGAAGTTTTATAATAATAATTCTTTAAGAGAACTCAGTAATTTCTCTTTGCTTTCAGGGACTGAATTGGCCCTGTCTTGTCATGTATCCAAGCCAGCCACCACACGGCTGTGATTCATCCTGGCCCAGGACTTTGGGAAGTGAGGCAAAAAAATGTGGCATCTCTGGCTCACTCACCTTTTGCTGGCATGAACCTTTTTCAAGCAGAGTTCTGTGCATCTGGGTCAGCCACACCCCAAGTATGACTCAGGTGTCCTTTGCAGATGTTCCATGGTAGGGAGTATTGTCAGGCAGCTGACTCAGCCCTCATGTGGGCTGCAGCTTCCCTGGGTTCTCTGGCTCAGGGAACCCAGGTGATATGCTTTGCAGCATTTCTTGGACAGGAATTCACAAACACATGTCTAATTGGGTGTTGCCTTTTAGTTTTCACACCAAATGGGGTAGAAGGCTAGACAGAGCTTCCTGGGAAATGAAGACTCCCATGGCTTCTGTAGGACCTTGTTTTTAGCACTGTGAGGGCCATGGGTGAGAGGACAGGCTTCTTTTCCAGTCTCTGTCCTCAGGCCCTTTCCCAGCCTTAGTTGGAGAGAGAGCTCGCCCTCTGCCTCTTCTCACTCTTCCCTAACTCACTGCCACGATGGGCTCCACAGAAGACAGGTCTGTCTTCCCAGACTGCAGTTGGGAGGAGGGCAGGAGGTTGTTGGCTAGCGGAGCCCTCCGGCCACTGCTCTTCTCTGTCCAAGCCACCCTGAAGGAAGGGACTGGGGAGGGTGGCCTTTCCTCCTGGGGCTTGGGCAGCCTTTGGCACATGCTCAGTAATGCCTTCAGCTCGACCCTGAAGTTCTCGTTGAGCCAGCAGTAGATGAAGGGGTTGTAGCAAGTGCTGCTCATGGCAAACCAGTGGAAGGCGAAGTAGAGGGCGTTGTTGGTGTGGATGACCTTGCTGGACAGGAGGAGGACATAGCAGTTGAGGGGGAACCAGCAGAGGGCAAAGAGGACCACCACCAACATCAGCATCTTCATGGTCTTCTTCTTCTTCCGCCGCAGGGCCAGGTACTGCTCCGTGGTCACATCGCCAATCGTGTTGCACATCCACAGCTTCTTGGCCACGCGGGCATAGGCCACGGAGATGATGAGGAGGGGTAGGATATAAAGCAGGATGAAGGTGGCCAAGTCCAGATACTTCCAGAAGAGGTCAGCTGGCTCAGGGAAGTCTGGCAGGCACAGGGAGCGGACAACGTCCTCGCTGGTGACAGGGGAGAGAGGGAGACAGAGAAACAGAGATAGAGACAGAGGGAGGCAGAGAGAGAGGAAGAGAGAGGAAGGGTGTGCCATTAGCGTGGAAAGGCCTCATCACAAGATTCTGGCTCTCCCACTAGATTGGGGGTTTAATAGAGACAAGGAAAACACCTGCTCTCTGTGTGTTGTCTTAAACTTATATAATTCCTAGCCTGTAACAGAGACCCAGTAAATATCTATTCAATGAATGAATACAACACTGGCATTCCTAGTCTTAGAACTAACTCATCCTGAGAGCACAATGTGCTCAGGAAACGTTGGAATTCCTCCATTCCAGAGGGGAACTAAGGAATGGGGCAAAGAAAAGATGGATCTTGGGAATGTGAGCGGCAAAGCCCGAACGAACACACCTTCAGCCAATCGTGTAACAAGTATCTATTTTCCATGGAATGTACCCAGTCCTCCTTGCAGAAACCCTAGAGCTGATGTGTTGAGACTCTGCAGACTACGACCCCCCTGAAAGAGGGGGCACAAATCACCCACACAGGGCTGGCCAGTACCACCCTTGGTGTCCAAGCTCCCACTTTGGGGAAGTGAAAACCTTAGGGCCATTTTGATTGAAGGCGCAGTTTGAATACACTCACACAAAGGAAGTAAAGGATATATTACTTACAAATCCCAGCATGGAGACGCCAGGAGCTGAGGGGAAGGGCAGTCCTCTGTCCCAGGTCATGAGCAAGCAGGAGATAGAGAGCAGGGTTATAAGCACCCATTACTTATAGGGTGGTTGAGGCACAGTCACCAATTTTTCACAGCCTCAACCCGGAGTGGTTAGTTTATTTTTTGAGAGAGAGAGAGAAAGTGTGAGCAGGGGAGAGGGGCAGAGGGAGAGAGAGAGAGACTCTTAAGCAGGCTCCACACTCAGTGCAGAGCCCGATGCAGAACTGGGATCATGACCCGAGCCAAAATCAAGAGTTGGATGCTCAACTGGCTGAGCCACCCAGGTGCCCCTCTGAGTGGTCATTTTAAAACGTGACCCGGGGGCACCTGGGTGGCTCAGTCAGTTAGGTGTCTGACTTTGGCTCAGGTCATGATCTCTGTGAGTTCAAACCCCAAGTCGGGCTCTGTGCTGACAGCTTGGAGTCTGGAGCCCGCTTCCGATTCTGTGTCTCCCTCTCTCTCTCTGCCCCTCCCCTGCTTGTGCTCTCTCAAAAATACATGTTAAAAAAAAAAAAATGGTGACCTGGAAAAGCAAGGCAGGAACTTGTGATGGAATCGTAACCTTGAGTCCCAATCTAAATGCCCAGACTGTGGGTGTGAACAAGGGTTGTCATACTGTTAAAATGTCTAGGCAGCAACTCAAAATGGCTGTTTCTTCAGCGCATTATGTAGCTTGTGCACTTGTTATATGTGCTGATGGCCATCACTACTGAAAGAAAGAGAATTCTCTTTGCTTTCATTAGCAGAAAAAAAAAAAAATAGCTCCCCATATGTGAAGGCAGATGGGGGTCTGGGTGCTAGGAGATTTGGGTATGCGATTCGTTCCGCTATCGTAGAATTTGGGGAGGGAGAAGCCTTTGTAAATTACAGTCGACCCTTGAGCAACATGGAGGTTAGGGGCACCGACCCCTGCGCCGTTGAAAACCCATGCATGACTTTTGACTACCCCCAAATCTAACTACTAATAGCCTACTATTGATGGAAGTCATATCGATAACATGAATAGTTGATTAATACACATTCTGTAGGTGTATGATACACTGTGTTCTTACAAGAAAGTAAGCTAAGGAAAAGAAAATGCTATTAAAATCATAAGGAAGAGAAAATACACTTACGGTAGTGTACCATATTAATCAAAAAAATCCACACAGAAGTGGACCCACACAGTCCAAACTAGCATTGCTCGGGGTCAAATGTAGTTGTAATCAGCCTTCAGAGCTTGTTCTCCTGACTCTGCTTATGTCATAGGCATGTGTGTTTTGAAGTGTATGTTTCAGGCGGAGCAGCACAGAGTTATTGCAGGACACACGTGGCTACTGGTCTGGAGCGCCAGGATGCTAGCTCCCGGCCAACCCACAAGAAGCAGCTGGCACCTGTGATATTGTAGGGACCTAATACTACCGTAGGACCACTAAAGTCATTTCCTACAGATCCACTAAGACCCAGAGGTGGCTGGGAGTTTTCGATTTCTGCAGGGAGCCCGGAATATGACAGCCCAGCGTCCTGGCCTCGAGGCTGAACAAACTCTGTGTTATCTTTGCTCTAGAGCCCCCTATGCTGCTGCCTGTAGCTTCTCCTGACATCCCTCCAATGCCAACATTGCACCCTCCCTTGGTCTCTTGCTATCCTGCCTCCTCACTCCCTTATCCATCACTCCCGGGAGCACTTCCTTTAAAAATCCCAAGCACGATCTGTATCTCAGGGTCTATTTCTAAGGAACCTCCTCTAAAACAAGTACGGACTGATGAAAATCACTCTAAGCTTGCTCATTCGTTCATCCATTCAGTAATTATGTATTGAGGGGCTGTTATATGGAGACAGTAGGTCAGGTGCTAGGGACACCAGGAAATTCTTGTTCTGCGACAGCACAGGACAAAGAAACCTGAACGGGAGTTAGGAGATAGAGCATCCTGCCTCAGACACACAGACACATGCGTGCTTTATTTATACGTTGTGCGAGAGAATGTAAACGTTGCCATTTTAAACGAGGCCTGGGTGACTTTGATTCTCAGTCTGTGTGAGTACCTGTCCCCAGCGAAAGAAGCTGTTGGCTCCTGCCCTGACCTCGCAGACAAGCTGGGTGGAGAATAAGGAGGGAGCTAAAGTTGCTGAGAAGAAAAGGTGAGGAAAAGCAGAACAAATGCCACAGATAGGCCCCAGACTTGGAAGCAAGACAATGGGAGACAGAAGTGCTGGGTGCAGCAGATACCGGTCACTCAGACTCAGAGGGGGCTCAGACTTCCCTCTGTCAGGGCCCTCTGAGTCCCCAAGCTGCTCCCGACTAGCCAACTCACCTGTACTTGAAGGTAAATAATTTCTGGCAGATGGCGTGTGGGAGTGAAAAGAACGTAGCCATGGTCCAGATGACCGTGACGTAGATGACACCTTTTGTGATTGAGATCCGGGGTTTTAATGGATGCATAATGACCTGGAAAACAAGCAAACTGTGCATCACTGGCTGAAGAAGTCTGGAAGCAGATCAAATCTCAATGACGGAGCTCACGTGCCACAGGTAGGTCCTATTTATAAACAAGCACCCCTTCATTCAGTGTTAAGCCCCTGGGCTGCACCACCCCACAGTCCACCCCCAGAAGCAAAAAGAAGGTATCGTCTGGACTCAGAGACTCCAGATGGCTCAGATGCCTCTTACAGGTCATATGTAGCAGAACCAGAGTGCAGTGAGGGGATGGGGAAGGGGTGAAGCAGGAGGTCTGCTCCCATGACACCCACAAGGCCAGCAGAGGAACAAGCCCTCTTGTTCCACCTTGGGATCCGATCTCATTCCGCCATGATTCTAGACCCCTTGGGTTATGGAGGGCTCTGAGAGGATCTGGGGTGACAAGCCTGGAGAGGAGTCTCTATTTGTCATGGGAAGTTGCACTGACATTTATGTGGGGGTTCGCAACACTGTTTACAAAAGCTATTTCTAACTTGTGGGGTCCAGCTTTCCCACCGCTTATAGTAAAGCCTGTGTTACAGGCTTTGAGCTGAAAAGCATTTTGGAATTACTACAGTTGGACAATCCATTCTGCTAAAAGGTTTAAATAAAGATTTGGGAACTCAACGGCATCCTCATGTTAAGATTAGGATCATTATTTCTTGAAAAAGGCATTCTGAGACAGGTGAATCCAGGGTCAGGGAGAGAGGTCCTCAAGAGCTGCCATCACCTAAGGATGTCATCCCAGGACACAGTGGACATTCTGGCTGTGTCCTCCCAAATTTTGTCTCCAGGTTCTTTCAAGATTTTATGAGAGGAAGTGACTAGGCTTTAGAAGCTGCTCAGCACAGCCCCCTTCTGGATTTTGCCATATTTGCCCCTCAGACTCCCTCGTTGTTCGGGTTGCTGAAGAAAGTGAAAGCCTGGGTCAGAGGCCCCAGACATCGCTCAAAGATTTCACTGCTTTGGGAAAAGGCCCCATGTTGGGGTTTATGTCACAGCAACGTGATCAGTGTTGGCAAGACTTAACCCCCTTGTTCCTCAGACCCACCTTTGGCCCAAGGGGCAACTGTCGGTGAGGCTGTGTTAAGTGGGGGTAAGCATCGGCCAGGTGGAAGTAATCCAGAGTCCCTCTTGTTGAATTAGGGGAGAAGGTTAAGAAAAGGCAGAAAACATTAGCATGCAGCCTTTTCAGACTTTGCCCAGAGTATCTGCAATATAAATGCCAAAATGATGGAATTTCGGGGCTAAAGAGATCTCAAAGTTTGCCAAATCCAATTCCCTACCAGATAACGAACGTCCTCTAAAACATCTCTATCAAGTGTCATCCAGACCTTGCTTAAAAATGGCTGGGGAAATGAAACTCACTACCCCCCCCCCCCCCACCCCCACCCCGGCAGCTTCGTTCTGCTAGAAAATTCTTTCTCCTACTGAGCTGCACCTTTGAGTCTGCATCTTTGAGGCCTCCTCTCCTTTGCACCTCTTGCAGCTACTCAGAATAAATTCTTCCTCTCTCTGTCCTGCTGGCCCTTATGATATTGGCCACCTTGAGCCTTCTCAGAGTAGGGCGGCCTCATGATCAGGGCAGAGGTATGAAGCCAGACAGACCTCAGTGCTAATCCTGGCCTCATCATTCACCAGGCATGTGATCTCAGGAAGGCTACCCATGCCCTCTTCTGAGCTTCCATTCCTTGATTCGGCATAGACCTAAGTACACAACATGGATTTACTGAGTTAGCACATGCAAGGTGCTTGGCAGGGAGCCATCCTCTTCCCAGATAGAGTCCTCTTTGATTTCCTTTACCACAGCCACCATGTGCCTCTGGTGGGGCAGGGCAGTGGCTGCCTGCTCCTGCCACATGGCACCCTAGCTTGTTTTCCTCCTCAACAACTTGGGCCCTGGGGGCTCCATCCCCCTCGTCTCTGACCTGCAACGATTTGCCAATCTCTTTTCAACTGTGATTTTCGGGTTGGCTTTTCTCCCCCACCCCCAAACAAGCTCGTTAATTTCTGAGACACAAAATATAAGCGATGAGCCTTTGTTAGAACAACAAACTGGGAATAACTTTTTGTAGCACTTAGCACAAACGTTTTAAAGCGCCTAATCTAAGTGCTCATATTAGTCAATAAGAAGACAGATACACTTATTGAAAACTGTGCTAAAATACTGTCTCGAGGGTCCCTGCAGCTCCCCGGAAAGCAAAGCCGGAGGGGGAAGGACCGGGTGTTGGGGGTAGGTGCCCTCACCTGGTGGCGGTCCACAGCAATGGCCGTCAACGTCAGTGCTGAGACGTGCAGAGAGCAGTACTGGGCAAAGCGGCTGACGTGGCACATGCCTTTCCCGAACACCCATGTGCTGTTCACAAAGCGGACCTGGAAACCAGCCCACAGAGGTCAGAAGACAAACAGGGCCTTGACCCTGACACCCCTACCCCCATCCGTGGCCTCTGAGGAGCATCCCTTGGGAGGCATCTTCCGGCTCCTCTCTTCTTCCATTCTACACTACTAAATTGTGCATCACACGTGACTTTCTCCAGCTTGACTCATTTCCAATCATTCGATTCAACAAAACCTGATCATACTGCCGGGGCCAAGCCTTGTTAGGTGCCAGGAGGGCGTGGGAATACGTGGGCCTTGCAGTTGGACTTCCCACCTCTAACAGTTTGAAGCTATATGACCTTGGGCAAGGTGTGTATAATCTCTCTGAACCTCAGTTTCCTCATTTGTAAAAAAAAAAAAAAGGGGGGGGGGCTTAAAAACTTCTACATTGTAGGCTTATTACATGGATTAAGGTTTTAAAAATCTATAAAGGGTGGAACACAACGTCTGGCAGATTGGTAGAGAGATATTCTTAGAAATAAATAGTAGCTATTTTTATGGTAATAATAAAATCCATTCTCAGTCCACATGAGTTCAGACTAATGGGGGAGACCCACGTGAAAAATCACAACATAGCGTGTATGCTGTGCTCTCTAATGTTGACTAAGCAGGCCTTACAACTTCATCTGGGAAGGGGCCTGAGGGGCCTGGAGGGGTGGGGGTGGGGCAGAGCGGGAGAACGGCAAGCTGCAGGACAGCGTGGGGCCCTCGGAGCAGCCCTAGGCCTCACCCCACATCATCCATGGCTACTTGCCCACTCAATCAGTGCCTGGGCAGCTCCTGTGAGTGATGCCCAGGCCCAAGAAACATCAAGCACCGATTCTGAACAAGGAGCTTCCGGTCTGGGTAGAGGACCCAGGCACCTCCGGATGCAAGAAAGACAGTATTCAGTGCCCACAGAAGGCCCAGACAGAGGGCTTCGGGGCCGCAGGGTGGGAACGGAGCGGGCTGAGGTAGAGGGGAAAAATGATAGAGAAAGATCTAGAGCAAGTCAGTCCGACAGAAAGATCATGTAGTGGTGGCCAGCAGAGTCACCCGGGGCAAGGCCCTTGGGCTCCACAAGCACCACTGCCCCCATCTGTAAAATGCGGCTAATGGTCTTCACATGGTTGTTAGGAAAATCAGAGGAGAGATGACGCGTGTAAAGTAGGTGCGGCAGGGCCTCGAACACTAGTAAATACGCCCTCCACTACCCTCGTTATGACACATGAGGCATCGGAGACGAGCTTTAAGAATACGTGGCATTTGTACTTGTGGCAGTAAGAACAAAGGGCTTGGCGCTGAGTCAGAAATCCCAGGACCTATTTGAGGAAAGAGGAGTGGGATGGTTTGGCTGGAGGGTGAGAGTCGGGAGACACGGATTGTGTCGCTAGGACAGCAGCTTCATTCTCTGTGAGGCTGGCAGGTGGCAGCCACACGGGGCTTCTGAGCAGTCCGGGAACATTACAGAGCTAGAAATCCTTAGTTCCTCCCACATCCAGTACGTTGCAAAGTCAACCGGTGCCCCTCTCATCCCAAAGTCGTGGCCCTCGTCTCTCACCTGGACCTTTACAGCCTCCCAGCTGCTACCCTTGCCCTCCGGTCTTGTCCACTTGTCATTCAGCCTTCACTCTGCTGATGGGATTTTTCTTAACCAAAAATCAGATGACTGTCACCTTCCTGCTTAGAATCATCCTGGCCCTCAGGACAGAGCCAGATGCCTTAGGAGTCTCCAGGCCCATTCACAAGCTGGCCCCAGCCTTCCTCTCTGGCCCACCTGCACTTGTCCCCACCCCCCACCCCCTGTTCCTCTCCATTCCTCCCACCGTGCTTCCTGCCTCCTTGCTGCAGCTACATCAAGCCTCTCAACATTCCCTCAACACACCATGAACTCTGAAGCCCTTTGTTCTCCAGGTCCCTCTGTCTGCACTGAGCGTTCATCTTGACCTGGGAAATTCCTGCTCTTCCAGGCCCTTTGAAATGTCACGTTCTTTGCACAGTCTCCTTTGACCCTCTCATGAGACCCTGGCAGGACAGAATAAATGATTCTCTCCTCCAGGCTCCACAGCACTCCATACGTGTCTCTGCCATGGGAATTGTAAGTACCTGTTTGCTCTTCTCTCAATGACCAGGGCTGGGCTTCATGCTCGCTGTCGTGTGTAAAGTGAACAGAAAAGGAAACCAGGTTGCAAGAATACTGTCACCAACTAGCTGGAAGGCAGGATGCCTTACCTAGTCAATTAGCAATTGATACATCAGCTGTGGCACAAAGCAGCGTCCTAGGGTGGGGGTGGGGGGGGCATTGAATGGACTGGATTTCGTGGGTGGGGGGTGACCTAATGATCTCTGCCAACATTTCCAGAAGCTTCGATTTACTGCTTGACTATCAAATAGGCCCACGTGCACTGCCATTAAGTAGGAGTGTGAGGGCTTAGGAGATCCTCCCCCTCAACCCTTTCATTCGCCCTGCTTGCCAGCACCTTGCAAGCTCTGACAGGAATTCAGATTGGGGCAGTTACACGGGTCAGGTTCAAGGCCAGGCCGCTTTGGATTATCTTAGAGGAGTGCTGGGTTCTCAGGACCCTGATCCTCCTCTCTTGCAGGAGATCATCCAAGGCTGGACTTGTCAGGCCCCAGCCACAGCCTAGCCTGGGGTTCATGGTGTCTCTCTCCCATCCCCCAGCCTCTTCTGTGCATACTGCTCTGGGCAGTAGCACAGGGGCCATGCCCCGGGGCCAGTTCTCATCCCGGGTGTCCCAGCCCAACCCTAGCATTGCAGATGGTCAGGATAGAAACCAAGGGGGCAGGGGCAACCAAGGAGAGCCAGAGATACACAATCTCATGCTTCAAGGTAAGAGGCAGTTACCTTGGCAGGGTGGGGCCTCGTATTTGAAAGCCCTTTTGTCCTTGGCTAGAGAATATAAACTGGCAGGAGAGCAGGAAAAATCCATGTTTCAGAATAGTGGAAGCTTAGCATGGTCCAAGAAGCCCTCCTCACCCACCACCCCCAGCGCTAGGTGGCTTAGTGGACAGACCTCTGACTTGAGTCAGGAAAGTAACTCTCATCGTGGCTCGGCCAATTACTAGCTAAGTGACCCTGGACAAGGGATTGAACCTCTGTGTGCCTTAGTTTCCTCATCTGCAAAATGTAATATTCTTGTGAGGACAAAGGTAGAACGCAGTTTTAAAATGTGAGGTTTAGAAGGACGTGCATGCAGGTGGATGGATTTGTGGGAGTTCACCCTCTTCTGGCTTGTCTATTATTTCTGGTTGCGTGTGTGTATATGTGTGAGAGAGAGACAGAGACAGAGAGCAAGGTACGAACAGATACTGTTTTGGTAGTAACTCAAATAACGGTAAGGTTATTCCACAAGGTGAAAAAATGTAACACTCATGCTGCAGAAACATAAGGGGTAACTGTCAGTAGATTGCTCAGTCATCGCCCTCACGGTCCCAAACCACCCATGAGCACCAGGCTCCCAAGTCACAGAGGGGCAGAAATGACACCACTAACGCTGAGCAGCCAAGGCTTGGGGACGGGAGCCACATCTGCCACGATGGGCACGTGCCCCCGGCCTATTCCTGGGCCCCAAGCCCACCTCATTCCCATGTCTTCCCCAACACACACTGCCTACACAGCCTCACTGTCAAACTACAAAAGAGAAACACAATTTAAATAAGTGGTCTAGGAAAACGCACTGAAGTTTCCATGCACAATTAGCAACTGACATATTGGCTGTGGCACAAAGCAGTCTCCTAGAGTGGGGGTGTGGGAGAGCATTTAATGCACTGGATTTCGGGGGTGGGGGGTGACCTAACAATCTCTGCCAACGTTTCCAGAAGCTTCGATTTACTGCTTGACGATCAAATAGGCCCACGTGCACTGGTCATTTGCTCCCGGCTGAGCACACACTCCAGTCATTGACCCCATGGCCCCCAGCTGCATAAGGTAATGAGACAGAGACCGAGAGGGGAAGAGAACGAGAAAAGGAAGAAGGACGGAAGCAAGGGAGGGAAAAGGGAGCGTAGAGACCCAGATGGAGGAACAGACAGAACGACAGTCACAGAGAGGGAAAACGATGAAGACACAAAGAAAACGGAGAGGGACAGAAAGTCTACGAAGTGGAGAGAGTTGAGAGGGGAGCTGAGAGGGCAGAGGGGGAAGGAGCTGGAAAGGCGCAGCCAGCCAGCGGGACCCAGGAAGCGCGGACGAAGAGAGGGGCTGGGGCAGCGGGGCGGGAGGGGAGCGGAGGGCTTGGGGGAAGGAGAGCCGAGCCCGCCACGGCCGGGCGGGCGGGAGCCGGGGCCTCACCAAGGTGAAGGGCGTGTTGAGCAGCGTGATCATGATGTCGGCGACCGCCAGGTTGACGATGAAGAGGCTGGTGGCCGAGTGCATCCGCTGGTTCTTGAAGATGACATGACAGACCAGCACGTTGCCGAAGAGCGAGAAGACGATGATGAAGGAGTAAGCCACGATGAGCAGGGCTTTCACCGTGGGGTTCTGGGACTCGGCCCCGTAGCGCCTCCGGCCCACAAAGTTCTGCCAGTCGGAGAAGGTGTAGTTGCTCCAGAAGAAGTGCGAGGCGTTGGGCACGGCCAGGGCCGCCTCCAGGCCCGGCTCGTCGGCCCGGCCCTCGGGGCGCTCGGCGGCTCGCACCAGCGGGAGCAGGCAGAGCAGCACCCCGCGCGGGCCCATCCCGCAGCAGCCCCAGCGCCGCGCCCGCGCCCACGCCCGCCCGGAGGGGAGCGCGCGGGGCCGCCGGCCGCACTTCGCCGGCGCTGCGCCCACCCGGCAGCGAGCGCGCGGGCGCCTCCGCCTCTCGGGCGGCTCGGGCTCGGGCTTCCGCTCCGGCTCCGGCTCCGGCTGCGGTGACGCGCGCCCGCTCCGCCCGGCCGGCCGCCTCTGCGGGAACGCAACTCCGCGGGGCTTCCACGGCGCTCTCCCCGGCGCGCGTTCGCCCGCTGGCTTGCCGGCGCCCCCCCACCCCGCCCGCTCCCACGCCGGGAATGCAACTCCGCCCGGCTTCCGAGCCTGTTTCCCCGCCGCGCGCACTCCGCCCGCTCCCACGCCGGGAGCGAAACTCCGCCCGGTTCGCAGGGCTTTTCCTAAGTCACACTCGCCCCTCCATCCCGCCTCAGCCTAGTTACGGCCAAGGGAGCAGGCGGGCGGGCGGAAGACGCCCGCGGCGGGGGGGTGGGGGGGGGTCGGGGGGGGCGCGGCAGGGGGTCAAGCTGGGTCTGCCGGCCCCAGGCTGCTCCCCGTGCAGAGACTCGGGTGCCTTCCACCTGTTTCCGTCAGAGCGTCCGCCCTGCGGTGGATCCCAGTCCGGCAGTGCTGGGGACACAGGCGAGCGATGCCATAGATGTCACTAGGGTTTCTCCAAGCCCCCTCACTGACCCCACTTCGGACTTGCTGGACGTTTTGTTTCCTTAAGGTTCTTAAAACAGTGTGGGGCGGAGGGGGGGGGGCGGGCTTGGTTTTCCAAAGAAAACCTTCAAAGCAGGACACTCTTCTGCCAGGATCAGAGAATCAAAGGAATAATAAGTAGGTTTTGAAGCTGTAGTAAGGGAGATTATCCACGCGTTTTGTTCTCTGCCTACTTTACAGGAAATCTTGATCTCTCGCCCACCCGTTTTCATTCCTACTGTGAAATCTCTCCTAGTCACCCCAGACGGGTCACCCATTAACCCCCTCCCGTGGAATCGGGATCATAACACAGCTGTGTCACTTCCTAGCTATGGAATCCTGGGCGAGTTACGTAACTTTTCTGGCCTCGGTGAAAGGATTTCCTTTTCCCGCGCGTGGGGTTTTCGGAGACCCCTGTATGGATGTCCCACCACCTTGCTCTCGGCGCTAGATATGCAGTAATTGGTTGACTACTTGTAACTGACCCCCCCCCATTCAAATGGTAAACGGTAGACTCTTTATTCTGTCATTTCCCCCAGCTGAGTGAGCAGTGCCTTTGGGCTGGGACTCCCATCAAAGGACTCCATCAAAGGGGACTCCCATCAAATAACCCTCTGAGAAGTCCACTTGGCCCAGGGGAAAGCCTGCTCCTCTGTCCCACCCAAACCCTGGGGAATGGGCCCCTCCCACCAGCCACCTCTCACTTTGGAATTTTCCAGGAAAGTTAGATGTCAGCTTCTTTACCCCTTCAAACTCCAGGGACACAGCTCAAGCTCTCCCACTAATAAGCAGCTAGAAGATGGCTTAAGTGTCACCATAGTAAAACACAGGTGCTCTTTCTGAGGTGGGAGGGAGTCTGGGAAGACTTCGGGAAGAGTGATACCTGGCAGGTCCCACGGAGGTAGGTGGTTGGAATAGGGGATTATGTGACTGGTCCTAGGAGAAGGGACAGGGGTGCCAGGCAGCTGAAGTAATAGGTGGTTAGCTCTAGAAAAGAAACCAAGGGGCTGTCTGTAAGCATTAACTCAAGAGCTTGGGTGGACTTGATGTTCTACTAAGATGATGTGGCACCATCTCAGGGAAGCAAGGCTGGAACATGACGGCAATTTAGAGAACAGAACAAGGCTAGGCAGCATCAAACACAGAGGAAGAAATCAAAGGTAGGCAGTGCCCTTCAAAGCACAGTCTTTCAAGTCCCCTGCTTGGTGCTCTGTGACGCACACCAATCTGGAGCACGTGACTAATGCCTTCACTTTGATTCCTTGTTCCCGATGCCTGCCTTGGAGACGTAAGGGCATTTGTGCCAGGTGCCTGAAACCTGTCCCTGAAAGACAAGATGACCTATGTTAGTTCTTAGCTTTCCACAGAAGCACATCCTGAGACATAGATTCCAGTGCAAGGGTTTATTTGGAAAGTGAAGGCAAACACCACGAGTGGGGTGGAAAAGTGAGACGAGCACGGGAAGGTGACCAATAGAGTATTGTCAGGCCAGCTACCAGCGAGTGATGGGAACGTAATCCTGCCAGGAAAGCCAGCGTCAGGAAGACACGTCAGCTATGCAACCAACGGACAAGAGCTGGATATCTACCCACCAACCCCTGTCAATCACTGGTTGAAGCTGTTCCCAGGGGTGTGATGATTCTCGTGCACTTCCAGCCTGTCAAGTAGGCAAATAAATAATGGTGCTGGGAGGTGGCAGTTGGACTGGCGTGCCTTGAAGGGGTGGAGAGGACTGACAATATCCAAGGTGAGGCACAAAGTCTAGGATCACTTCATTTCCCTCTTCCCCAGGCATTCAGCTCTCCTGTCCCCAGTTTATCCTCAACTACAGGAACAGGCCAGTGCTTAATGAAATAAGTACCTCCCTCCATCCACCCCACAGCAAGACCAAAACTAAGGTTTTAAAAAAGTTCTTTCCTCAGGGGTGCCTGGGTGGCCCAGTCAGTCAAGCGTCCAACTTCAGCTCAGGTCATGATCTCACGGTCTGTGAGTTCTAGCCCCACGTCGGGCTCTGTTCTGACAGGTCAGAGCCTGGAGTCAGCTTTGGATTCTGTGTCTCCCTGTCTCTCTGCACCTCCCCCACTCATGCTCTGTCTCGCTCTGTCTCTCAAAAATAAATAGATGTTTAGAAAATTTTTTTTTAAAGTTTTTTCCTCAGAGGGCTTAAAGGTCCTGTAACATTACCATTGCTATTACGAAGAAGATTTGGGAGGACACAAAGCTGCTCCTCCAGAACAAGGCAGCTCCTTCCTTGTGTGCATTCTGAATAAAACCAAGGATACCATGCATAGTCAGGATGTGCCAAATAGTAATTATATTTTTGTCTCTAATTATAGTCACATGCATTAAACATACTGAGGAACAGAGAAGAGTTTAACTCTTTCCAGTGGACTTGAAACAAAAGGAAAATAGTGAGACACCTCACAAGTATTCACAAGACCAAGAATTATAGAATAATAATATAATTATAGAATAATAATAGAGAATTGAGAGCCTCACTCCATCTGCAAGCAATTGCTCCTTTGACAACAATATTAGTTCCTGAAAAGGTCCCACTTGAGTTCAAAACTCACCACACCCACAAATCTTCTCTGGTACCAATCATCGTGGCAGAGGGGAAGAAAGAACAATTAGCATCCTGCCAGGCAACGATAGTCACTCATAGTTGATCTATTTTAATGGCAAAGGTTGGATGTCATCATACTTTAGTTACAAATGAATCAAATAAGGGCTCCTGGGTGGCTCAGTTGGTTGAGCGTCCAACTCTTGATTTCAGCTCCGGTCGTGATCCCAGGGTCGTGGGATGGAACCCCGAGCTGGTCTCCACACTAAGTGTGGAGCTTGCTTAAGATTCCCTGTTTCTCTCTCTGCCCCTCTATCCTGCTCTCTTTCTCTCTCTAAAATATAAAAGAAATGAATCAAGTAGACTTGACATATAAAATATGGCTTAAGATATTCTCAATGCAATAGAAACGCAGTGTGTGGGCATGTTACACTTGGAATCAGTTTCCAAGTTCCAGTACCTTGGAGCCACAGGCTAAAATGATACATTTAGGATAAGTAAAAGGAAGTCTAACTTACAGTTTGTGGCTCCTGTAAATACTTCTGTAAGTTGTTTGAACTTACTCTGCACTTTTACATGGGAAGTTTTATAAATGGTGGAGCGGGTATTGGGCCAACTTGTAATAGCCCATTTAATCCATAAGGCAGAGAAGTGGTTGCATTAGTTGTACCACCACAGAACTGCTAGCCTCTGTTGGTGCTCCAGAGTGCCATCTTCCATTATCTGCTCCTCTTGAATTAAATGTCCCCCTGGGCGACCTCAACCATCTCCACTGGTTGCACCATCACTCACAAGTGACTCCAAGATCTGTATTTCTACTTACCAACACTCCTGAAAGCTCCAGATTGAAATTATACATTCGACTGCTGCCTGGACATTTCTACTTGGAATACCCACACACACTTAAAATTCAACAAGCTCCAAACTAAACTCATTATATCCTGTTCTTCCCTCACTCTCTTACACTTGCTCCTTTTCTTGTTCACTTGTTCACCACAGTCAGAATCTTGGGGTCATCTCACGGCCCACCCCGTTTAGGATGCTATGCATTCGAAGGTGCTATTTCTGTCTACAGTCATCCTCTCTCTGAATCCCAGAGCCAGAGAAACTCCTCTTCATTCTTGAAGACCTGTTGAAGTGTTCTCTCTCCTGTGAAGACTCACTGATCCCCCTGACTGCCACAACCTCAGAACCAGTAGCGTTGCCCTATCGACTCATTTAAAGGTGCTCCTGTAACATGTAACCCATGCCAATGACGTGTGCTTCCCTTGTTGTACCCCACTATTTGTGACTTATCTGTCTTTCCCACTAAACTGTCAGCTCTTCAAGGCCAGGATGATGTTATTCCTAACGTTACCTCTAGAACCTTGCACAGTGCCCAGACAGGGGAAATGGTAGTAGATAAATCTATGTATCTATATCTATATCTATATCTATATCTATATCTATATCTATATCTGTATCTATAGCACACACACACTATATATATATATGTATGTATACACACACACACACACACACACACACACACACACACACATATATATATAGTGTAGTATAGTGTAGTGTAGTGTATATGTATAGTACTCAGAAAGATTAAGACTTGATTCCTGGGTTGTCTGAATAGACATTGGACCTGGATTCAGACAACCCAGGAAGCAAGTCTTAATTTTTCTGAGTACTCCTTTCCCTGAGTTCCTCTTTTTCAGGGGAGGAGCAGAAGGAGAGAGAGAGAATCACAAGCAGGCTCCATGCTCAGCACGGAGGCCATCGTGGGGCTTGATCGCATGACCCCGGGATCATGACCTGAGCTGAAATCGAGTCAGATGCTCAACCGACTGAGCCACCCAGGCACCCCTGAACCTCCACCTTCCAAACTCAAGGTAAAACCTACCTTCTGTGAAAATATTTCCTGGCTCTGTTGCTAATGAACCACTTGATTCCAGTGAAGAAATGAATATTTCTTCATCAGATCTCTGAAGGGGCAAAGAGAGGATAGGATTCCTCTAGTAGATGGAGCCATGGGATTAATGTTTGAAGATTTTCTGTAATCCTACAGGTTGAGTCATATTTCCTAGGACCAGCTCTAATTCAATGCTCTTAATTGCTACTGAGCTATTTTTTCTACTTCTCTTTTATTTCTGCTGTGTGCTTTGTTTCAAATCAGATCCTCAGAAAGTGGAAGAAGATAATTAAGCATGGTACTTAAGCCATTTGGTTAATATTGCATCTTATAGGGGGAGGAATGATGTTTCCTGTTTTTATAAACAACACCAAGTAAAAATTATATTTCTAGAAGGCATCACTGGATCTGCAACTCATTTTCACGAGATATAAGCAATAGCTATCATTGATCTTACACTCTTGAAAAGTGCTTTAATACGTTTTTTTTTTAATTGCCCCTTGAGGCCATTAGTTTTGAGCTCCAGAAAAAAAAGTTGTCTTTTTCTCATATTAATGTTCTGCTGATTTCTATTTTAGAAAGTTAGTACTACGATAATGACAAATTCTAGCAATTACAGTTGAAAGTTCAGCTTGCAGGCAATGGAACCAAGGAAGTCTGTGGTATTTGAAATATGATGATCACATTTCTCTGAGGAAAAGCTGTACACAGTGAAGTAAACAAGTAGGATCTGAATGTAAAAGTCAGATCTTGACCAACCAGTAAAACTATTTAAAAAATCATGGGGCGCCTGGGTGGCTCAGTTTGTTGATCATCTGACTTGATTTCGGCTCAGGTCATGATCTTGGTATTAGGGGTTACAGCCTCCCATCCGGCTCTGTGCTGACAGGAAAGAGCCTGCTTGGGATTCTCTCTCTCTCCCTCTGTCTTTGCCCCTCCCCCACTCATGTGTGAGCATGCACACATTCTCTCTCAAATTAACTTAAAAAAAATCTCATTAAGGATACCATAAAAGCCTGGAATTAAGGGCAGAATAATAAAATCTACTTTAAATTGTGTGGGGAAGATGGCCACACCATTTATACTATACCTAGAAAGTGAACTGCTAAGTAAAGGATCTTAGCAGCAGGTGACTTCCAGAAAGACTGTGGGCCCCCAGCTTGAGCTTGGTGGTCCATCCTGAGCTTACCTCTACCCACAGTCTTCTTATACAACATAACAACTATCTATGTTGGCCTCTCTCATTAAACTGAGCTTCTTTGAGTGCAGGCATTCTGTTCTTTTCATCTTTTAAAGCAAGCCTAGCATGGTACCTGGCACAGAGCAGGTCTTACTAAATGCATGAATATGTGAGAACAAAAATAGAATGTTTTTTAAAGACAAAAAATTCCAAAACACCCGAAGAGTTAAGGCAGAGCTGTTAATTTGATAAAAAATTGTGTGTGTGTGTGTGTCTTCCAGATTAAGTGATAAAATCATGCAATGTCTGGAATTTGCCCCAAAATAAACTAGACTAGAAGAGGAAAAATGGATTGAAGCTGGATGATGGATGGATACATGTTTTCACATACTTTCATCACTGGATAATGGACGTGTCTCACAAAAACACAACTGGTTGTGCCCTGCAGATGTATAGGGTATAAATTACCAAGCTAACAGTTTGATTTCCTCTCTGCCAATGATGTCCTAATATATGACTCTATATATGTCCTAATATATGACTGTTACTGGCTCACATTGGTTCCGTTGGCTGATCAGACCAGTGACCCACCTCTGACAGTGACAATAATAAGGGACCTGTCATAGATGGGGGGCTGTTGTCTTCCGTAAGTTTTTTTTCTGAGTATAAATGGTATCTGCAAAAAAAAAAAAAAAACAATGCTAAAGAACATAAACAAGAAAATAAAAACCACCACAATCCTGCTATGAACATTTTGGTGTGTCCCCTTTAACTCTTTCTACATAATAGTAATTAAGTTTTACTAGTTTTATATCCTACTTACATTACTCTGAGAACAGTTTCCATGTTCTAAATTTTTCTCAAAAACATCCTTTTAATGGCGGCATATTTTAGCTCATGGAATACCAGATTTTTCACTATAATAAATACTGCTTGATGGAATCATCTTTTTACATATTTTAAGACCTTTTTAAATGGAAGTATGGTGAATAAACTTACATGTATCCAACATCCAGCTTCAATCGATTTTTCCTCTCCTAGTTTATGATGAGGCAAATTCCAGACATTCCACGATTTTGTCACTTAATCTGCAACACACAAACGCACACACATACACACACACACACACAATTTTTTATCAAATATTCCACCAATTGTACATAAATCTTTAATCACATTTCTGATTCTCTCCTTAGGGTAGAGTTAAAACAATAGAATTCCAGGTAAAGATGAAAATACTTTAAGGCTTCTAATATTTTACCAGATTGCTTTGCAGAAAGGATGTATCCGTTTATACTCTAGCAACACGAGGGCACCTCATTCACTACACCCTAACCATACAGACTCATTTATTTAGTTTTTTGAAATATATTGAAAAAAGTTTCCTCCATTGATTTTAGGCTTTCCAATATTCCTTCACCCAGAGCTAATGGTGAGATCTTTGGAATTAGTCACAGTTGGACTTCCACCCACAGCCTGTATAGCCATGTGACTCATACAAGTCAGTCTCTGAACATCTGCTTCCTCATTCAGTAGGTAAAAATACCCACCTCATAGAGTTTTGAGAATAGATGCAATAGTGTTTGTAAGTGCTTCGTGTACTCCCGGCACACAAAAAGGGTTCAATAAATGGTGTATTTCCTTCAGACTAAAAGTTCCAAGAGGCCATATCTATTGTGTTTTTTCTTTCATTGTTTGGGGGGCGGGGGGTGAGGGGCAGTTGCTTGGTGTCTGATACATGGCCAGCACTTGAAGGAATGCACAAAGTTCTATTTGACAGTTAAAAATGACCTGCCGTTTAAAATTTAATAAAGTCCTATTTACATTTCTAGTCTGTCATTTTTTTAAATTCATGTCCTTCGGCCATTAAAAAATACAATTTGTCAGTTTTTTCCAAATCGTTAAATATGACCACACTCTATGTCCAGTTAACATTAAGAATTTATTTAAAGAAAAAAACAGCTATATTAACACATATATACATATTTGGGGTTTTTTTTCTTTATGCTGTTTAATACTTTTTGGGTTTCCCAGAGTATTTTTATAATCAGAAAAAAGAAAGAACTGATAAATATGATTTGGGGGAAAAACCAAAAAATAGAAACACTTGCTATGGGAAATCACTATTAAACAGGTTTTTAGCTGATAGATACATGAAACTTACTAAAACAATCCTGATAAACGTAAAAAAAAAAATTAAGAAATTAGGGGCGCCTGGGTGGCTGTCGGTTAAGCGTCCGACTTCGGCTCATGTCATGATCTCGCGGTCCGCGAGTTCGAGCCCCGCGTCGGGCTCTGTGCTAACAGCTCAGAGCCTGGAGCCTGTTTCAGATTCTGTGTCTGCCTCTCTCTCTGACCCTCCCCCATTCATGCTCTGTCTCTCCCTGTCTCAAAAATAAATAAACATTAAAAAAAAAACAAAACAATCCTGAGAATCCCAGGGGAAGCCCCTTCTGAGCCTGTCATCTATTACAGCCTAAACCAACTGGGAGCTATTGATACTTTCAATATTCACAAGAACTTGGTCAACAGGTCATTCCTATTTACTATTCATTGTTTAATATGAATCCCTGTAGCCATCTGAAATGTTTCTTTCCAAGGGAAAGATCTCTTCCTGCTATTCACCCTGCCTGGGACAGTCACCAACTTTAGACCCAACTCAGTTTCTCCTTTGGACTTCGCCCTTCTTTTTTTTGTATAGTCCACGCCCAAAGATGCATCAGGGTTTGAGGCTAATGATTTTAGTTTTAAGTCAGGACATGCCTCATAAGTTATGGGAGGCAGTGTGGTCATGTAGAAAGAATGAGATTTGGATTCAGATAGAATTAGCTTTAAATCTCAGCTCTACCATTTATTAGAAGTGTGACCTTATGCTTAAGCCTTTATTCTTACCTATAACGAAAGGGTAATAATGCCTGCTTTATAGCGTTGTTATGAGAAATTAATAATATGCACGAAACCTGGGCCTGGCTTGGAAAGGAACTCAATACACAGCTCTCACTTTCGCGTTCCTCCTTTCCTCTGTCTCTTCATAGCATCTGCTGCATTTGATGAGAAGGGACCCCTGCAGATACAAGGAGATGGCTGTGATAGGGAGCTAAAAGTGCAGTTGGAAGGAACTAGTGGGTGAAGACACAGAGGGGATTGGACAGCGAGGACCAGAGCTGGAGGAAAGCCTGGATTGCCTGCTTTATAAACATAGGCAGGGGCTCAAGACAGGAGGGAAAGACAGTACATGCTTTACACAGGTTGGAGGAAGGGAAGGTGGGTGTGAAATAGGGGTCTAACAGACACTATTACCCTCTATTGATTCAGTAATGTCACAGACGGCAAAGGAACATTAAGCCAGGTAAATGAAGTGGATAACATTTCAGATAAAACAAACAAACAAACAAACAGAAAGATCCTAGCAAGGACAGGATATCTTCCTAATCTCAAATAGCAAGCTTTAGCTCTGGCAACCAGAATCACTATCTTTGACTGCCAAAGGAAATGTCCAGTGAAGCCTGAGAATGAAATCAATATTTAAATTAAATCAAATGCAACGGACAACAGCTGAAAATTATAACCAACCCGAAACTAGGCAGTTATTTTTGTTAAAACCTTGTATTAGGGGAGCACCTGGGTGGCTTAGTCGGCTAAACATCCGACTTCAGCTCAGGTCATGATCTCCCAGTTTGTGAGTTTGAGCCCCACATTGGGCTCTGTGCTGACAGCCCAGAGCCTGGACCCTGCTTCAGATTCTGTGTCTCCCTCTCTTTCTGCCCTTCCCCCGCTCATGCTCTGTCTCTCTCAAATATAAATAAACCTTAAAAAAGTTAAAAAAAAAAAAACCCAAAACCTTGTATTAGGTCACAAGCAATATATATAAATATAAAATTTACCTGAAAAGTTGTAGGGCCAAGAATTGCCAAGACAGTAGTCTCAATAAATGACTAAATAGTTCTGCAGGGCAGGAGAAAGAACAGTCATTTCAACAAATGGTACTGGGGCAAGTGCATCCCCATATGGAACAGAATGAAACATGATTCCTATCTCACACCACACATAAAAAATCAATTCCCAGCTGGACTGGAGAGTTAAATGTGAAAGTCAATCAGATAATTTTCTGGAAGGTAACACAGAAGAATCTCATTATGATCTCAGTATAGGGGATGTTTTTCTTAAATGGGACACACACACAGTAATCATTAATCATTGATGAACTAAACTTTGTTAAGAACTTTTGCTCAATAAGACACCATTCAAGAACAAAAAGGCAAGCCTCAGACTGGAGATTTTGTAATACATATATCCAGCAAAGCAACTGTATAAAATATATATATTGCGAGGATACAGAGCAGCTAGGATCCTCTTACATGGCTGGTAAGAGTATAAACTGCTATAATCAATGAAAAAGTACAAAGTGTAGGAACATGCTGGAACATGGATGTATCTCAGACACAATGTTCTGTGAAAGAAGTCGTACACAAACAGGGTATATATTGTATGATTCCATTTAAATGTAGTTACTACTGGTTAATTTATAAAGCCTACCTACAGATGCAGAATTTTCAGAGCAACTTTCAGTAACAATTTTTTAACTGCTATAACATTATCCCAAATTATGTGGAAAAAAAATTATGTTCCTTGTCTCCACTTTGGCAGTTTTTTGTTTTAATTAACATGGTAGTGGAGGCCAATGCGCTTAGATGCGAGAAAAAGTTAAAGGGATAAAAATGGAAAAGAGGAAGGAAAAATATCTCTATTGGTGGATCACATGAAATTATACCTGGAAAATCCTACAGTATCAAAGATAAAAAAAAATTAAATGATACAATTTAGCAAGTTAGCAAGATATAAAATTAATGTGCAAAAATAAATAGCTTTCATATATAAACATAATAACCGGTAAAAATACATGATGGAAGAAAAACACCGTAATCACAATAGCAACACAAAAGGCAAACACTTGAGACTAAATTTTAAAAGTGTTAAAAACCTATTTCTGAAACACACAAAATAAACTTGAACAAATGTGAAGACATCAATTGGATAGGACATCCTCACAGGATGTAGTTCTTCCTAATTTACAAATTAGGCAATACCAATTAAAATACCAAAACCCTTTTTTTTTGGTTTGCTGCAGCCAGGAAATTGATACTTAAGTTTATTTGGGAAAACAAACATAAAAGAATAGGAAAACACTGAAAACAAAAAAAGCTAGGAGGAGTGATGAACCTTATCAGACATTAAAACACTCTACACAGCCTCCATAGTTAAACGTGCAAATGGACATTAACAATGGAATAGAAATCCAGAAAGAGACCCCACCACATTCGAAAACTTAGCACATAACCAATCACTGGAGCAAAGAGGCACCTGTAGTAAATGATGTACATTCAACTGAAGAGCCATTTGTAAAAGATAAAAGTAGGTCTATTCCTCACAATTTTACACAAGAGTAAACTCTAAGTAATCAGAGATCTAAATGTAAATGACTTGAAACTGTAAGTTTACAAAAAGGGAGTAATTTCCTCTATATGAGTAAATGAGTAAATTCCTCTATAACCTGGGTGTAGAGGAAGATTTTCTAAGTCCAGATGGAAAAGAAAAAAAAAAAAAAAGAGAAAAGGAGGAAAAATAGGACATTAAAAATAAACTAGCGCATTGGGGTGCCTTGGTGGCTCAGTCAGTCGAGTGTCCAACTTTGGCTGAGGTCATGATCTTGCAGTTTGTGGGTTCAAGCCCCGCTTCTGGCTCTGTGCTGATGGCTGAGAGCCTGGAGCCTGTTTTGGATTGTGTCCCTTTCTCTCTCCACCCCTCCCCCACTCGCGCTCTGTCTTTGTCTCTGTCAAAGACAAATAAACATTAAAAAGTATAAAAATAAAAATAAACTAGTGCATTGCAAAAAAATATGAGCAAAATCAAAATACAAATAACATTGTAAGCTACATTAGCAATATGTTATTAGACAAAGGGCTAATATCCTTAATATCCTATATCCTTAATATAAAATTTAATCGAAAAAGGAACCAAAACCTTAGAAAAGTGGACATAATACATGAATAGGCAACTCACCAAAAGTGGATACAAAAATGGCCCTTAATCATGTTTTTACAACTTCTTATTCATAATAACAAAAATGCAAACTAAAAGTACAGTGAGATACTTTTCCACCAGATAGGCAAAAATTAAAAGCTTGACAATTAAATTCTGACGGTGAGGCCATGGAGAGTAACACATTGCTGGCAGAAACACGAAACGGTGCAATATCTATGGAAGGGAATTTGGCAATATTTAATAAAACCACATATACATTTGCTCTTTTACCTAGTAACTCCAACTTCTAGGAATTTACTCTTGAATATATACTTCCAAAAATAAGAAAATGCTAACACGAGGTTAAGTATTGCTGCATTACATAGAGTTGTAAATGCGAGAACTACTTAAATACCCAAATATGGGAGAATGATAGCATAAAGAATGAAATTTAAACTCAATGGAATACTATACAGCTATGAAAAAGATGATCTTTGAAAGGTTATATGGAGTGATTTCCAGCACAGATTATTCGGGGGGCAGGGGAAGAGCATGCACACACACAATTCATTGTGTAAGAAAGAAGGGAAAATTAGAAAAAAAAAGCCATATTTGCTTATTTTAGCAAAAAGAAATGCGGAAAGGATGAACGAGAATGGGATTGTTTACCTACAATCGGAGCAGAAAGGAATGAAAGGGATGGGAAAGGGTGTAAGATTTGAGTACATATGCTGAATGGTTAGACTTCTGAACATACGTTAATGTTCTATACATTAAAAAATACAATTAAATCCCGGACTAGAGGGAAAAAACATGCTTTGTAAGGGAATTATTGGGACAACTGAGAAAATTGGAATATAAAGTATTAAATGCATGTTAAAATTTCTGGAAGTGGTGACTGTACTGGTGTCATGTAAGACAATATCCTTATTCCTCGGAAATATACATTAAAGTATTAAGGGGTAAAGGAACATTACTGCTTAAACCCTGCTCTCAAAAGCCTGAAAAAAATTACGTATGTGTGCATATTCACATTTGCATATGAAGAAAGTATGTAACATACACAAAGTTTTTAAATGCCAAAATGTTAAAAATTAGTGAATCTGGGTAAAAGGTAAAAATTCTCCATTCTTCTTGAAAATTTTAAATCATTACTAAAAGACTCTACGATCAAGATTGGGATAATAAGCCATTGGGGGCTTTTGTCTGTCATTGACTGATTTCAGGATTTATAGAAAGACATTTTAATAAATGTAAAATGGATGCCTCCATTTCATGCGTTCTATTTCCAGACTGTCAAAGGACCAACAGAAATGCAGCCGTGCCTCTCACCTTAGTAAACAATTTGCCTCTTGGCAATTTGCTCAAAGTCCAGATATACCTACCCCTCCACCTAATCAGTTCAAATGCACGAACAGGTAGATTGGAGTCACATTTATAAGCTCCTAGTCAAGCAAATTTTGTACTTTTAAAGCCCACTAGTGTTGGCATCTCCACATGGATCATGAGAACTGAAACAGTGGCTCTAAGAAGCCGAAGAGTGTGGTCTGGGTTAACCCGCTGCCCTTCTTTTGGCTAGTCAACTAGGATATACCGTCACTGGCCGAGAGCCCTTTGAAAATCACTGTACCACTCTGGATGGCAGGTCACACAGATTAAACATTCTTTTATTTGACCCAAACTGAGCGGTAACGTTTAAATGATGCATTGGAAAGCAGTGCCGTTATCCCTCAAAACAGACAAGGGTGGTTTAATTAAAAGAGGTTGACAAAGCAGATGTGGAAAAATCAGGATGTCAATCAAGTGCCAAGGTGAACATACACCTTGATACGGGGACTAAAATATTTGACTATATAATTTGGGGTTCTAATTCAACAATTTTTGTCAGTGATCATGCCAAAGTAATGGACAAATAAGTACCTAATGGTTGGGAGGTTAAGTCTGGGGAGAGGATTACAGGGACATATACACATTTTAATATGTATTTCAATGTTTGAATTAAAACATTTTTTAAAATCTTTATTTATTTTTGAGAGAGAGACAGAGTACAACCGGGGGAGGAACAGAGAGAGAAAGGGAGACACAGAATCTGAAGCAGGCTCCAGGCTCTGAGCTGTCAGCACAGAACCCGATGTGGGGCTCAAACCCACGAACAGTGAGATCACGACCTGAGCCAAAGTTGGACACTTAACCAACTGAGCCACCCAGGCACCCCTCACCTCACTGTTTGAATTTTAAAGAAGACACCCTGACTTTACAATTTAAAAACAGCTAAAATCAGTTCTAGTGATCAGTCATGGGAAAGATACAAACATGAATGGAGACAGCAATCTGTGTGAGCTGGCTTTACAAAGATCAAACTAAAACGCTAATGTTTTCAGACCTAGCTAATAAACATTAAGCTAAAAAGTAGCAAAAGGGATAAACAAAGGACAAAATACATTTTTTTATTCAAGAATATGGAAGCTCTTTGGACTCAAAAACACAAACCTTTATTCTATAAAATTTTATAATAATCCTTAGTAGTTAGCTCTAAAAAGCCACAGAATACTAAAAATTAAATGTATGACACACAAAAAATCAGGCAACATTGGGGGAAAGTTATTTTTAAATATAGTACATTTCAACAGACAAATTTTACAATGGGAGACCTTTTAATTCAATTTTTCTAATAAAGGGTTTTTCTTGGTTTATTAAAAACATAAAATAGTTTCTTCTTGAACTTTTATAAAATTTATCAAACTGGCAATTTCCTTAGTAACAGGCTGAGCCAGGTGATAATACGGAAAACAATTTCCATCTAAGATTAGAAGGCTAATTTTGGTACTACTGCATAGGTTTAGTATTATTGCATAGGCTGCAAATTTATTGCAAAACTATACTAACTTCTTCGGTTCAGATTTGCTGTTGCATCATCCTATTTGCCATCGGATGGTGGAGGCACCACCTTGTGGTAAAAAAAAAAAAAAAAAGCTTCTCAAAAAATTAAAACTAGACCTACCCTATGGCCCAGCAATAGCACTGCTAAGAATTTACCCAAAGGATACAGGAGTGCTGATGCATAGGGGCACTTGTACCCCAATGTTTATAGCAGCACTTTCAACAATAGCCAAATTGTGGAAAGAGCCTAAATGTCCATCAACTGACGAATGGATAAAGAAATTGTGGTTTATATACACAATGGAATACTATGTGGCAATGAGAAAGAATGAAATATGGCCTTTTGTAACAACGTGGATGGAACTGGAGAGCGTTAAGTGAAATAAGTCATACAGAGAAAGACAGACACCATGTTTTCACTCTTATGTGGATCCTGAGAAACTTAACAAAAGACCATGGGGGAGGGGAAGGGAAAAAAAAGAGGGAGGGAGGCAAAACCATAAGAGACTCTTAAAAACTGAGAATAAACTGAGGGTTGATGGGGGTGGGAGGGGGGGGAAAGTGGGTGATGGACATTGAGGAGGGCACCTGTTGGGATGAGCACTGGGTGTTTTATGGAAACCAATTTGACAATAAATTTCATAATAATAATAAAAAAGCTTCTCCATGACAGAAGTCAAAAGACTGGTTAGTCAGAGGGCAGGGGAGAGCCACTGGGTGGGGCTTCCAGGGCACGAGTGGTATTCTATTTCTTGACCTGCATAGAGATGTCATGAGTGCTGACTTTACAATTATTAAACCACATGACTTTCCTGTTCTTGTACCTTGTAATTTTAAAGGTTTATTTTGGGGAAAAGAAAGGTTTCTATGTACCTGAATGAAGTCTTATGCCTAAATGCTTAAAATTCCTAAGCACCTGGCCAGTCATATATTTATAGAATTTCCTGGAATTACAATTCATTCTTAGCCTTATAAATGCACTGCTGTATTTTTATGATAGGAACAAAACACCGAAAAGAGGTATATTCTTTGGTAAATGATGGAAGGCTCTTTTCCTCAGAATGTTTTCATCGTTGCTTTCTTGGCCTCCAAGAGCAACTGGGGGTACTCTGCAATCATCTGGAATCACCTCTATACACCTACACTAACATGTCTGAAAACTTCCCACCAAACCTCTAGATTTTACTGCATCAACAGTAAGTACCAAGGGCATACTGAAACTATGCAACAATATCCAATCAGAAAGGATTTCCTTTCCTGTTTCCAGGACGTGACACGCACCGTTAACAAAATGATTCGGATTAAGTGAACAGGGTTTCACCTCTCACTGCCCTGGGATCCCTTTTCCTAGGAGCTAACTGCGTTACACTTAGTACCTTTTTTTTTTATACCATGGAGCAATTTTCAGAAAAAGAGAAAGTCTTATTCATTTTTCGTAGGACTTGGTCAGGATGCTTTTGTCACTGTCTCCTTCACTATGCCCCTTGCCCGAGCACATCTTGGCGGCAGGTGAGAAGGGCCATTAACAGACGCCCGCTGTGCAGGGGCGGCACTACGCTGCCCACACACCACCGCCCAAACCAGCTTCCATTCTGCAGGGAAAGCAACTCTCACTCCTGGTTTCATTTCTGCTGGGAGTATTAAAGATGTGGGCCCATGGACCTGAGAATATTTCGCAGGACAACGCCTTCACTGATTAATACTACCTGCTAAACTAATCCTTACGCTCAAGCTAGGTACAGAAAATATATATTTTTTAATATTTAAAATGGATTCACACTTTATCCCAATAGAAGGTTATATCCCAGGCCTAGGCCATTTCAAAGGGCTATAATATGGAGACAGCCACCAGGCAAATGTTCTTTTATAATTTGACACAGTCCAGGTGTGACCGTGCCAATAATCATGACTACTGCTCAGTCCAGTGTATAACTCTACAAATGAAGAAATGTGTGCTTGTTGTACTGCCCAGATCTACAAATTCCCTAAGGAGTCTTTAAATATAGGTACCTCTTGGACGATAGGAAGGAACACTCTAAGGGTGTTTTAACAGTCTTAAGACAGAGAACGAAATTACTGAACTTAAATCTGAAGAGGTCCAATTCTTATACCCCCCTTGAACACAGTAAAGAAATACAAACTTGTCCACGGGCATACAACCCTGAATGTGCCTGATCCTGGAAGCTAAGCAGTGTTGGGCCTGGTTAGTACTTGGATGGGAGAAAATATGAACTTAACACGGGCTGCTTCACTAAGATTTCTGGAACTCTGTCTGATGTTAAGATAAAATGTTATTACTATGAAATTTTGGCACTGATATCCCACAGAAGTTGTATTTTAATATTTTAATCTAATATAATCATAACGACCAACTGACCACTGTATCTAAAAAACGTTCTTCAATTATCTTCTAAGAAAGATATAGTTAAGTATAAATCTTTCTTAATGCTTTTCCTCCTAGAAATAGAGGAGAGAGCTATAGCACAGGAGAAAGAGAGAACCACGAATAATGGAGAATAGAGAAAATGACTATTGCTGAATGGGAACACAATTTTTTAAAATCTTTGCTACAACTGAAATCAAAAACTTAGTAATTCAGAGACTGCTCTATTTTTTAATACAAATATATCTAATTATTCAAAGTATAAGATACATCTAACATTCAAAGTCTCAGTGGCTGACACGATCACAAACATTAGAAAAAGAACAACACTTAGTAACAAACAATGAGCTTAGGCACGGTTTTACAGATTGTTTTACCTTCAGGAAATCCAGAATCTTTAGAAATTATTAAAATTACAAGGAGGTTAAGTTTTATAAGCTCTTTTCCTCAACTTTGGTTAAATGTAACTACATTAAAATACTGACAGTCTTTGATAATGAAGCAGAAACATAGAGTGACAGATTTCTGTTAATCCTTACTCAAGAATGGTATTTAAGCAAAGCCCTCATTCAGTTAGATGTACGCTAATATATGTAAGGAAAACATTCTGATCTTGTAGAGCATCCCCAGGTAATGTTAAGAACTAGATTAAAAAGTATGGTGAACCAGTGCCATTCTGGATGTCCTCAAATTGGGATGTTTCTCAATTAAAGGAGTCATGTTCACGAAACGATACGTCAAAACACAAATTCTTATACGTTAAGTTTTTCTGTTAAGTAAGTCTCTTTCAAATTCTTTAATTAACAGCGATACTTAAAAAAATCTTCAACTGTAAACTATTTGCTTGCAGTGTTTTGATTTTTCCTGAACCTTGAATGCTTCAAACTGCCATTAAATATATTATCTTCTGTTTCCTCTTAAAGAGCTAGTGTTCATAAAAGGATCATCGTCGTCATCCTGCAATGACACAAATGTTACATGAGTGGTTGTTCCATGCTTCACTGAGGCAAGACAGAAGTGCTTCTGGGTAAACACCACCACCAGTAAGGGCCATTTCCTCCTTTCACATGAGGAAGGCACTCAGTTTTATATATCCCTTATAAATATGAACTTTTCCCTTCCCTAGTAGCTTGCTAAGAAGCACTCAAAATAATTGATCCTGATGTGTGTGTGTGTGTGTGTGTGTATACACCTGTAATACATACCATACACATTTCTATTAACCAAAAAGGCAAAAAAGATGTGGGGAAGCCAAGAAAATTAATACTCTTCAAATTATTTCTATTTGGTTTTTGAGTAGGTTTTTTTCCAATTACATATTATTACTGGTGTTACCTAATGTTCTGGAAACTCACCCCCCCCTCCCCCAAATAATGAAGCCACATGGCCTAACTGAGAAACAGCTGTAATTCTTATCTCCCATTACCTATTTTATGCTAGAGATAGCTAGCTATTCTCAGACTGCTGCAAAAAAACATCTAGCAAATCAATCTTTCAAATGTCTTTTTGGGAAAAGAAGCAGTATGAAAGAGGTCCCTTGCTGGAACTAAGCTGCAGATTATAGGCATACTAAGAGATGACAGGAATATCAGAAGAATTTAGTTAAAGAGTAGGAAAACTAAAACCTTCGAGAAGCCTAAAATATAAAATTTGTTGAGGATAATTTGTTGAATTGCTTTAAGGCAATAACTTTTATTTATTTTTATTTAAAAAGTTATTTAAAAACTTAAAAAAAAAATTTTTTTTTAACGTTTATTTATTTTTGAGACAGAGAGAGACAGAGCATGAACAGGGGAGGGGCAGAGAGACAGAGAGACACAGAATCTGAAACAGGCTCCAGGCTCTGAGCAGTCAGCACAGAGCCCGACGCGGGGCTCGAACTCACGGACCTTGAGATCATGACCTGAGCCGAAGTCGGACGCTTAACCGACCGAGCCACCCAGGCGCCCCGCTAAAAACTTTTAAATATTCAGAAGAGAAAGCAAAATTGCATGTAAAATTTTAATTTATGTTTCTTTTAAGACACTGATAAAAAGGGGTAATTATTTGGTGTTAGGCTTTGTTGGTGGTATTAACACATTCAAATGTTAGCTAAGTTGGCTATCTGGTAAGAAATGGATGCCTTGAAAAATACAAACTCATTCACATTTTTTGATTTATTTTCTGCTATTATCAAAGGCAGAACTTATTAATAAACCAGAGGTAAATCCAAATTGGAGCATAATAATTAGTCAACAGTTTTTCTTTGCAGTTAACATGAACTATATACAAATCTTTAACTGTAACATATAACCACATGTCTATCTAGATGCTTGGGAATTAACAAATTAACATTAACTGCTCACCCCCCTCCTGGAAAAAACATATTCGTTTTTTCCATAGGTAGATTGAGCTCACGGTGCCATTTTTCTCTGCAGCCTGAACTGTTGGTGAGTCTTCTCCTCAAGCTGGTTCAGAACCTCAGCTGGGATACAGGGACATGATAGCAACAGGTGAAGCTCAAAATGAAAGGTGTGAGTCACACGCTACTGCAGGGGTGGACCTGGAAGACACTGTGCTAAGTAGAATAAGCCAGTCACAAAAAGAGAAAGACTTATGACTCCATTCAGAGCAGGTATCTAAATCAGTCCAATTCACAGAAACAAAAAGAACAGTGGTTACCAGGGGCCGGGAAGAAGGGGAAATGAAGAGTTGTTCCATGGGTGAAGATTTTTAACTCCGAAAGAGGAAAAGACTCTGGAGATCCACTGCATAACAAGTGAACATACTGAACACGAGGGCACTGCACACCGAACAATGGTTAAGATGGCAAGTTTTACGCCACGTGTTTTTGTCACAGTTGAGAAACTTTTTAAGTAAAAATAAACAAAAGAGGTTACAGACTTAAGAAAAACGCCTTAAAACAATTCAACAAAAAACTAGCAAAGTCCTTTCAAATGGCCTCCATGGAGGAATGGGAAAGGCCAGACTTTATTTAATTCAAGGTAGCTGAACCAACAAACGAATAAAACCAAGAGGCAAGTCCTGAGTCTGCCTTGTCCTATTCCTTCTTTGCTCCTTTTCTGGCCCAGACTCAACTTGTCTTCACTTGGTTTCTTTCACATATCCTGCCATTTAATATTTCAGTGCATATCTGAACACCTTTGTGAATGAAAATCACCACCACATACCATTTTATATACGAAATGTGTAAAGCATACAGTGGGTACTTAACAAATATTTTATTAAAGTAACATTAAAAACTTTAAGAATATTTCATCACTTCTCCAAATATAAATGACAGATGCTGAAAACAACTATTCTGATCCATTAACAGGGCAAATTATCTTATTTCAAAAATTGGCAGGCCTTTTACATCCGAGTATTTACACTTGCAGGTACTCAACAGATGCTACTTACGGACTCTTAACATCTTAAGTGCAGTTCAAAGGAAGGTTATCAATGAAACTATTTTAAAAAATAATTTCCAGCAACTAGCTTAGCAGTCCCTATTTACATTTTTAAAAAATGTTTATTTATTTTTGAGAGACCGAGAGAGACAGAGAGAGAGACAGAGAAGAGAGTGTCAGAGCAAGTGCGAGCAGGGAGGGGCGGCGGGGGGGGGGGGGGGGGCGCAGAGGATCTGAAGCGTGCTCTGTGTTGAAAGCACTCACAAACTGTGAGATCACGACCTGAGCCACAGTCAGACACTCAATCGACTGCCACCCAGGTGCCCCAGTCCTTATTTAAATTTTACGAATTGCTAAAAATTAAAGAAGATTGAATAATATTACTTTATTACCTCATCTGATTCAAAATCGACCCCTTTAGCTATTTGGCTTTGGGACATGCGCTTGCTTGATGATGATGATGTGCTCGGACACCTGAGGCAGAAACATGGAAAAAACAAGGAAAATGAATCAGAATTCATCAGAAGTGCCTTTTTAGCTAATGTTTCATTCTAGTAGCAGCCACGAATAAAATTAGCTAATACCTTCCCTTTAATGTACATTAGCAACATAAAAACTTAATGGTGAGAAAAAGGACTCTGGGGCCAGGGTTTGAATTCCAGTTTTGTTGTTTACTAGCTATGTGGCTTTAGGCAAGTTACTTAGCCTCTCTGCCTCAATTTCCTCATCCATAAAATGAGGATAATAATTTTTAGAGATTAATTGTGTTAATATACTTACTCAGATCAGTGCCTGACATACATTAAACACTACACTGATACTTGCTTGTTAGTATAGGGCTCAGCATGTTACTAACATGCGTCTACTACCAGCCCCCACTCCTAAAAATTGTGGCAACACTGAAATACTTTTTATTCAAATATCAGTTTTGTCTCTTCAACAGGCTAAAACGATTTTAGGAAAGGCTCACTGCTTTCTAGGGTTGCGTCGTTATATGATTTGTGTTCAATCCAAAGCAAATAGCAAATATATACTGAGTGTTTGCTCTTTTCCAGGTACTCTGATAGGTCTTGGGAAATATCAGTGTACAAGAAGATCAAGATTCCCATCCTTATGAAGCTTAACTTGTGCTAATTAATGAAACTTATATTCGTATGTCTTTTTATCCATAAGAATTCTGTCTTCTTAGATCACTAGCGCATGCAGCCTATCCAGCCTGCCTGGTTTTTTACTGCCTGTGAGCTAAGAATGGTTTCACATTTTGAAATGGGGTACATTTAGATGGTTATATAAATACCTACAGAATATCTTCAGTTTTGCCTCTTGGTCTGAAAAGCCTAAAATATTTATTATTGGGCTCTTTAAGAAAGTTTGCTGACTTCTCTCTTAAATGAAAGCAGCATTTGTCAATTCTTAGTTAATAATTTATTATTATGCTTTGGGATGTTATTACAGCAAAGGAAGTATGTCTGAAGGTCTTGTCTGGAAAACAGGTTGAGAATCAAGCGGTCTTGTGTCTGAAGGAAAGAGAAAAATCCACAGGTTCTTATGCATAAAAGTAAAGGACATGAGGATTTGTCAAGCAAACTTGAAGAACAACATGGTTTTAGAAGTACAGATCAAGGACATTTATCAAATGACCCATTTGGGGAGTGCCCATCTCTATCTATACTTGACCCAAGCAGGAACTACCTGATCAGTTGTTGACTTGCTTCTATCTGTGACAGGAAGCAGATCAAGAGCATAAAGTCATAGTGCCCAGGTGGCAAAGTTAGGTTAATAAGTTCTTGTTGGGGGCCTGGAGAAAGGGGTGGGGTTTATGGAAACACCCACTGAGATGTGACTCTGCCTCTGATGTCTCCCCAATAACCAATGGAACCCAGAGACAAGCCAGTCATCTATGATGGATGGTGGCTCATCTTATCATAACAAGAATCCTAGTTCAGAGACCCCACAGACCTACAGATCTCATCTGTGAAGGATCCCCTATCCTTAGAAATCAGCAGAGGGGAGGGAAAGAAATAAAGGGAGAAGGGTGTATCAAATCGAGTGCCAGGAGTTGTATAAGTTTTCTCCATTTTTGTTCAGCTAGCATTTGGGGCCATAAATTAGAGTTCCTCGTCTAGAGATGTTCAGCCAGTAAGTCAGTTGTAGCAGTGTTATAAACACAGGGCAACATGTTAAATTGGCCTTATATTGTGCCTGGTACATAAAAGGTGCCACAAAAACCTTAGTTCCCTGCCACTGCAATGTTTAATAGAATCCTCTCAACCTCTGCTCCTCCCCCTGGCCCAGTGGGGCTGGGTCTTCTTGTACTTGCTGCTTTAAAGGGAGGGTCGTTATTATCCGCCAGCTCTATCAAACCTGAAGGGCCCTCTTATTCTCAGTACAAGGACAGAGTTTGGGACGACTTTTTCCAGGGAAAAGCAGGCTTTCCATTGCCTATTTGGCAGAAAGGGATCTTACAACTGGAAGCTATTTCTGTTTTCAAGTTAACTGCAAGCATATTAGTGCTTTCACTGCTTACCCTTCCTCCTGTTATGCTTGTTTTCCCTAGCGTGTTACTTAATTTATTTAATAAGCACTTATAGGGCTGTTATTGTGTGCCAGGCACTGTACTTAGTCCTTGATAAACGTGAACTCACTTAAGCTTCATAACCCTATGAAGTAAATATTAGTATATTCATTTTATAAATGAAGATACTCAGGCACAGAAAAGTAAAAAAAAAAAAAACAAAAAAAAAAACTTGCACAAGGTCCATACCTAGAAAGTAGCAGAGCTTAACTGCTGTAAATTATAATCAGGGTAACCATACAAACCCTGCCACTAGTAATATAATTCTTCAAAACCAGCCTAAATCATGTCATTCAGTTGCTGTCATCAGAAATACCAATCTGCCATGGCTGATTTCAGATCTACTGCCAAAATGTTAATTTCTAAATTGCCTCTCATCATTTAAATGATTCTTGCTGCCTGCACAACGGTTTGAGAGGTTAATCTATTAAGTTCAGAAGTGACAACAGAGACAGTTCTGGAGCAGAATGTCTTGGCTGTGTGACTAGCTGGGTCATCTTAGGTAAGCCACTTAACCTACTGTGCCTCGCCTTCTTCAAAGGTACAATGGAGATAACAGAGTTTTTTTTTGTTTTTTTTTTTTTAATATTTACTTATTTTTTGAGTAAGAGCGAGCCCATGTGCAGGGGCGAGCAGGTGAGGGGCAGAGAGAGGGAGAGACAGAATCCCAAGTAGGTTCTGTGCTGTCAGCACAGAGCCCGATGTGGGGATAGAACTCATGAGCCTTGAGATCATGAACTGGGCCGAAATCAAGAGATGGGTGCTTAACAGACTGAGCCACCCAGGCACCCCAGGATAATGTAGCTCTAACCATGAATACCTGGCATGGCTGTGAGCACCAAACAGGCTAATTCACATGTAAAGACTTGGAAGAGTGCCTGACTGAGCAATTCAGTTACTATTATTACCTCATAGGTAAATAAGAAGTCAACATTTATTCTTCTGAAAAGTAGACCGCCCAAAATGGCAACAACATCACGAGTTTTAATACCCTGAAAATATATGTCAAACATACCGAAGTTGCATTTTCACCATTCCAATAATGAAAAATAAAGACTTCATGCAAGCTAAACTTCTTTTTCCTCTCAACTACTGAGGCGCCACTGAAAAAAACCTCCAAAGGCTACACCTGTTTTTGTGTGTTTTAATTCACAAAGACAAGAATGACCAAACAAGTATGGATATTCTTTCAATAAATCTCCTTCTCCTTAAGCAAATTTGAGTTATGTTTCTATCGACTGGAACCAAAGGAGTCCTGATTGATACTGGACTCAAGTTGAAGACAGTAACTCAAGACTGAGAAATTCAAGTAAATCTTTCTATGAGCTAACTACCTCAATGACCCTCAACTACGGACTGCAAATATACAATCTAACCTGCGTCTGAGCCCATCACAGTATTGTGTACTCCTTCTACAAAGGCTGGCATTGGCCTTGGCAACTCTATACTCTCCTGGGTCTTTCTCAGGTCCTTCTTGTTGCCTTTCCTACTTTTCCTAAATTCTAAAGGTTGAAACCCAGGTACTGGAACACAAGCCCTCTTTTGTCTCTACCTTCTCTTTCGAGGTGATCAATCCATTCCAATGGCTTCATTAAGTATCAGTGTATCAGTTATATGCTGCTTAGAAGTAAATTTTGTGATCATCCAAACCTCTGATCTCAGCTCTGGACTCAGATCTCCAATTGCCTATGACCAACCCCCTTCAAGTCAATTTTGCAGGCATCTCAAACTTTCCATGTCTCAAGCTGAATTTTTGATTATCTGCCAATCATCCTTTACGAAAATCTGTTTCTCTTCTTTTATGCCTTTCTCAGTGTATGGCAGTGAATGTTCAAGTAGGAAACCTGGAAATCAACCCTGCTACGCCATTCTTCCTCACTCCAAATGTTCAATCCATCCCCAACTGCTGTCATGTCTACCTCACAACATAACCTGAAACCATCTATTCTCTCCCTTTCCCCTGCTACCACTCTGGCGCAAGTCTCCATCATCTCTCTTCCAGGGAGTCCAGGGACTCCCCACAGCAGCACCGGCCTTTCAGGTCAGCCAGCTGGTGCCCTGCCTCCTGCACCACAGGGAGCCTTTAGAAATGTAAATCCCACGGAGCCACTACTCTCCCCAAATCCTTCCGTGTTCCCCCTGCATTTATAATAAAGTCCGAATTCCTTACCTTGCTCAACTGTTCCTGCTTCATGATATACTCCTGCCTCTCCTATTCTTATACCAACTTCCTTCTTTCCCATGTTTTAGTCTACAGTAAGCTTGTTTCTTCTTCAAGAGACTTCTACATGTGCCTTTCCCTGTGCTTTAGGCAAGGCCACGTCTCTTTCAGTAAGATTTCAGCCTCCTCAGAGGCCTCCTCAGAGGCCTTTCCAGATCACCCTTTCAGAGCAGATGTCTGTGGCCTATGACATTACTGTTTACTGCTGCATCCTGATAACTTGGTAGGGGCCAAGGGCAGGCCACACCAAGATGGGCCACTCTGGCATGAAGATTATTTTGAGTTAAGAAGCAATCAAACCCCAGCAGATTCAGGAAAAGCTCTTTACCTCTCCCTCAAATGCTTACAAAGAGTTTAGTAGAGGACCTGTTCCAGAAAGAGAGCTATCACCATAGATAATTACATTATGACATATATTAAGGTATGACAAACAGGAGAAACCTAGCAAGGCCTGTGTGATCAAAGTCCTCTTTGTCCTACTGATTCTGAATGTCCCGGCAAACATTTATTTACTAAGCATTTACACTTTATAATCTTCTTGTGAATTGCTTTCCTTCCCTTTGCCATCCCAGACCCCCATCCTCTTCTCCTTAGTTCAGAATGACATATATATTTGGAATTGCCATGTTTGTGTGGATTACCCCCTATGTACAAAATTAAATTTGATTTTCTCCTGTTAATCTGTCTCACGTCAATTTGGTTCTCAGCCCAGCTAGAAAGACCTTCAACGGCAGAAGAAATTCTTTACAATTTCCTTTAAGCATTTTTACACATCTGTTGATCATTGGCCCAGATGTGACCTACCTTCTTTGTGAAGCCTTCAATGACCTATTCTAGGAAGACACTGTCACTTCCCTCAGATTTCAATGCACTGGAATAAAACATTCATCTTGTTGGATTATTAGTGCCTTATAATTAGTGTACTGCTAACGTGGAAATTCCTTGAAGGAAGGAAACATTTCTTTTGTATTTCTAGCCCCAGCTCCTAGCATACTGTTTAACCCTAGAAATAAGTGGATAGAGGGGCGCCTGGGTGGCTTGGTCGGTTAAGCGTCCGACTTCGGCTCAGGTCATGATCTCACGGTCCGTGAGTTCGAGCCCCGCGTCGGGCTCTGTGCTGACAGCTCAGAGCCTGGAGCCTGTTTCAGATTCTGTGTCTCCCTCTCTCTCTGCCCCTCCCCTGTTCATGCTCTGTCTCTCTCTGTCTCAAAAATAAATGTTAAAAAAAAAAAAAAAAAGAAATAAGTGGATAGGGAACTATACCTACCAATTTTTCCAACACAGACCCGTAATTCACATAAAGCATATATTCTCGGTGGGGTCAACATCACACCCAAGGAATTAAAACTGGTCCCGGGAGATGGGGTGGGTGAAAAATACTGAGATACTACAATGGTTTTGACCCTTCCCAAACTCAATCCTACCCAGCAAAATTTCATTCTTTAGTATTTAATTTCTCTTGTTAGGGAGAAATTAAATTTAAGTTATTTTAATTAATTTAAGTCAAATTTAATTTTTATCCTTAGGTAACGAAAAAAGGCTGAGATCATGAAAAACAGTGTGAGAAACACGGAGGCAGAGTTTTTTCTCATTCTCCCGCTTAGTGCCACAGCTCCCACTCAGGCCATCACTCTCAGCTGTCCTTTTCCACCTCTTTGCTCCAGATGATTCCTATCTTCAAAATCTCAGGTAGATTTTACTCATTCTATAAAGCCTTTTCTTTTTTCATAGCCCACAATTCTTGCTCCGTTTTCTAAGGGCCTATAAGCACTCACACCTAGTCTGTATCATAAAATTTCACACACGATTATGTACTGACTCATCATCCTTTAATGGACTGAAATGTGTTCATCTCTCTTTTCCACTATAATTTATGCTGCCTAAAGGCAGTAACCATGCTAAAACATTTACTATGTCCCCCATCAGACCTAATTTAATGTTCACACAGAAAATTTCTGTTAAGAGAAGCTCTTGATTATTTTCTTAAGTAGAAATTTTCATTAACTGAGCTTAAGTTAAGCAGTGTTCACCTGAAACATGAACACAGAGAACATGGCAATAGTGAATCAAGTCAACCCTTACAGTAACAGCAAAAATGGCAAAAACCAAAAGGACAGGGAAAAGCACACAAGTAAGTGCTTCAAGGGCAGAAAAAGCCAACATGATCCTCTTTTCAGTGTTTATTTAGCACAGCACCCTGTGTAACTCAGTATATAAAAATGTGATAACAAAGAAGAGAAGCTGAAATCAACTATTAAGAAATATACAAAATTATTTTCTGTTAATTAGAGAGAATACAGAACTCCATCGGGAAAATCTTTGGGTAATACAGACAAAAGGAAACAGATTACAGGGTAAATTCCGTTGAAAAACACTTGTAATGATGCTGCACCAACTCTGTGAACCAGCCTTCCATCTATTTTTCACTTCTCTATTTACTTGACCAGTTGGAAAATAAATCTGTTAAAACTTCTATGGCACAGAAAAATGTGTTAAGTAGAGCTCTGAATAATTTTAAGTTTCTTCAGATGTTTCTTTCTGCACAAAGTCACCGCACCTACCTCTGCTCTGTTTTTGAAGTGGTAGGAAACATGTCTTCTTCTTCATCTGTCTCATCCACCTCAATCATCTAAGGGAAAAACAAAACAGGGAGTAGTTTTTATGGAAATGGAACACCTGAATAAGAATAAATCACTGAGGGGCGCCTGGGTGGCTCAGTCAGATGAGCGTCTGACTTCGGCTCAGGTCATGATCTCACAGTTCGTGGGTTCGAGCTCTGCATCAGGCTCTGTGCTGACAGCTCAGAGCCTGGAACCTGCTTCGGATTCTATGTCTTCCTCTCTCTCTGCCCCTCCCTGGCTTGGGCTTTGTCTCTCTCTCTTTAAAAAAATACATGTTTAGGGGCGCCTGGGTGGCTCAGTCGGTTGAGCATCCGACTTCAGCTCAGGTCACGATCTCGCGGTCCGTGAGTTCGAGCCCCGCGTCAGGCTCTGGGCTGATGGCTCAGAGCCTGGAGCCTGCTTCCGATTCTGTGTCTCCCTCTCTCTCTGCCCCTCCCCCGTTCATGCTCTGTCTCTCTCTGTCCCAAAAATAAATAAACGTTAAAAGAAAACAAAAAAAAATACATGTTTAAAAAAAAAAAGAGTAATTGAATCTCAAGAAAAATCTTTTTTTTTTTTAAATTTCATTTTTTATTTTTCTAAATTTACATCCAAATTAGTTAGTATATAGTGCAACAATGATTTCAGGAGTAGATTCCTTAATGCCCCTTACCCATTTAGGCCATCCCCCCTCCCACAACCCCTCCAGCAACCCTCAGTTTGTTCTCCATATTTAGGAGTCTCTTCTGTTTTGTCCCCCTCCCTGTTATTTTATACTATTTTTTGTTTCCCTTCTCTTATATTCATCTGTTTTGTCTCTTAAAGTCCTCATATGAATGAAGTCATATGATTTTTATCTTTCTCTGACTAATTTCACTTAGCATAATACCCTCCAGTTCCATCCACGTAGTTGTAAATGGCAAGATTTCATTCTTTTTGATTGCCAAATAATACTCCATTGTATGTATGTATGTATGTATGTATGTGTATGTGTGTATATATATATATACACACATACACACCACATCTCCTTTATCCATTTATCCATCGATGGACATCTGGGCTCTTTCCATACTTTGGCTACTGTTGATGGTGCTGCTATAAACATGGGGGTGCATGTGTCCCTTCCAAACAGCACACCTGTATCCCTTGGATAAATGCCTAGTAGTGCAATTGCTGGGTCATAGGGTAGTTCTATTTTTAGTTTTTTGAGGAACTTCCATACTGTTTTCCAGGGTGGGTGCACCAGCTTGCCTTCCCACCAACAATGCAAAAGGGATCCTCTTTTTCTGCAGCCTCGCCAACATCTGTTGTTGCCTGAGGTGTCAATGTTAGCCATTCTGACAGGTGTAAGGTGGTCAAAAATAAATGTTTAAAAAAAAAATTAAAAAAAAAAAAAAAGAATAATTGAATCACAAGAAAAATCTTTTTTAAATATACCAAAAAAGTCACAAAAAAAGGGGGGCAGAAACCCCATGAAGAGCAATTGTTAAAACTGAAGCTTAGCCTGACCTCCCTCCAATGTCTTCAATCATAAATGGTATTCTTTCTATATAATGTGTTTGAGCTCGCCTTTCTCCTGGACACCACGGCAGCCAGGGCACCTAAGGTGAATGACTCACATAGGGTCACGTGCAGACAGTGCCTGTGATTTTCTTGGGTTCTAGTGAGGAGACTATTTCCAGTTTAAAATTTGGTATAAGACCATGTGGAAAGTACTGTATATCTAGCTTTCTATGACACTCATCCCTGTTAAACACCATTTGGTAGTTTTAGGCCCCAGTAAAGATATTTGTGATTCTTGATACTAACATCCAAAATACTACTTCTTCCTCTACATTTAGTGTTACCTTGACATTTAATACACTTAGTTGCTATGTCGTCAACTAACTAATGAAGCCGAGGACAAAACAGTGAAAAGACAGCACCTGAGATCTCCCCCTCCAGGCTGACACTGAACTATTAATAAAAAATCATTAAATGCAGTTGTCTAAGAAGCTATGAATCCAGCCAATATTTCTGCATTGTCATAAAACTATCAGAAGATTGTCTTCTGTGCCTTGAAGGAATCAAATGTATTCAATACTCCTCTAATCTACCAATGTGTAACCACAGTTAAAAAGTGAAAAAAAAGTTAGTTTAGCACCACCTGTTCCTTTTGAACTCATGTTCCTGCCTTATATTAGAAAACTCTAGGAAAGAAGCTACCGTGTGGATGTGATTATAATTTTTTTAGATATGATGATCTTGAAGTGACAGCAGACAACAGTTGAATGTAAATAATAAAATGGAGCTCAGGACAAAAGCTAGCACTGGTACACTCACGTAGCAGTGACAACAGGAAGAAGGGGGGGAAAGATGAAGAGAGACAAAAGAACAAAATGAAAATCAGGACAGAAGTTTCCTGGAGAAGTGGGGTGATCAATTGTGTCACATACTCAAAAGATTAAAAGAAATTTGAGAAAATGCTGCTGGGGCAGGTATTATACAGACCATGGATTCTCATCTGGAGGGGATTTTTAACCCCCACTCCTATTCTGGAAACTTATGTCTGGAGACATTTTTGATTGACACAATTAGGGGGGCTTGCTACTGGCATCTAGAGGGTATAGGCCAAGATGTTGCTAAAAACCCTACAATGCACAGAACAGTCCCTCACAGTAAAACTCACCTGGTCCAAAACTTATCTGGTCAGTAGTGCTGCTACTGAGAAACCCTGACACAGAAGGAAGAACACTGGCTTAGGAGTGAGTGGGTTTTGAAAGTAAGGAAATAGGGGAGTCAAGCCCATACAAATTCTTGGAATCCAAAGGAGGTGCAGAGGGCCTATTTTTAAATCTGAACACAGAGGTCCTCAGATTCTGACCGCCTGGTTTGTCTTGAGTCTAGCTCCAAGCCATCAAGGCACAAGCCATAGTATTATGAGAGTATAAATAACAAAAGATAGCCAGATTTACTAAGACCTCTATATGCACTGAACTCCTATGTGCGATATTAATATTCCACGCACGGACCTTTCTGGCTCCACACTGTTATCCTTAAAAATATTCCTGGATACATACATTTATGGCTTTCTAATCACGAGATCCATTATTAAAAAAAAAAAAAATCCCAGAAGCCCTGACTTGATAATTCATAAAGTTCTCTCCAGCTTTAACACTCCACACTTATCCTTCTCTTGTTTACTTTGTTGATCAAAGAATTGACAATTCAGAATGCAGGATCATAAATTATTAAAAACCAATTATAAAAACTTTTTTCTTACCTCTGTATAATTCTTAGTAGCAACATTTCGGGAAGGCTGCTGTCTTGTAGATTTAAAGGCTATGATACAAAAGAAGAAACATCCATTATGTTACTCTTAAATTAACTTAGGAAAATTTGTCACACCTTTAGCTGAAGATTTTGTAAGCTCTATCTACAAATATCCATGATGACCAATTATAAAACCATTTCCTATTGTGTAAAATCTAAAGGGACATCAAATTATATGTTCAAATAAATCAATGCCTAGCTGCCAGTATCACGATTTCCTGGCTTATTCAAATATAGTAACAAGCAGTGTTCATAAACATACCTACACTAAAAACATTTTATAGAAAAATACATGAAAGCTAAAATCTGATCACCTAATGGATTTAACTCCAGGTACACTGAAGGTGACCCTTCTAATGCCTTCCTTCTCTTATAATTGGCAATACCTTTCCCTGGGGCTATATTAGGAGCCATGTGGTTCCAGTAAGGTCTTTCTTATTCTCCTCTACTTTGTTAGCCATATTCGGTACCTAAGGAACAGTCTAGAGGAAAATTCTAGAAAACAGTGTATCTTCTATGCTATTATAAAACTTCCCTTTAAATCCTTACATTTTAGCTTTATAAACTTAGTTAGAATCATGAAGTTTAGCTAACCCTTCATTTTTCCAAAGACCAAAACCATGATTTTCAGATTTTATAATAAGAAATACAGGGGCACCTGGGTGGCTCAGTCGGTTAAGCGTCTGACTTCGGCTCAGGTCATGATCTCACGGTTTGTGAGTTCGAGCCCCGCGTCGGGCTCTGTGCTAACAGCTCAGAGCCTGGAGCCTGCTTAGGATTCTGTGTCCAAGAAATATATTTTGGTCTTTGTCCCCATTTGTGGCAGAGCTCCTAAAACCCTAGGAATTTCCTAAGTAATGAGCGCCATAAAATTGTCTTTTGCTATGTTAATGAAGTGACATTAGGACCACACCCGACAGCTGAGGGCTGCTTACCTAGGGAACCAACTGGAAATCAAAGGTTGGAACTCAATCCCACCCCATGATTTCCAAGAAAGGAGCCTGGAGCCAGAGGTGCAACCAATCACCAATGGTCCATGATTTAATCAATCAGTGGTAAGGAGGCTGCTTTAAAAACCCAAAGGACGGATCTGGTGAGCTTAAAGGTAGTGAATCAGAAAGCTTCCACATGCCAGGGTGCCAGCCCCCGAACTCCCTGAGGATACAAGGACCTTCCCTTTCATATCTCTTTATCTGGCTGCTGATCTGTATCCTTTAATATCCTTTGTAATAAACCAGTAATTTAGTGAATAAATTAGTTTCCCGAGTTCTGTGAACCACCCTAGCAAATTAACTAAACCCAAAGAGGGAATTATGGGAAAGACTGATTGAGAGCCAGTCAGAAGCACAAGTTTAACCACGCAGACCTATGATTGGCATGTGAAATGGAAGCAGCCGTGTGGGACTCAGCCCTTAACCCATGGAATGCGATGCTACCTCTGGGTAGGCAGTGTCAGAATGGAACTGAATTGTAGGAAACCCAGCTGATGTCCAAGAATTGCTTGGTGGTGTGGGGAACTAACCCCTCTCCTCCAAAAAGCCCAGAATTGGGTGCGTAATATTTAAAACCCAGAAGAAACTTCAAAATGCCAATTAGAGGTTTATTTTCTCCCAAGCGTTACCAGTTTCCTAATACAAAATAATGTTTCCCCCCAAGACAACCCCCAAACTAAACAACAAGGGAAGAGGAGGAAAAAAAATATACGAGGCCTTGAAAAAGTCAAACACTCAAAGAATCCCACAAAGCTAAAAATTACCGTCGTCTGAAAACTCAGGAATCTTTCTACCTAGCCTAAATTTATGACCTGCTCATTTTTCCTATTCCAAGCTCTATTCCCAGTCTTGTGATGTCTATTTGAGAACAGAGATCAAGATCAGAAGCAAAGTTCTTATCTACTCTACTCTCAATTACTGGAGCCTCACATTCTAACTCTATTCAAAAGACCTTTAAATAAGGGCAAGTGAATAAAAAAAGCCAGCCGTCATGACTCTTAAAGCATATTTCTGCTCAATAATTATTCACTAATTGACTCCTCAAACTCTCAGATCCTTGAAAACAGGAGCCCTATCTTCTTATCCCCAACAAGTATCAGTGAGGTAAATTAAATCATCAGAAAAATGTGCACTGAGTTCTGTTAGGAAGCAATACAGTATGGTGGTTGTAGAGTTAAACTCGTTTGACTTACTAGCTGGGTAACTATAGCCAAGGCCCCCTGGCTTCCTTAAGTCTCAGTTTCCCCACCTATACAATAGTGTTAATAATTAATTCGTGCAGAAAACGGTTGAGAAGATAAAGAGAGGCAGTTCATGTAAATCGTTTGGGCAAGTGCCTAGATGTAGCAGGCATTCAAATAATGTGGCTAGCAGCAGTGGTAGTAGATGGAGTAGTGGTAGCCAGGATGGTAAATTAAATCCAAACACAGAGTCTTTAGAGGTACCACTCACTCAGTCTCCATCCTCTACAGAAAAACTTCAATGGAAAACTCTGGGCTGTCAACTCTTACTTGTAACTGCTGCTGGCTGTAAGTGTAATATCTACCTTTCCCAATACAATTCTGGTACAATAATAAATCTCTACACTCCATGGGGCTTGTTATAATAGAATTTTACCTTTATGTATCTCTTCATATCTCCATTTACAGTAGGGAACTGGAAGCTATAGTTTTAAAGATGCTTTTATCCTGAAGTTATAGTAGATACAGTTAGTACCCCATGGTTATTTTGTCAGAGACTTACCACCAAATCTAACCTAATGAAAATGTTTTACACATGTATGTTAACAAGTCCATTTCACTTTTCAAAAAAAGTCCCAATGTTGGAGACAGTTCAATTGTAAATCCATTAGACCAAATGGATTTACATAAAAGACAAATTTAGACTAACATTTATAAAACATCCATTTTCTTAAGTTTATTGTAAACATTGCCACTAATACTAATAGCAGCAATCATTCCCTTGGATTCTTACTAAATCCTGTGCGAAGTAATGTATATGTGTTAAGTTTTTTTGATACTTCGAACTTCTCTGTGGAGTCAATTTTATACTGTCAATTTTATAGCTAAGGGATCCGAAGCTTATAAAATAGAAACAGTCTACTCTTACTGGGGGCTTAATATGTATATATACTACACCAAATATTCCACATGTATTTTCTCATTAATCTGCAAAATAACCTAATGAGATCAATGCAATCATCACCCCATCTTACAGATGAGGACACTGAAGATGGAAAGCCTAATTAATGTGCTGAAAGACACATAGCTAGTAAATCAAGGAGTCAGAATTCAAACCAATAGTTCTGACTTTAGAACCAGGCTTTTAACCTTTATGCTATACAATCTCTAAGGGGTTTTTATTCAGTCGTTCTCCAGTATTTAATGGGCATCTGCTCTATGCCAGGCACTATGGATACGGTGATGAAAAAGAATGACTCAGTCCCTGTTCTGCCGGTGCTTGCGGGGCAAGGGCATGGAGGCAGCCAGTGAAGAGCTGGCCGACCATACCATGTCAGACTCCAAACCCCAGGTTCTTAACCTCACCATCTGCTGCAAAAGACACCACATTTAGATTTTCTCCTAAACATAAGTCAGGAAATCTTAAGTTTCACATTAATTTGTCTTTTATCTATAGCTGCTTTTTACAAATGACTATTATTACTTTAAAAAAAAAGAACATCGGTGAACATTTTAAGGCACTATAACTGGTCTCTTGTCTTTTCTATGCAAACAGAAGCTTTACTCCACATTATCAATGGGTAACAGCAGGACTCAGGAAAGAAGGTCTTTGGAAAGCCTCACAAGTGCAGTAGTTCTGAAAGGAGCTGATGGCAGAATGTGAAAAAATGCTCACAAAAAACCTTATGAGATAGAAAGTTTTAGATGCAAAGGAGGCAGTCACATGTAAGTTTTAAAGAAAGAAAACACGGATAAAACCTCTGCTACTTGTTTACTGGGGGCTAGGTTGTTGAGACAAACACTGCTGCTCAAAGCAACCCAAAATGCTCCATCAAACATTAAAAAAAAAAAAAAATTCTGAATGGTATTTAATTGCTGATCACATAAAGAAGTAACAGGCAAAAATGGAAAAAAAGCTCGAACTCAGAGAATCAAGCAGAATCCTTTTTCCTGGGGACCTGTTGATCTGGACAAATGTTCACACTGGTCTTGACAGCTCTGTATAGAGAAAGGAAGAGCTATCTACAATAGGTCAAGGCCTGCTCAAGACAAGGTGGGGTGGCTAATGCATTTCCTCCCTACCTTAAGCTGGGACCCCAACAGTTAAGAGGGAAGCAGATGTAAACAGGATTTTGCAAGTACATATCAGCTGGCTGAACCTCAAGTCATAAATTTAAACATAGTTTAATGTGGTCTAAGACTTGTGGTGCCCCCAGAGGCCTGGAGAAACAAATAGGAATCATGTCTGTAGGACCTTCCCTTCATCCCTGACCTCAAATTATTCCTGCTGAGATTTTTTTAGGGACAACAGATAACAAAACATGCAAGGAAACATGTCACCATACATGAGAAACAACAGACACAGGAATCAGAAACAGACAATAAAAAGAGGCCAAAGACATTCAGACACTAGGTTCTTAGACACAGAATACAAAACAAGTATCCTTACTATGTACACACACAAAATTACAGACAGGCTTAAAAATACCTGCAAGGAATTTTTAAAATCACACAGCATATTTCAAAAGAACTATGTGAATTTCTACCTCCACAAAAAAAACAAAAAACAAAAAACAAAACAACAATGAAAATTAAACATTTAAAGAACACTTTTTAGAATAGGTGGGTGTGGGGAGCCTGCCTGACTCTGTGGGCAGAACATGTGTCTCTTACCTTGGGGCTGTAAGTTCGAACCCCACAGTGGGTTAAGAGTTTACTTAAAAAAAAAAAGATGGGTCAATCGGAAGATCATACAGCACAGGAAGATAAAACAATGGAAGATACAAGAGAGATTAATAGTGACTTGGGGACAGAGTGATTCTTGTATTGATGTTAAGTGAAGACCCAGAAGGGAGGAGAAAAAGAAGAGCACCGGGGTAGCATTTGAAGGGAGAGGACTCATAGGAGTGATGAAAGACACCAATTCAGTTTCATAGAGCCCAATAAATGCTAAGCAGGATAAAAGAGAATCCCCTATCTAGATTCAATGTAGAGAAACTGCAGAACACCAAATACAGCTGGCTGGAGGAAAAACAGACTACCTGGGGGGAAAAAAAAAAGCAAGCTAACAAGCTAACATTTCCTAACAACAAAAGACTCATTTTTAAGTGATTAATTCTGCCCATTGGTGCCAAGGAAAGCTTCACGTAAAACAATTAAGCCAGGACAAAAAAAAAGGCAGTATGGGCTGAGGGACAGGTGGGTAATTTATAACATCTATGCCTCTGTGTCACATGCTAACCAATTTGTGGTGGCTTAACACGAAAGTGTACAGATTTTACTCACTTTGTTTTCCTATCTCTCTCTGCTTTTGTTTTTATAATGAACATTTTGTAAAGGCCTACTATGTGCCAGACTCTTTGCTTCTCATCTTCAGAATAACCCCACTATGTAGAGACTACTACGTAAACAAACATAGAAGTGTGACTGACTTGTTGAACTCAGCCTATATCCTTTCTATGCTGCTCATTTTGATTTTTCTCCTTCTCGGCTTTATCTCAGTCCTGCCAAGAATGCAAGAGCACCTTTTTGGATGCCATTTCCTAAATGGCATCAAAGACAGCATGCTTTTGGAGTAAAGGCAAAGATCTCAGCTAGCTCTACTCAAGTACTGAATAATCACTGAGGAAAAATATAGCAACCGAACTTTCGATAAGAAGGTTAAGAGTCATTTACTTGATCTAATGTTTGTATCCTTCCTCCAATGTCAGTTGCCATCCAATAATGTGGAAAACTTCCTCTGACAGTGTAATAATTCACTTCCTTCTGGGGCAGTTGACTCTATCTTCACATTAATTAGATAGGTTACTCTGTATAATGCAAAGACTGTTCTACTGAGAACTAGTAGGTAGGTATCTAATCTTACCTTGTTCTGGAAACCAGTGGTACAACTGACTTTTGAACAACTCAGGGGTTAGGGGCACTGACTCCTGCACAATCCAAAATCGCCACGTAACTTCTGACTCCCCCAAAACTTAACTACTAATGGCCTACTATTTATTGGAAGGCTTACTGACAACATAAACAGTTGATTAACACTTATTTTTCACATTGTATTATATACTGTATTCTTACAACAAAGTAAACTAGAGAAAAGATAATGTTATTAAGAATATCACGTGGAAGGGAAAATACATTTATAGTACTGAATTTATCGAAGAAAAAAAAAACCACACACACACATATAAGTGGACCTACACAGCTTAAACTGGTGTGGTTCAAAGGTCAAGTAGTGACTAACTGCTGGTTCTGGAGTCTAGAGTCTAGGGAATGTGGGATTAATCCAAGTTCTAAAATTTCCCAGTTGTGAGACTGTGGGTAAGTTGCCTATCTTTTCAAAGCCTCAGTTCCCTTTTCTATAAAAGAGAGATAATGTCAGTATCTAACCAGAGAGCTGTTGAGAAGCATGCAGTAACTCTCTCATAAATATCAGCTATTTTGAGAATTATTGTTAGTGGTTTTATCAACCTAGTACAAATTGCTTAGCTGAGCTCCCCCACCTGTAAGATGAGGGAGTAGGTGAAGTATTCTTAAGTCTTCTGGGTCCATTTTATCAGATAATAAACTTAAATCTGTAAGCTTCTAGCCTTTCCAATCTATCCTTATTGGAGCTCATGGATGAACTTCATGGAAGTCCCAGAATCCTTTGAAAATGAGTGCACCTGCACTTGAGCACCTACTTAAGGAGAAGAGACACAGCTCTCATCAGATTCTTAAGAATCCATAACTCAAAAATATTTAACACCACTGCCTTTGGGACTATACAAATCAAACGTATTCTATCTTTCACAGGACAGAGTTGAATTTATATAAAGACCTAAATTCTTCCCAGGTTAGATATCTCAAGTTCCTTCTACCATTTCTCCTATTACATGGTTTTTCTTCTGAATGATCATATGTAGTTGATATCCCTCTTGAAACACGGTTCCAAAAGTAAGTACAGAGGGAGAACATCCTTGCTGCAAAGAGGCACTACTCCTATTAACATTGTTAAAATACTGTTAAACATGGACAGTTAGGAGGACCTGCACATTCTTACTGACCTTAGTTTTTTTTACTTAAGTATGTGGTTAAACTCACATACCTCTCACAACTCTTTATACAGCCGTCCTTTTGAACATATATGCAGTTTACATTTACATTTGATAAATTTCATCGTGTAAGATTTAGTCCAACTCTCCAATCTGTCTAAAATTAATCCTAGCTATGAATGAGACAATAATTAACCTCAATAATAGATAATGTAAATAAAATGCATATGGCTACATATGCATTTTATGAATGCTAGGTAAACAAAAATATATAACCACATGTTTTAACAATGTTACTTTTAGGAGCCCCTGGGTGACTCAGTCCGTTAATTTTGGCTCAGGTCATGATCTCACGGTTCATGGGTTTGAGCCCCATGTCAGGCTCTGAGCTGCCAGCATGCGGTCTGCTAGGGATTCTCTCTCTCCTTCTCTCTGCCCCTCTCCTACTTGCGGGTTCTCTCTCTCTCTCTCTCTCTCTCTCTCTCTAAATAAATAAACATTAAGAAAAAACCCCAAACAATGTTACTTTTTTAAACAAACAACTTAGAGTGATCTCAAAATTTAAAAACAGCTTATTATATTTTTATACTATTATTAAAAATAGGTCCCCTTAGGTTGAGGTCAAATTTTAGACTATAACACATACACAAAATTAGCTTAAAGAATCCTAACCATAATTTCTCTTAAATACAGATTACATGACTTCCCTGTGCTAACAGTAGAGTCAGACCAAAGCAGCATAAGAAAGTAAACAATATATTAAGCAGCAGCTCTTTCTCTTTTGATCATTGCTGATACACTGACCAACTGACTCACTTTTCTAGGTCTTCATGATCCCTCTATAAACAGGAAATAAATTTGTCAAAAGTAAGGGATTATAAAAAATAATTTTTAAGGCTCACCCTTTTCAACAGCTCTGATGAATGGCAAAGACCTTTAAAAGAATAATTTATCCTGTAATCCTAATAATCCTTTTGACTCCCCCCAATGATGGCAACACAGACCGATGAGGTTTACTAATGGCAGATTCCTAGGTCTTCCTATGTTGACATTTATAAATAACTGCTAGATGATCATCTGAAGTCCATACTCACCATCTATAATAGACATATTTCTAGATGTTGACACAGCAGCCTTTGAACTTCTGCTTCGAGTAGAAGTATCCAGACTACTGCCTCCTGTTAGAATAGTGAGCAGTCAGTATACAATACCGTCAATAGCCACGTTTTTTAAAAAACAATGCCAAAATGAAATGTAAATAGTTATGTCAAAACATAGTTTATGCATAAAAAGTCAAAGACATATATAGCAAGAAACACCTAGGCTAATCAATTTTCAAAGACTATATACTTCTATCACATTTGGTTTATACTGTTCCAATCAAAATTTAAGGAAATACTTTGTAAATTTAAGGATAATGAAAATAAATTATCATTAGAGGATGAGGATTTCTCTTCCTGGAAATTTTTAACTAAAATATTTTACCAGATTAAAATTCCTACAGATAAATATTTAATGAAAACAATTCAAAAATATTCCTAGAAATGATTTATATAATGCACCAGAAAGCCAGTGGATGGCCAATTTTCCATTATTTGAATTATTTAAGGGAAACAGTGACACATTACTACACTGATGGCAATTAATGTCAATGACTGCTTTAAGAGATCAAGTTGTTTTGGGCGCCTGGGTGGCTTAGTTGTTTAAGCGTCTGACTTTGGCTCAGGTCATGATCTCACAGTTTGTGAGTTCAAGCGCCACATCGGGCTCTGTGCTGACAGCCTGGAACCTGCTCCAGATTCTGTGTCTCCTCTCTCTTCCCGTCCCCGGCTCACGCTCTGTCTCTCTCTCTCAAAAATAAACATTAAAAAAAAATTTTTTTTAATTAAAAAAAAAAAATCAAATTGTTTTAGGGTAGTTTTCTTTCTGCACACACTTTATGAAGCTACTTTATAAAAATGCAGGCATTTGTATCTTACAATAGTAACAGAAATAATAATCTTTATGACCTGGAGTTTGTTTCTGCTGCCAATGGTCATTAGGTAGCCATTTTCCTTAGCAGCTCGTATTTGCCCATTACCTGATACATGTGAGAGTAAATAGGATATTAAATGTATCCAAAAGGTACTGTGTGAGAAACATAGTGAAGTTCTTAAAAAAAAAGTGAAGAGAAATTAAAACCTATGTGCACATGGCCATTAATATTTATGTAAAACACACATATCAGAACTACATAAAAGATGGACTTTATGTATTACAAAAGCAAAGTTTTAAAGGACTGCATCACTTAAATTCTGATGATAGGAATACAATCTTCTGTTTCCCATTTAACTGCCAAGTCTGAATATGTGTGAAAGACAGTACTCGGGGCTAACCTCTTCCTCTCTGAGACCCTCCTCTCGAGGCTGAACTCTGCCCTCTTCCCCGTCGGCCTCTTCCTCGGCCTCTTCCTTTGTTGGCTGCTGCTGTGATGTCATCATCAGAGTCATCAGCCATCTGTTCTGCCAGATCTATACTCATAAGGTCCTCAGCACTAAAGGCAGAAGCAGAGTCCTCGGACTGAGATCTGAGGGCTCTGGCCCTAGTCATAGCCTGAGAGGGAGAGAAGGGAAAGTACACATTAACAGACAATGCAGCATCCCAAGTCATTAGTCTGGTCATTGAGATAACATTTAATATTGTCAAACTGCCCACACCATTCTGTTTCACTAATCATGCTATAAAAATGTCAATCAGGAGAAGAATAAAAAGCTCAAGACCGAGAAGATGCAAATTTTAACTTGGGAAGAAACTGTCTAAAAAGACAAGTGTGAGGTTTAGTGAAATATTTTAACTCTGAAATGAACAGATTTTCTGATTAAAAATAGGGTAAAATAAAAGCAATGCTGTCCTGAGCTCTTCCCTTAAACCAATCAAAAGGTAACAAGGAGAACAGAAACAAGACACAATACACTTTCAATGAAATAAGAAATAGCTCCAACTTCAAAACACAAACTCTCTGAAGAGTTATCAGATATAACAAAGATCTGACCTGTTTGAGGAACAAGGCTGAGAAGAGTGTCAGGGAACATAGAGCTCTCTAAAATGGATCTATAGGTCTCAAGGGACCATGACTGTAGTCTCTCTTGCTTGGAATAGAAAATCCTCAGTCTAAGAACAGGTGGCTAGAACATTTCTAAGTGCTCTATGATACCATAAAGTAAGCGGAGAGGGGTCTAAATGAGGAGATGAGAACAAAGCAGGCAGGGCAGAAGTAGGAGTAAAGTGGGCTGTGGGAGATCATCCACCTTCAGGATGATGGTGGACGACCCTAGCTTAAGGGAGATAACAGCTAATTCACTACACGAAAGGACTTGACACTGAATTACTATGTAAAAAACAAAACAAAACAAAACAAAAAAACCTTCAGGGAACACAACAAAAAATATAAAGAAAAAATAACAGAAAAAGATTTCAACTCATTTTTCTTGTCATAGATGAAGTATGGCGAATCCTCATTATTCCCGGATTCTATATTTGCAACCCCCAGAACGATCCTCCTGACACTTCTGCAGTCATCTGTGGACCTGCGCAGAGTGGCAAAAATGCTGAGTCTCCTGACGCACATGTTCCCCGATGAAGATGAACAACGGGACACCCTGCCTGCTTGTTTCTGCTCGCACACTTTAAACAGGTGTCCTTTTGGTGGCATATTTAGTGCCACGTTTTTCCACACTTTTGTGCTTTTGGTTGGTGATTCGTTGTACTGCTCAAGTGCTGTCTAGTGCTCCCAAGTGCAAGCAGGCTGCGGCGTGCCTTACAGATGACATACATGTCGTTAGATAAGCTGCATTCAGGTATGAGTTACGGGGCCGCTGGTTCTAAGTTCAATGTTAGTGAATTACAATATATATATTAATTAAGATGTCTTTAAACAGAAACACAGATAAAAAGGTTATGTACTGATCAGCTGACAAAAATGGAACCAGTAGTTGGCAGGAACCTAATCCTGTATTTTCTCCTAGCAGCAGTATGGTTCAGTATTTGCTAATTTAGTATTTGTGGTGACACAGAACATAGAACTTGTACTTTTTTTTAAAGTAGACTTAAAAGGAAAAAGGAGATCTAAATTACATCATTAATAAGACAGGTCTAATTGATACATGTTGAACTCTATACTCTGAAAATAAGTAATATACTTCTTCGCAAGACCTCCTGAAACGTTTAGCTAATATATCATAGGGTGTTAAGAAAAATATCAGTTAAGTTCTAAATAATTAACAGTATTATTATATTGCCTAATCACCATGAATACAATTAGGAGTTACTTACAATAAAGCAAAAACACTTGCCTCAAAACCTCAAAACTAAAATTGTAGAAATCTAGAAAATAATAAAAATACTATGTACAAAACATATGAAACAAATAAAGCCGTGTTTGCAAAGAAAGCCTACAACCTATTAAAAAAGAATAAATGCAAATAAGGAGATCTGGCATCCAAAAAGTTTAGACAAATAAAACCCATCCACAGGAAACTATTAGAAATCAATAATGAGGGGTGGCCTGGGTGACTCAGTTGGTTGAGTGCCCCATTTCAGCTCAGGTCATGATCTCAGGGCTAGTGAGTTCAAGCCCCATGTCAGGCTCTGTCCTGACAGCTCAGAGCCTGCTTTGGATTCTGTGTCTCCCTCTCTCTCTACCCTACCCCTCCACTTGTGCTCTGTCTCTTTCTGTCCCTCTCTCTCAAAATAAATGATCGTTAAAAAAATTTGCGGGGGGAGGCGCCTGGGTAGCTCAGCCAATTGGGTGTCCGTCTGACTTAGGCTCAGGTCAGGTTCTCACAGTTTGTGGTTTGAGCCCTGCCTCGGGCTCTGTGCTGACAGCTCAGAGCCTGGAGCCTGCTTCTTATTCTGTGTCTCCCTCTCTCTGGCCCTCCCCCGCTCAAGCTCTGTCTCAATCTCTCAAAAATAAATAAACATTAAAAAATTAAAAAAAATTTTTTTTAAATTTGTTTGTATAAAAAAAAAACCAATGATGGTACAATCATAAACAAACACATTTTAAGCAAAAATCATTCAAATTAGCAAATTTAAAAACTGGTCCTCTGGGGCAAAACCATATTGATAAAAATCACTAACTTAACAAGAAGGAAGACAAATATACACCATTAGAAATGAAAGTGGAGGGAAAAAAGATCGACAGAAAATTCAAGAATCCTGACAAATACTCTTCAATCCTAAGTAACTGGAAAAATAAATGACCTAAATGGATCCAAGAACAGGTACACAGTCTCAACAGACTAATATCAAAGAAAAATCTGAGAAAACTATTAAAGGAACAACACCTCTGAAAAGGACCACAGCCAGAAAGTTTCACAGGTAAAGTCTATCAAATCTTCAAAGAACAGACCGTTCCACTGCTATTCCCATAGTACCAGAGCATAAAGAAAGCTTCCAATTTATTTTTGTAAAGCAGCATAACATTGGTACTGAAAAAGTGACAAAGGACTGCATGCACAAAAGAAAATTACAGGATCTGACTTATGAATATTAAAGTGAACAAAGAGAATCCAGGAACATACGGAAAAACCATATCAGGTATACCCATTATCAGGGGGCTCACAAAGTGATAACAAGGATGGGGCAATAATAGGATATGTTTTAATATAATTTATCAAATCAATAAATAGAACAAAGGAGGAAAAGTCCCACATGTTTATCTATACATGGGTCAAAAAAGCACTTAAATCATCACCCATTCTGGATTTGAACAAACCCCAAAACCCTTCTTTTGCATGACAAATACCCTAAATATGCTATCCCCTCACCACACAAAGAGTGTGTGCACACTTTCATGTGAGAGAGACCAACGCCCTTGGCACAAAAACAAAACCAAAATTTTGGGGCCAAGAACATGACCAGGTGTCTCATATAAATAATTTATAAACCCAAAACCACTCAGAGTCACTGGTAACAAAAGCAGTACGGATTAAAAACAACAGCAAGAGACAATTTCTCACCCTTCAGATTTGTGAAGATCAAAAGGTGTAGTGGGGCACCTGGGTGCTCAGTAAGTTAAATGACGGACTTTGGCTCAGGTCATGATCTCATGGTTCATGAGTTCGAGCCCCCGTGTGGGGCCCTGTGCTGACAGCTCAGAGCCTGGAACCTGCTTCAGATTCTGTGTCTCCCTCTCTCTCTGACCCTCCCCTGCTCACACACTCTCTCTCTCTCAAAAATATTTTTAAAAAAATTAAAAAAAACAAAAACCAAAAGATGAAGTAATACATCATGATGACAAAGATGTGGGGAAATAAACACTCCCAAATACTGGTCAGAATGTAAACTGGGGTGACATCTCTGTAGTGATGGAGAGGTATCCAGCAAAAATCTAAAATGCATATGCCCTTTTATGATTATTCCTTGGAACAAATTACCCACCATCCATTTCCAAATTTTGTACTTTGCCTTTGTCTAAATACTAGACCTTCATTTTATCATCTCAAACATTACATTAAAATAGTTTAACTCTACTTTTCTGTGCAACAGACTTTGGAGTTTACGAATATATTTGAAGTACATTACTTCTAAGAATTAGTTGGGGAATTCTAATTTACCTCATGAGTGTAGGCCCAGAACCATTGTTAAGTGCAGATCCACTGGTAGGACAATGTTTTCAGGTGCTTTTTTGATGAGATTCGAAAACATCCTATCCTGGTATTACACCTTTTAAAAAAAAAAATTGTGGCAAAATATACAAAAGTAACTCCCCATTCCCTACCCCATCCCCTAGTTATCACTATTCTACTTTCTGTCTGTATGAATTTGACTACTCTAGGTATCTCACGTAAGTGGAATTATACAAGCAATCATCCTTTTACGTCTTACTTCACTCAAGATATTTTTGAGTTTCGTCCATGTTGTAGTATCAGAACTTCACTCCTTTTTAAAAAAATTTTATTTTTATTTACTCTGAGAGAGAGCGAGAGAGACAGACAGAGAGAGAGAATTCCAAGTAGGCCCTGCACTGTCTGTGCAGAGACATGGGACTTGAACTCATGAACAATGAGACCATGACCTGAGCTGAAATTAAGAGTTGGACGCTTAACCAACTGACCCATCCAGGTGCCCCACAATTTCACTCCTTTTAAGGTTAAATGAATAGTCTGCTGCACATACATACCACATTTTATCTGTCCATCAACTGTTACTACCTTTTGATTATTGTGAATAATGCTATGAGCATGGGTGTACAAATACCTGAGTCCTTGCTTTCAGTTCTTTGGAGTAAATACCTAGAAATGCAACTGCTAGATCACATTATTCTATTTTAAATTTTTTGAGGAATTATCCTACTATTCTCCACAGAAGTTTTATATTCCCACCAGCAATGCACAGGGTTGCAATTTTTCCATATTCTTTGCAACACTATTTTCTATTTCTGTTTTTTTTTTTAACGGTCATCTTAATAGATGTGAAGTGAGATCTCTTTGTGGTTTTGACTTACATTTCCCTAATGATTAGTGATGTTGAGCAACGTTTCTTGTGCTTATTGGTCACCCGTTTATCTTCTTTGGAGAAATGTCTAAGTCCTTCATCCACTTTTTAAGTTGCGTTTTGTTGTTGTGACCAAGTTTTAGGAGTTCTTTACATGTTATGGATATTAATCATTTACCAAACACATGACGTGCAGATAACTTCTCTCATCGTATGGGGCGCCTCTTCACTTTGTTGACAGTGCTTGGCACTATAGTTTAGAAGGGGATCAACTCTGCCTCCGATTCAGGTAAAGCACAGGAAACTAGAGGCTGGGAAAACTATGGACTACATGTTGGACTAAGAATAGATTTTACATTTTTAAAGGATTGTTTAAAAAAAAAAAACAGCCACCACCTACACAGAGAAGAATATGTGGCAAAGAGCATAGATGGCCTGCAAAGCCTCAAATATCCACTGTTTGGCCTTTTATTTAAATGTGAACTTATATTTAAAGAAAATACTTGAGAGCTTTCCAATGCGCACAAGAGCCTTTAAAGCCTCTTGGAAGGACTAATGCTTTTGTCTGTTTGTTTAAATAATTTAAGCTAACCCCCACGGCTGGAGGTTATAGCTTGGGAAAGTCTCAAACTCCATTACAAAGCCTAAGCAGTATGCTGAATGAAGACCATTTGTAACATCCTATGGCAATGCTAACAAATTACTTAGGAAACCCCGATTACCTGCTAATGTCTTAAAATATAGCTGAAAAATCAAAACTTAAAAGCACTTTCTTCTGAAAAATTCCCAAATGCAACCTGTCATGTCCATTATTACCTTCCTTGTATAAAATATTCACTCTTATTCTTTAAAAGGTTAATGAAAAACTGAATTTAGTGGCTCCAAACACAAAGGACGTGCCCAGAAACACTTCCGTAACCTGTTAAATTGAAACGGTTAGTTAAGTTTACACGATCCAAGAATCAGGAGTCATTTCTTTCCTGTAGCATTCACTCTTGCTATTTAGCAAACTCTTTTCTACTTGAACGGAACTCTGTAGGTGAATACAAGCATAAATGTGGTAAGGGATCCCTAATCTATAGCCTCCTCTTCTTAGCTCCCCAAAACCATCTTGTAAACGGTAAAGCAGTTATACCTGTGCTTTTTAGGAACAGTGATTTTCATGTGCTGCACATCAAAAACTTTGAGAAATTTTATATTTTTAGCCATTCACTTGCCATGAGTTGTATTAATGTCATGATGATACAGAGTTGTGATAGGATGTGGTATGGTGGAAAAGTCTAGACTTGAAGGTAAAATTTCACCCCACCAGGTAACCTTTACTGTGGTCTCAGTCTCATTTGTGAAATGGAAACTGAAATAGTGTGATACACCTAGAGAAAACTCAATCAATAAAAATTTCATAAATACCATTTGCCCTTTCTCCTTGAAAGCAGCAAAGAATAAAACAAAGTAGGCAATGTGTTCTGTTTTTTCCTACATTCATGTAGAAGTGACTCTGACATCGGGAGTGTTGAATGTGAAATTTAGTGGATGGTGGTAGCTTTTAGTTCTCTGATCAATTACTGTAGGCTATTAATGAAAGGCAGGAGGTAGGAAAAGCCTGTAGTCAGTATTGGCCCTACTGCTAGTAACATTAGTTTATGTTGTAAAATCTCCTGTATTACACGATGGAGATGGTGCTAACTTTTACAACACGAAGAAGCCAGTGAAACTCACAAAACTAGGCATTTAGAAGATTATCTTTGCATATCTAAAGAAAGTTTACTAAGTGAGTTATTACACTTCACATTACTACATATTCTAATGAACTGGGATATAATTTGGGGGGGGGCAACTCCCCCTACCATAAGCTCAGGTCATCAAACTTTTATAGGAAGACAGAAAGAAAAAAACCACAATAACACCAAAAATGTTACTTTCCTACTCCTTAATATTCCACATAAGGTGCATTACTGGATCAGCTTAAAATGTAAAGTAGCCAGTATGGTATGACAGATATTGAAGTAAATCAGATGTAGACTTAGAAACTGCATTTAAAAAAGAAAAAATTCTATCTAACGGCCTTTAGAGATGGTACTGAAGAATTATCTGATAACTAATCTTTCCTATGTCAGGATCTAAAATTGCTTCACATTAAAGGCTGTGTCGTATTACCTAGTAGTCATCACTAGATCAACCACTAAACGGACTCCTTTTCAGAGGACAAAAAAAGGAAATTCAGAGTCCCCATCTCCTTAGGCAGGGTTCTTTTCCTTTTTAGTATCCCAGGTATTGACTTTTACCTAAGGAGTGTGCTTAAAACAAGGCAAAAAATATTTAAAGGTGGTGGTGATGGGGGTGGGGGTGGGGGGTTTCCATTAATTCCTTTTTGCTTGTACCTGAGAAAACAGTGGAGTTTGTAAAAGTTAATATGAGGGATGTGTCAAGTGCTTCCGCACCTTCCATCTCACCACCTGTCAGGGGCAGTTCTGATTAGGAAAATGACAATGGACTAGCAGGATAGTTGTATTAATTCAGTGAGGATGACACTTCCGGTCATGATAATGTTTAACAATTTTCTTTCTACATACATCTGCCTCACCTACTAAAGTGAATCTCTGGTGGACACGAACCACATGCTTTCCACATCTGTACTGCTAACGCCAATAGGACGGCAAGGTTGTAACAGATACGGATGAAAGCAATCAAGACAAAGTCCCAATAGTAAATCAATTATAAGATAACCTTTAAATACTACATAGCAACCATAAAACACGAGGGACAAATGGGAAAATAGAAAAACATGTTTCAATAGTGAATTCACCAAGTACCACATAGAGGCCCAAAGTTTAAGTAAATGGTCGTTAACCAGAAGTTCCTAAACTGCAGATTGAGAAAGACAGCATTGATGGTGATCAAGCCCATTTCAACATTTTAGAAAGCCCAGAGGACACTGTGTATTTACCTATGGTAATACTGCTAGCAAGACCCTATGTTTCTTCCTTTTTACCCAAAATAATACCAGCTCGGTAGGGTTAGATTTCATCTTACACTGGTTAAGATGTTCTGATCACAATTATGTATTATTTTGATTAATAAGGGCTCTTGTTGCATATGTCCCCTGCCCCCACACAATTAAATCAGTTTTAGAGGAGAGCAAAAGGGAAAAAAGGGAATGTCAGCAAGCAGAATACTGGTAGGGTGAGCTGGTGTAAATCAAAGGCAGCTATCCTCGGCCAATCCCTGCTCAGTCCATCAATCAAACCTCGGTCCTGTGGACTGATTCCTCTATAAACAAACCTACTAGTCATTCTAACTTAAATTGACATATAAGCACAAGAATTTACAGCAGGAATTACCTCTCGAACTTCATCATCTTCTTCATTAGTGTTTTTTTGCCTGCTTTCTCTGAAACGGCGTACCTGTATTAAAACAGAGTAAATCATAAACATGTTGCTTATTCCTATCATGTAAATATAAATGTGCTACAATTAAGAAATGCTTTCTAGGGGTGACTGGGTGGCTCAGTCAGTTAAGTGGCTGACTTCAGCTGAAAGTCATGATCTTGCAGTCTGTGAGTTCGAGCCCCATATCGGGCTCTGTGCTGACAGCTCAGAGTCTGGAGCCTGCTTCAGATTCTGTGTCTCCCTCTCTCTGCCCCTCCCCTGCTTGCTCTGTCTCTCTGTCAAAAATAATAAACATTAAAAAAAAAAAAAAAAAAAAGAAATGCTTTCTATTACAACAAAAAACTTGGAAATATAAGTACAGTTTTGTCTCACAAAACACTGATTAAAAAATCGTATTTTTCTAGTGACTTACATTAAAATTTCAGAATTGTACTATATAGGCCCTAAGCAAAACTGTATTACCTCCTGTCGAAATGTTCCAGATCACTGAAAAAGTCTATCAAACTGCAGAAGAAAAAATAATTTAACACCTATGGGTGCTATACTTCAGTAAAATAGTTAAAAACAAAAATCTCTTCTTTCAGAGGCTTGAAGTATTTATTATATGGCTCAAATCATTCTTAGGCACTTGGGTGTAAGAGATTCAGGAGGCTCTCTGAAATGGTAATGCGAAGTGGGTGGGCCTCTAAAGATCACTTTACTACTGAATGTTTACCATTGGCTGATAATGGTCCCGGAACCAAGAGGGATACTACAGATTTTTTTTTAATTGTTGCTCAACAAGGCTCTTATAGTACAGTTACATAATTAGAGAAAAGCTCTATTTGTTTAATAATTTGTTTGGCATCTATTTACTGAGCACCCACTATGTGTCCAGCACTATAGGAACTGAGAATACACTGAAAACAGCTACAAACTCTGTCCCCCAGGAGTACAATTGTGTGTGCGCGCAAGTGTGTGTGTGCGCACGTGTGTGTAGCCAATAAATGAAAACAAAATAAGAAGTTCTATTGCATTTTAGAAGGTGGATTGGATTGAGTTAATTTACAACTAGACAGAAAACTCTAGGCTCTTCTCTGGGGAGTCTTTAGCTGGGGCCGTTTATTTACTGATGGTTTTCAATCTGCACAACCAGGTTTGAAGCGTGGCTTGACTATGTGACCAGAGGGGTATAAAAGATCTCCTGGGACCTTTTGCACAGATGTTGGTGTTCAATCCAGGGACTACTGTGTGGATACGACGACATGGGGAGCTTATATATGCCTGGGGTCTCCCAAGTCCCTAATGTCTGCCCATACTTTTTCTTGATGCACTAGATCCTTTGCGTTTAAAGAAAAACCTTAGGGGTGCCTGGGTGGCTCAGTGGGGTAAGCGTTTGACTCTTGATCTCAGCTCAGGTCATGATCTCACAGTTCGTGGGTTTGAGCCCCTTGTGGGGCTCTGCGCTGACAGCACTGACCCTGCTTGGGATTCTGTCCCTCTCTCTCTGCCCTTCCCCCACTCTCTCTCTCTCAAAATAAACAAACAAACAAACAAACAAAAACAAACAACAAACCTTAGATGAAGAATGCTCAGTGAAGTCTGGAGTTCTTCAAATATCTGAATCTGTGAAATCCTGGCAAAAGACAGTAAGTATGCAGAGAAAAATAAAGCAGGAAGAGGATGAGCAATGCTGAGAGGTCACATCTGAATAGGATGACCATGGAAGGCCTGAGAAGGTAATTTATGAACAAAGATTGTAGAAGGAAATGAATCTTGCAAATGATTAGGGAAGAACACTCTAATCAAAGCAAACAATGTGTTTTGTAAAGGCACTGGGGGCAGAAGTACGCATGGTGTGTGTAATAAATAGCAAGGAGGTTGCTGTGGCTCAAGCAGACTGGATGGGAAAAACCTAAGGGAAAGCCAGACTGAAAAGGGCCTCGTGAAAAACTACAGGGGCTTTTTCTTCACGCGGGAGTGACTGGATCTGAAATATGTTAGGATCACTGACAGGTGAATTGAGAATGGGGGGTGGAGGAAGAGCACAGGTAGAAAAAGAGAGAGTTTGGAGGGTACTGGAAGAATCTAATCAAGAAACAGCAATGCAGGTTGGACCACCGGTAGTGACAAAGGCGTGAGAAGCAGATTCTTTATGTATTCTGCAGTAATGCCACAGGACATTTACAGAGTCAGGACACAAGTGACATAACGGGAAGAGTCAAGGATCACTTCAAGGTTTTTGGCCTGACCAACGGAAAGAATGGTGTTTCCACTAGGACACGACACGGAGTAAAGGCTGAGAACAGAGCAATTCAGATTGGGGAGTGTTAGCGGTTGAAGAGGTCTACTAAGCATCCAAGTAGAAATGTCTAGCAGGCTGCTGGCCACAGAAATCTTAAGCTGAGAGGAGAGGTCTGGGCTAGACTTTTGAAAGTCACCACCAAACAGATGGAATTTAAGTCCAGGCAGCTAGATGAGATTATAAAGGGAGTATGCAGATGAAGGAGAGCTCCAAGGACTGAGTTCTAGGGACTCCAACAAAAGAGGTGGAGAGATGACAAAAACAACAGAAGCAGAGAAGAGGACCAGAAGACTGTGGGGTCCAAAAGCCAAAGAAAAAAATGGCTTCAAGAAGAGTTCAACTGAGATTTAAGATGAACTGACAAGTGGATTTAGCAAGAGAAGTCACTGGTGACTCTGAATGAGCAGCTTCACTGGAATGATGGGGTCAACCCACCTGGATGATGGGCGTAAGGGAAAAGGGAGGGAGAAAAATCGGGGCAGCAAATACAGAAAGCCCTGAAGCAATTCTGCTGTAAGAGGGAACCAATGAAGTAGAGTAGTTGCTAAAGGGAAATGGGACTGAAGAGGTTTATTTGCTGTTTAAGCTGAAAGAAATGACAGTGTCTGTCATGATTCAGGAGAGGGGATAAAATTGTTTTTTAAAATGGCACAGTATGTAATAGTGCTCTAGGTGGCATGTGCCTTACCAAAAGTGCTAAGTCACTCAAGCAAGAGAAATGAGTCAGTAAAAATACTGTGTAGGCACTGTGTGCCCGCAGTGCTCCAGGACTTTACACATATTGTTTTCACCCTCACAACAACCTTGACGGAGGTTCTGTCATTATCCCCATTTTACGTATGAGAAAACTGAGGTGGAGAGTAGTTAAAAAACTTACTGATGGTTACACAGGTACTAAGGGTTTTGATTTTGAACACAGGCCGCTTGGTCCAGAGTCCGCGCTCTTAGCTAATACATAGCCCATCCCTCATGCACCCTCTCAGGAGTCATGACATCTCTCCGGGTTGGAGATGGTTTTTTGCTTTACTGTTTTTTTTGTTTTTTTTTTTTAAAGAGTAGTTTTAGGTTCATAGAAAAATTGAGAGGAAGGTACAGAGATTTCCCATATACCCTCCTGACTCACACATACAGACTCCCCTATTACCCACGTCCCCCTCTACCAGGAATTGGGACATTTGTTATAACAGATGAGCCTACACTGACACATCATAATCACCCAAGTCCATCGGTAGTTTTTTGTTTTTTTTCAAGATTTTCTTTTTAAGTAATCTCTACATCCAATGTGGGGCTTGAACTTACAACCCCAGAGAGATCAAGAGCCTGGCAGGCTCAGTCAGGCGGCCCCCAAAATCCATAGTTTATAGTTCACTCTTGGTGTCATATATTCTATGAGTCTGGAAAAGTGTGTAATGACATGTATCTACCAGTATAGTATCATATAGAACAGTTTCATTGTCCTAAAAATCCTCTGTGCATTTATTCATCCCTCTTCTTGCCCCTCACTCAGCCCCTGCAACCTCTGATCTTCTTGCTGTCTCTATGGTTTTGCCTTCTTCAGAATGTTGTATGGTTGAAATCGTACAGTTTATAGCCTTTTCAGACTAGTTTTTTCATTTAGTAATACGCATTTAAATTTCCTCCATGTCCTTTCACAGATTGACAGCTCGTTTCTTCCTAGCCCTAAACAAGACTCCCTTGTCTGAATGTTTCACAATTTATTCACCCATTCACCTACTGAGGAACATCTTGGTTGCTCTCAAGTTGTAGCAATTATGAATAAAGCTGCCATCCACATCTCTGGGCAGGTTTTTATGTGAACATACCACTTTCAACATCTCTGGGTAGATATGACTGCTGGATCATATGGTAAGAGAATATTAAGTTGTTTAAGAAACTGCCGAACTGTCTTCCAAAGTGACTGTACCACTTTGTATTTCCACTGGCAACGAGTGAGCATTCCTTTTGTCCACATCCTCACCAGCATTTGGTGTTGTCAGGGTTCTGGATTTTGGCCATTTTAATAGGTGCACAGTGGTATACTTCACTGTTAATTTGCATTTCCCTGATGACATAGGATATACAACATGTTTTCTTCAAAAAAAACTTTTTTAATGTTTATTCATTTTTGAGAGACAGAGTGCGAGTGGGGGAGGGTAGAGAAAGAGGGAGACACAGAATCTGAAGCAGCCTCCAGGCTCTGAGCTGTCAGCACAGAGCCCGACACGGGGATCAAGCTCATGAACCGTGAGATCATGACCTGAGACGAAGTTGGACGCTCAAACGACTGAGCCACCCAGGAGTCCCTATTTTTTTTCTTTAATTTACTTATTTATTCTTGGGAGAGAGAGAGCACATGTGCTCGTGACCGGGGCAGAGGCAGAGAGAATCCTAAGCAGACTCTACGTAGTCAGAACTGTGAGATTGTGAGAACTGTGACACCATGACCTGAGCCTATCAAGAGTTGGAGACTTAACCGACTGAGCCACCCAGGTGCCCCTAGAACATGTTTTCATCATAAACTTACTTGACATTTGTACACATTTGGTGAGATGTCTATTAGGTCTTTGGTCCATCTTTATATCGGGTTACCTATTTTCTTATTGTTGACTTGTAACAGTTATTTATATTTTTTGAATAATAGTCCTTTACCAGATGTTATCTTTTATAAATATTTTCTCCTTAGATCTGTTGCTTGTCTTCTCATTCCTTTGACACTGTCTTTCACTGAGCAGGTTCTCATTTTTATAAAGTCCAGCTTATTAATCCTTTGTTTCATGGATCACACCTTTAGTTTTGTATTTAAAAAGTCATTGCCACACCCAAGATCATCTGGGCTTTCTCATACGTTATCTCCTAGGAGTTTCACAGTTTTACATTTACATTTGGGCGGGATGTCATGTTTTATTTTTAGCAATTAATTGAGAAATGCATTCCTGCCAAAAATTTATAAACCCCATACACCCAGTGTCACAGTGTGAGTGATTTTAGAATGTGGAATACTTATGCTGACTGTTGAAGTGCTTGGCATGGAACATTACAAGTTGCATACTGACATCACAGGAACCATGTTGACTGACTAAAAGCACCAAAATCAAAGTTAAAGGGAATGAGTTTTAAAAATAATGTTTTGTTCTTCTGCTTAGAGGGAATCTGGAAGATACAGAAAATGATCCCCTATAATCCCATTACCTGAATATAACAACTGATAACGTTTGAAATATTTTCTTTCATTCTTTGCATGCATACACACATTCATATATAAAATAAAAACTCACTGGCACCATTCTGTATGTAGTTTTAAATCTTCGGAATTCTTTCCCCACATAACATTGAAAATATTTTTCCATCCTCTTCAAAAGTGTAATTTTTAATAATGCCTGCATAGTATCTAGTATGTATGTGCCAACATTTACTTCAAAACATTTTCCAATTTTCCCACTGCAGACAACACTTAAATTACTCCATATGCAAATCTCTATCTCACTGTTGTCTTGGGAAAATTTCCCAGGGCTGAGTTAAAGGTCAAATCTTAAGCCTCTTGATGCACGCTGACAAAATGCCTTTCGGTGCAGTAGCTCAATCTTGATACCCTACAAGCAGCATAGGAAACACTTTCCTCAAATTGCTGTCACTTGGACAAATAAAAACTACATTTGAGTTTCATTTTTCTTTCCTTTCTTTTTTTTAAGTAGGCTTCACACCTGGTGCAGAGCCCAACGTGGAGCCTGAACTCATGACCCTGAGATCAAAACCCAAGGTGAGATCAAGAGTTGGATGGACACTTAACTGAACCACCCAGGCGCCCCCAAAATACATGAGTTTCTTTGATTATCCTCGGCTAAACACCACTTTCATACGCTTATTACCTGTTTGTATTTCTTTTGTGAACCACTTATTCATGTCTTTGTTCATTATTCTATGAAATGTTTACTACTTTTCTTGAGACTATTATAAAGGTACTACAATAACATTGAGTATCAACCTTTTTTCTGCCCACATACAAATATTTTCTCCACGTCAGTACATTTTGATTTTTTGATACTTTGAGACATGCAAAAATTAACAATTTCTATGCAAACTTAGAGCTTTTCCTTTGATTCTTCCACTGTTTTTCTGCTTACAGAGAATGCATTTTCTAGATGACATTCAAAATCTCAAACAAAGCTTACTAAAAAACTGAAAATCAGAACAGAAATTTTCACCCTATACGGTTTGTCTTAAAGCATTTTCATGATCTTTGGGAGAAGATGCCATCCATGGGGAACAAAGCTAACATTTAATGGGTAGCAATCATGTTTCAGATTCTGTTCTAGACCTTCTCTACTTTTCTCATTTTGCGATCTCAATTTTACAGATGAGGAAACTAAACACATCAGAGAGGTTAAACACTGGTCTATCAGAAAGGAAGTCAGAGGTACTTTTAAGGAGAGAGTATCCAATTAGACTTATCCACCAAATGAGTTACCTCTTCGTCGATTTTATCTTCTAAGGCATCAATATGACGTTCTTTAAGAAATCGCTGTGTTTTTTCCAATTGGTATTTCACTAATTCCTCTATGGCATCTTTTTCTTCCTTGTCCACAAATTCTTGTACTGCTTCGCCCATTCCCCTTTCGGTTAGAAGTGAGAGCTGCACATTCTATAAAAGAGGTACAAACCACTGCCACTGGATGCAGAAATCAGGATCTATTCCTTACCAAATAATTCTATCCGAGCAAGAAAAATTATAGTCTAATGTTACCAGGGGAAAAAGACAAAAAAGTTATCTAGTTATTGAAGGGAAAACAAAACAAAACAATGGGCAGTAATTAAGCCTACTAACAAATATTCAGGGCTAGAAAAAGCCAAGTAAAAACCAGATACAGGAGTAGTGTAAAAGACAGGAAGAATGCAGAGGCCCTAGTGGTTGGGATAAATGGTCCTGAAATGGTAGCCAATGACTAAGAGACTAGGTTAACCAGTGCAGCAGGCAGAATGATGGCCCCTAAACATGTCCACATCCTAATCTCTGGGACCTGTGAGTATATTATAAGGCAAAGGATAATTGAGCTTACAGATTACTAATCAGCTGGCCGTACAATTGGGAGGTTACAGGGACTATGCAAGTGGGCCCAGTGTAATCACAACAGGGGGCGAGAGGGAGATGGAACTGGCAGGAAATGGCCAGAGAAATAGAACATTGCTGGCTTTGGAGGTGGAAGAAGCAGGCTGTGAACCAACAAATGTGGACACCTTTAGAAGCTGGAGAAGATAAGGAAATGGAGTCTCCCCTAGAGTCTCCAAAAAGGAACACACAACCCCACTAATACCTCGGTTTTAGGCCAGTGAGACTGGTGTCAGATTTTTGACCTACAGAACTCTAAGACAATAAATCTGTGTTAATTTAAATTATTAAGTTTGTGGAGACTTGTTTCAACAGCAATAGGAAACGAATACAGCCAGATCTTAAAGTGACATATACTCATGCCAACAAAAAGTCGCTGCACCGTCCCGTGGCTATATTCCTCGAGTTCTGAAACTACATCCGGATGTGAGAAAAGTAAATCCTGGATTCAGAAACATTCGGTAGAGAAAAGAAGGAAGAACAGAACAACATCAACAACAACAGCCACAATAATAATACCATCAAGCACTGATTTTTCTTAATGTAGAGTAACTATACATGAGTATAATTCATTCTTACCCTACTTACTTCATAGAGACCTTGTGAGGATCCTCTACGTTTACTTATTTATTTTTGAGTGTTTATCGTTTAGGGAGAGTGAGAGAGAGCGTTTGCAAGGGAGGGGCAGACAGAGAGGGAGACAGAATATCAAGCAGGCTCTGCTGGCAGCACAGAGCCCAATGCAGGGCTCGAACTCACAGACCACCGTGAGATCATGGCCTGAGCCGAAATCAGTAGTTGGGTGCTTAACCAAATGAGCCAACCAGGCGCCCCTCGTTTCAAGTATCAACTATACATGACCCAAATTCAAGTCTGCTAGCATAAGATAGCCATTATTCAAAATGTAAACTGTAATTAAGAAATTACCTTTTCCGCAGTTTGAAAATACTGTTTTACAAGGTCTTCTACTCTTAGAGTTGTGCCTTCTGAAGGTTTTGTGATTAACTTCCCTAAGTTGATTTCTTCTCCTAGAAAAAAGAAGTCCGTGGAAAAACAGTAGCTTCCATTACAGTGTTACCCAAACTTATGGCAAGTCTGGCTCAGTGGAGGCGGAATGGCCAGACCGTATCAACAATCAGCTTGAGGCATTTTGAGGCAAAAACATGGCATTTCTACTGACAGCTGCAGTCTCCTCCTCAAAGCTCGTATTTTTCCACATCTCCAAGTACTACGTCTCCTACAGCACAGGGTGGTCTTCAGACCTCTGGGGATCTCCAAAACGACTTCAAGGGATGTTCAGGGACAAAACTACTTTCATAACACCGAGATGTTATTTACCTTTCCCACTATACTGACAATTACAAAAGCAATTTTGGGTAAAATCGCCAGTTCCTCATTACAAACCAAGGCAGCAGCTTGGAACTCTGCAACAGTCACCACCACATACGCACAGCTCAAAACAAAACAAAAAGACAGCCAGTTTTACTCATGAATGTCTTAGATGAAACTATAAAAATATTGATTTAATTAAATCTCAGCCCTGAGGTATATGCCTTTTTAATAGTCTGTGAGACAAATGGGATGTATGCTTACAGCACTTTTGCTGCTTTCTGAAGCAGGACAGTTGTTGCAAAAACAGCAGGTGAAGAATAAAAAGAGTATTGGGTAGGAAGCCAAGAAGCATAGAGTCCAGTATCTACTCTGCTGGTAACTCTTGTCAGGGAAACAAATATTAGCTGTCTGACATACTGGACCTGGCCATGAAAACCCAATGATAAGACAGGATCCCTGCCTGTGAGAACAAATGATTACAATTAAGGTGGGAAGTGCCACATGAGGGAAGAACAGAGAATATGACTCACAGGAAAGAAATGAATTAATCTTCTCAGAGAAGGTTGAAAATAACGTGCAAATATCAAATGCAGCTATATCATTTGAATCAAGACCTCCAGAATGAGTAAGATTCACAAGGCAAAACAGGAAAAAGAAAAAAAATTTGATGCAGAGGGAAAAATACGTGCAATGGCCTAGAGGGTAAAGAGGCACAAAGTTCAGTGTGCCTCTTGCAAAGTACTAGAGACAAGTAAACAGAAATCGTTTCTAAATTTCAAGACAGAATTAACATCATGACTTCCTAAGTATGAAGTCATGCCAGACACTGTGATAAGACCGTTTACATGCAGTGTGTCTTCTAATCCTTAACCACAGTTCTGTGAGGCAGGCTCACGTACTATCCTGATTTCACAAACAAGAAAATCAACCATCAGATAGGTTATGTACTTTTGTACAATGTCACACATGTAGTTAAGAAGCAGAGCTGACCAAAATAACAAGAAATGCTTTCAATAAAACACACAAAAACGTTGTTTTTTTTTTAAGTTTATTATTTATTTGGGGGGGTGGGGGGGAGAGAGAAGAATGCCAAGCAGGCTCTACACTGTCAGCATAGACCACCATGCAGGGCTCGAACTCACGAATCGACAGAACATGACCTGAGCCAAAATCGAGAGCTGGATGCTTAACTGACTGAGGCTCCAAAGTGCCCCTTCTGTTTTGCAATTTATGTTTAAACCAAAAAGGAATCATTAGAATAAAACTGACTATGGATGAAACTCAAGTAACAACATACTATTTCTATATTCTGTATTATTATGATCTCAAGGGATTGATATGGATGGACAATTAAAGAAAACCATGATCAATAAGCAACTAGTTAAAATTCATAGCATAAGAAAGTAATTATCTGACACAGATTTTTTCCTAAAACAGTGTTTTATGAGTTCCACTTAAATACCTGAACGAGGGGTACCTGGCTGGCTTATTCGGTTAAACGTCTAACTCTCGATTTTGGCTCAGGTCATGATCTCATGGTTCATGAGTTTGAGCCCAAAGTCTGGCTACATTGTGGCGCTACGTGCTAACAGCACAGAGCCTGCTTGGGATTCTCTCTCTCTGCCCCTTCCTCCACTCGTGTGTGTGGACTCTCCCTCTCCCCCTCTCTCTCAAAATAAATAAATATCTGAACCAATGTTTCAGGTTGAATTAATAGCATGGAAAATTTGGTCACAATTTGACATTGAAAACAGAAGCTCCATTAAAGCTCGGTTAATAAAAACCTAAACAGCTTACCTATAAAAAAAAAAAGATCATATTTTTCTATAAAAATTCTCTGACTCAATAGCTTTAAGAAGAACCTCTATATTTAACATGATCAGTATTTCTAATGAAGAAGCACTATTTCAGTTGGATGGCCTTTTTTATAAATACATTTAAAATAAGAACAATTAGGGGCACCTGGGTAGCTTTGTTAGTTAAGCATCCGACTCTTGGTTTTGGCTCAGGTCATGATCTCACACGGTTCGTGAGATCAAGCCTCAAGACAGGTAGCGTGGAGCCTGCTTGGGATTCTTTCCCCACCCCTCCCCCGCCCCTCCCATGTTTGCACATGTGCTCGCTCTCTCTCAAAATAAATAAAACGTTTAAAAAAAATGCAATTAGTTATTATGAAATTTAATTGGAACTTAATTATGTGGTCATCAGAGACATCAAATACCTCTTATTCCAAGACTCGAGTTGTCCTAAATCCTGTATACTCAAAAGTTGAAATACTTGCGTAAAATTTGAGTATATTCTCTAAACATTAACAATGTATAGTCAATAATGTATACTTTGAGCAATAAATCTCTAAAGTCTGTGTGTACTGTTAGCAGCACTATTTTCACAAACTATGTCTGCAGAGAAAATGTCCCTTTCTTTATTAATATCCACAGGTTTAAAAATGATGGCTATCTAATGTTTAGAAGACGAGATTTAATTATTCCGGTATCAGCTTGCCCAAGATATGAGAAATAATCACAAAAACATTTCCATTAGTTTATATTCCTTTTACTAAAACCTGATTTTTATACATCCTATAAAAAGCATTTTTTTAATCTGTAAAGGTAACTGGCTTACCTGTGTTCTCCTTTTGTTCTCTGTGCCTGAAAAAATGGATAACATCTTTTGGGTTAGCTACCCGATCCACAAATTTCTGGCTAAAGCGAAGAACACTGAAAGGTTCAAAACCTCCACTATAGTCCACCTGAAAATACAAAGCAAGCTATGAAGGCCTGGAAACAGTTTACCAATTCCATTATTTATGTTGCTGCTTTTAAGATAGTAAGTTAATGTTCTATAATTCATGTTAAAAGATCATGATGGTGTTACACCTTTTATTCTACTGAGGAAATAAAGCTTCAAAGGTTTCTAAGCTTACACAAGACACTTTGCTTGATGGAATCAAGATACAGCAAGAATTCCCACAAGATCTGAAGGAGTTACTCTTCCCAGGATAACACTGAGAGCCTGGGCACCAGGAGTACCATCTGGAAAGGAGGGGAAGTTTCTAAACGGGAATATTTAAAAATTTTTTTTTTTTTTTTAAATTTTTTTTTTCAACGTTTTTATTTATTTTTGGGACA